>NC_057813.1:212198530-212505033 GCF_018294505.1 Triticum aestivum
ACACACACACTAAGACTCCATCTCACACACGCATGCTCTAGGCGGAGCATTTGTTCCTACCACCCTTCATCCAACCTTACTCATATGATAAACAATCACCTTAATTTACTTGTATAACATGGACAAATTCCACTTTACTTTAGTAGTTAGCAAACTTATCATCTCTACCCTTATAAAAAAACGAGTTGGCGATGATGGTGTGCCTGCCATCTTGTAATATAGACCATCTGATCTATATCTGACGGATAGAAAGCAAACTATGATAATTTTACAAAATATACCCGCACCTCTCTCCACATCCTTATCTCCCACAACCTCATTGCTCAGCAATTAAAAAGGAAGTCTCTGGAACAATCAGGCATGGTGGCCGCTGCCGCCTTCCGGCGCCGTCCATCCCCATGCCTCCGCCCATTCCGACCATCAGTCACCACCATGCTCCACTCCTCCTCACCTTATCTCTCATCTTTCATTTTTTCGATGACATTCTCGAGATACCAGTTTTCTGATAAAATTCTCGAGGTATCATTAGTTTTTACACATGAGATTACTCCTGCATGGGTCAATCACAACAGGTATTTTGTAAAAAAATGCATATTGATGTTCCGTGCAATGCACGAGCATCTTGCTTGTAATTATATAACGCAAATCACGTGCAGGAAGTGACATTTTTTTACACAACCACGTTAACATGGCCACGCAAATCACTAGCTAAAGTAAATACCGTTATACTTATATCCTGATGCAAAAGGTTGAGTACCTGTCCGAAGAGTAGAGTTGCACACACGCACTCTGTCTCTCAGAATCTCTCACACACACATACACCAGTTACGTGACGCCCACTTAAGCAGACACGTATGTTACAATTTGTGCACCCGCGGGTACACATGATGCTACACATTTATTTAAGCCGGACGGCGAACCCAAACAGTAGTTGCATTCATTCCCCTCCCGCCGCCTCTTCTCTGGTCGCCGTCGCCCGGTAGCCATGGCCAGGCCGAAGGTAACAACATACACCATACTCCCGCCGGAGTGGCGCTTTAATATGGAAATTTTAGTGGTCATGCATGCATCTTTTTGTGCTAGCACTCCTATATAAGGGTTGACCGGTCGCTTCCCACGGACATGCGCGGGCGGTGGAAGAGGAAGGAGAAGGGAAGCGGGCTGTGGAGTAACGTTCTTTACCACAATTTCTTAGGAAACTGAGTGCAATAATTGAGTAGTTTTGCAAACTACCAGTACTACACCTAAAACGGTTCAAAACATATACTCCCTTGTCAGCGCGCGCTTCCCACGTAAAACGGTCAGCGTCGCCCTGGAGCGTCAGTGCCGCATTAATGCCCGGCCAGAGCGGAGGCGACCTCTCACTGGCGCCGGCTTTGAAGTGGCGCGACGGCCGAGAGAGCGCCGCTTCCTGGTGCACGCAACTGCACCGCGTCGAGACTGGTCGTGGGCCCTGTTTGGATCCATGGGTAAGAGTTAGTTTGAGCTATTGGGGCTCAAATAGCCCTAAAGTATCCAAGCATGAGGGTTTAAGGGGTTGTTCGGTTGCTAGCCACACCTTGCCATACTTTGCCATACCTAACCTTAGACAACTTTGACCCAAGTTCGGTAGGTGTTTGGTTCTAGCCGCACCTAAGGCAAGCATTTTTTTATGAGCAATGAACCCCACATGTCATAGACACAAAAAGTGTGGCAAGATTCCCTTAGGTAAGCCAACGTGTGGCTAATAATTTGAGCAACTCAACTAAGACAAGTGGGGCAAATGTGGCTAAAATCATGTGGCAACATATGGTAAAGATAGTCACAATCCAAACAGCCCCTAAATTGGAGCAAGTTGCACCGAACCCCCAAAAAAACTATCCCACCCAAGAGGTGCTAACTGGAGATAGTTCTCATTGGGACCACTGAAAAATCACTTTTCTCTCTCCATCAAGTGCATTTATTGTCAATCTAACCCTGCCACCCAAACACCTCTTTGGCTACAGTTAGTTCAGGGTTAGTCATGAGTTAGTCTAACCTCTAGCTAAGTTAGAGTATCAAACAGGAGCAGTATAGGACATGCAAGTTGCTCAAAGCATACAGTAAAATTCGTATGTGAAAGGATTTTTTTTCTTTTTGAAAACGGAACGTGAAAGGAATTTTTTTAGAATGCTCTTGGCATGTCGCTAACATGTGATGAGTTAACCGGCCTTAATAGACGGCAAAAACGCCAGCCCGCCGCACTTCGAGAGAGACAAGGAGGGAGAAGTGATACAGGTTGCTGGATTACTAGAGATAGGTGTCGCATGGAAGCCAAGAAATATGATGATAGCGTGGGTTAGCCATGTACTAGTATGATGTAACTATACTGGGCTGTCGTGTTTCTTACTCTTCCAGTCCACTGTGGAGATGATTGGTTGATTTTATATCGCTGAATAATATTAAATATTATGAGTGCAAACGCTCCACCACGAGGTTCCTTGCTCCTTCTCGGTCGTCGGGAATCTATGTTCTTCCACTCTATTTTTTAGGTGACCTTTGTTCATCGTTTTGTCAACACGCGAGACATCTAGCATCAAGGTGCACATGTTATGCAAGGATCGTTCCATCTATATGAAGAACACATGGGACTGGAACTACGAGATGGACATGTACCCAGGAGTGGACGTACGAACCTAAGTAATGTACCGCAGTAACTGAAGTAGAAAGGCACAAATGGTATGAACATGCATGGCATATAGGGTGTGTTTGGTTGCGTTCTTGTCTCAGCATAGTTGTTCCCTCTTCATGCATGCTCAACTCAACACCCCTCTTCATGCATGCTCTCTTCATGCATGCTTCTAGTGTATTTGTGCTAAACTAATGTGGACTCATGCACCCTCCATACACTCTACCAAACACCCAAAAGTGGGTCGAGAAGGGAACTCTTGGGCGGCATTTGTCTCTTACTACGTACTACTACTAAATGTTGTACGTGCAATGCACAGTGATGTTATGGAGTACGTGCCTAAGTACTCTACTACTACTATATTAGTTGGAGGAACATATTAACTTTTATATTGTTTACATGTATGCCTCGAGAGATTCCAACTAGACGTGTATTTCTCTCCAGGTCGCACTTTGTATCGTTCATACCACTAAGTACTACTACGTGTGGTCTCCGACCCAGAAGTGGAAGAAGAGGAGACGCTCTACCATGCTATTTTTTTGCATTGGGCTCTACCACGCTGTTCATGTCCCACTCCTTTCGCTGACATGTGGGACATCTAGCATGTGCCGTGTTTGGCACTCTTCGTCGTAAGAGTTGAAACGCTAGCATTCATCAGAAATCAAAAATTATTATAAATCAGCAGTGATACTATTTTTTTAGAACCAATCAGCAGTGATACTATACCATGCGGTTTCCTTGCTCCTCGATATCGGAAAGAATACTTCCATTCGCCAACATGTGGGACGTCGACCATCCCGGTCCACTTGCCATGCACGCAGAACTCCAAGGGAGAGTCACCCTGGTCGTCGTGTCGCGGTAACAATGACTAATGAGCCATCAAATCACAGGCCCACTTCCCACTTTGAAGTTGCTCGGACAAAGGAACCATCATGACTTCCTTGAATTCCGCTTCTTGAAGAAAACTACTGTACCAGCAGTAGTGCTAGCTACAGTAGTTACTCCAACAGAGGCCTCCTTTCGTTCATAGGATAGGAATTTTATAGGAATATGAAAATCATAGGAGAGATGACATGCATCTCAATTCCTATAGAGAAAGAGATGCCATTTCATGCATAGGATAGGAATTTTTCCATTTAGTCTAGGCTAATGTACTAGTAATTTGCTCTAAAAACTACAATAGTAACTAGTAGTACTGGTACATGCTCGTACTCAGACACAGACACACACACTAACTACTAGTACTACTACTTCTCACATGCTAGCCAGACATCGTCGTTCTCCTTCCCGGCTTTGTCGGCGACAACCCATCGTGCTTGGATCTCCACCAACCTCTCTGCAGCAGCGCATGCGTCCTCTTCTTTCTTGCGGCGGCGAGCCTCTCTTTTCTTGAGTGCTTTTTGACTTTTCTGCTCCCTCTGTGTGGCTTTGGCCGCCTCTTACTCTACCGCTCATTCGGCCTTGGCATCTTCAAATTCCTCCCACATAGGTGTGAGGTCGCGAGCGCTGATGAACTCGGCACGGCGGATGCCATCGCTTCCCTACCATTTTGTGTGCGGTCGTGGGCGGCGAGGAACTCGGCGCGGCGGGATGCCATCGCTGCCTTACCGGTTAGTGTGCGGCGCGGTGGCATGAATGGCGCTTGGTGAGAGCTCTGGGGTGGAGTGTCCGGACAACCATATACTGCATTGGTTTCTCAAGAGCTCAAGGACAGAAGACGAAGGAAATTTGGATTCCCCTTCAATCCTGGTCATTTATTACCGAGTAAAATGCATTGGCGGTCATCGAACTTGTCTTGATAGCTCACTTTGATCATTGTATACGAGATATGGTGATTATACGGTCATTTGCTTAGTGTATAGCTCTGTATTTGTCTAGTTGACCAGTCAAACAGTCCGCATGCGCCTCATCAGCTCATGTTCTTTATCTATCTGCGCGGGCCTACCTGTCAATGGAGAAAGAAATACTGTAAAAACCAAAATTATGCGTATGTGGGGAATCAAACCACGGACTCGTCGCTGCAACGCACCCTCGTCAGCTAAATGAAAATGAAATACTTCGCGTCAGACACTCACGCTCACGCTGTCAAAGCATGCTAATGCATGCACGTCTCCCTCTAAATCAAACTCCTGCTCATGGCGCAACGCAAACGGCGAGCCCATCACCTGCGCGCCCCGGTGGTGCCTGACATTATTGTTTAGACGTTTGATGGAGGCCTACGCGAACGCCGAGCATGTATTCACCTGGCTCAACACCAACGGTCATACTCGGAGCGCCTTGCTCATGTATATTGTCCATCACAACGACAATCTATAAAACAGCCTAGCTAGAGAGGGTACTATGATATAGAGTATGTACTATCGTGAGCGACTGATCTTAGTGCCACTGCACACGAGTGTGTGTATGATCGATTTGTCCATTATTCGTAACTTATGCATGGTTGTGTGGTGTCTAATGGTGGTCGTCGAAGGCTAGCTGGCGACAAGAGCGGTTGTCAATACATGTTGTATATGCTTCAAAGGCTCATCATCCATGAGTTCACACTTTACCACCACGCCAGCGTCTGACCGCCCTGGCCTACCGAAACCTCTTCCATCGCTAGCACGCGCTTCCTGCCTGAAACGGTCACCGCCTCTCCAGAACGTCAATGCCGCATTCACCGGACTTAACTGCAGGTGCAATTGGTGTGTCACTGACATGCAGGCCAGATGCCCGTTGGGCCCACATGTCAGTAACCCAACGCATCTGCAGTTAAGTCACTGAAGCAGCGTCCACATTCATGCCCGACGAACCTACTCCGGCGCCAGTTGTCCATCCGTCTGCCGCGGCTCTTTGCCATTCGCCCGCTATATTAACTTGAGCCCCAGCTCCCAGCCATAGCCAAAGACCCACACTTATTCTCCTCCGGTCCCTTCCTTCTATCGGCACCACTCCAACCATGGCCTCCTGGCGCTCCGAAGCTCTCTTGGACGTACTGTCGCAGGAGCAGATGAGGGACATCGGCAACTCCGCTCCGGGCGCGCTCCAAAGCTCTCTTCGATGTACTGTCGCAGGAGCAAACGAAGGAGATCGCTGGCACCCCCGGCCGCCCTCTACCGCTACGACCATGAAGCCGGCGCGCATGCGCGGGCACAGCCAGCGGCGAGGAAGAGTAGTACACGGTAGGTCACCGCCGCTCTGGTCCTAGGAAGGCCACCGCTACTCCACTCAGTCGATGCCAAGCTTGGTGGGGTAAACATCAGCGGTCGATTAGCCGCTTGACAGCGACATGGAGGCAGAAATCTTCAGAACCTTGTGCTCCGGAGGAGGAGGTTATTGAGGCGGATGAGGAGGAGGCAAAGGCAATGGTCGGCTTTCTCGGGTTCATGGCCGGACATGGTGGTCGGGCGCCGGTGATCGTTTAGATTAGGTTTACAGTAGGTTTTAGTACGTTTGTGCGAAATATGTAATGAATATCGTCTAGTTTGTAGGAAAAGTTTTATGAATTTCATCCGGTTAATTTGAAATCTGCTTTGTTTGCACGAATTTTGTCCGGTTAGTTCATATAATTGCCGAAAGGTAAGTGGGCAGCATCGGATGGCATCCATCCATGTCCTCGGACAGATGCCGGTGTAAATTTGTGGGCCAGCGCTGGAGATGCCCTAACTATCATGCTATAATCCATTATTTGGCAGGGAACAGTTATCCCTTGATCAAAATCAGATCCGCGGTGTTTCACACTCCTCCTGCGTAAGAGTGTAAACTCTTGCTTACATAAAAATGGAGCAAGTGGACGGCACTGTAGCACATCATATCACTCAAACTAGCCCGCCTAACAAGAGGGAAAGCACCGCCCTCATCATTTTGTTCTGGATTTCTATCGATCGATCGCGCGAAAATGTTACGCTTCGCAAGTTCTAAAGGAAAAGGCGGCACACTTATGACTCGTACGCGTCGCACCCCCGATAGTCCAGCTCGCACGCCGCTCACCAGAGGGGACACGCGTTGTCTTGCAATTTCACTTACATGTGGGATTGTAATTGAATAAACCGTCGATAGCCGAAATCTAATCGCTCGGCGGGCGTCGGCTGAGAAGAGAGAAATGGGGGAGGGAGAAGAGATCGCCCGCCCGCCGCGCATGGACTCCAAGAAATATATGGTGATAATGTGAGGTGGGCCATGCTGGAGTCCGGACCGCTTCTGAAGCCCGCTCTGACCGCCCTGGCCCCTCAAGACGCCAGCTGCCCGCCGCATGCATAGCAAGTAGTACCCGCTTATGTGGAGGAGAGAGAGGCATTGACAAAGTCAAGGAGTAACAGTGGAGACAATAGCTTTCATCAAAAATAAACAATAAATACTCGTTGCTCGTCCTCTATATCGGAAAGAATACTTTCATTCGCCAACATGTGGGACGCCGACCATCCTGGTCCACCTGCCATGCACAAAATTATCCTGGTCTACCCCGGTCGTATCGTAGGCCCAACCTTTCCCACTGTAATTTTTTTGGACAAAGGAACCATCATGACTACGTTGAATTCCGCTTCTTCAAGAAAACTTACTGTACCCGCAATACTGCTACCACACGCGAAGACTGGACGGCACTATACCACGTCATATCACTGAAACCCACTAGGCCAAACTAGCCCGCCTAGGTCGGGAGTACGTCTCTGCACTGCTATGATTTTGTGTTGTACGTCTCTGTACTTTTGCTACGATTTTCCTACCCTATGAGCCAAATGAGGCCTGAATATATCCGTGTCAACTATTGTCTGATCGATCTTTAAGCCTACAATTTTAGGAGCTAGGGCTATTGGTGGATCGATGAAGGATAAGTATAAGCGTACCACGAGCTCATCAGCCCTAGCATTTCTCTTCGGTGAGTGTTTTGCAAGTACTATAGCTCGCACAGTAGCTAGCCTACTAACACCAAAAATCATCAAACAAGCCCTGCTGATATGATAAATAGTTCAAACTTACATCTAAGCATGCCATATATTACATCAAAAGCTGGTGAGGATACATATGTTTCCATAACTCGGAGAGGGTCTGCATGATTCACTATCAAACAAAAGTAGCAAGTACCACCCACACAAGACAGTGCACTAGCCCTAAGATGGTTTGATAACATGCATCGTTCTTGTAATTAAACACAGGGTAATGCAAACTACCCTAAAGGATTAGCGCAACCAACTATTTCTTGTCATCGATCTCTCGGGCAATGACCACAGCATGGACAGCGGTATGGGAATCGATCTCTAGGGCAATGTCCATAGGACTGACCGCGAAATTGAAATCGATCTCTGGGGCGATGTCCATAGGATGGACAGTGGCATCGGAATCGATCTCTGGGGCGATGCCAACAGGACGGACCGCGACATCGAAAACGATCTCTGGGGCGTTGTCCACAGGACGGGCCATGACATCGGAATCATCAAGGACGTCCACCGGCACCTGTACAACCCTAACATATTAGCAAGCACATTGCAAATAATCAAAAACCACAACTATGGTAATTAGCCATTATTTTTTACCTTGTGCAGCTCACTGGGGGATCTCATCCCTCCAGGAGCCATCTCCTTGTCCTCGATGGGGGTCATCACCTTGCCAGGGGAATACTGCTTCTCAACGGCAACTATCTCCTCAAACTCGGCCTTGAGCCTCGCATAGGTGGCCACCAAAGTTTCTAGGGTAGGCACGGTGGGGCCCTTGCTGTTCTTCCAACTTTCTTTGAGGAGTTCGTCCGCCAACATCGTCAACTCTTTGGCTAGTGCTTGTTTCTTGGAGTTCTTCATCTCCATGGGTTGGCCCGCCAACATGGTCAACTCGTTGGTCGGTGCTCGCATCCTAGAGATCACTGTCTCTAGTGGGTTGTCCGCCGGCAACTCTTTGCCTAGTGCTCCAGGATCCATCAATGAACTGACAAACAAAAAGCAATCGAAAGGAAACCCACAATCGCAATGAAAACGGGAAAAGAATAGGCTGTGAGAATCGGTCGGTGCTTCGCAAAAAGAAGATTCTTGGAATGAAAATATAGCAGCATAACTAATTCGCCCACCTTTCCTTCGTCGGTACAAAATAAAAATGGTAGAAGTGAGTAGCCTGGAGTGAGGTTTTCTTCAAGAAAGGGAAGAAAGGGCTCCAACGAGCGTTCCAGTGAAATGATGGTTGCTTCATCCAGTCCAACTTGGAGGCCAACTTACCACTGCTGGTAAAGGTGTGGGTTTTGTGATATGACGGGTCATGACGGCCACACCGGGGTGACAGGTGAGTCTCGACTGTAGCACCTCGCTGTGATTTGGTGGATGGCACGTGGGCTTGGATGCTTTGATGTCCCACGTGTAGATAGAGCGGCTAGTCATATAGGAGTGCTCAATATTGTGCACCGCGACCAAAGCGGAGAGGAAAACGAGAGAACTACGTAATCAATGCATGAGTTTAATTAGGGTAGTTTTGTAAAGTACGAGATACATTCCTCCAATCACAAAATGCATTGGTTCATGAGATTTGAGATTTGAGCCCTATAAACCAGAAGGGAGGGGGTACTGCACACGGTGTAGTCTAGTCACTTGTTGAAATCTCTAGAAAGGCAAGTACTCCTTTCCGGTTTACAAGGCTATACTACTCCCTCCGTCTAGGTGTGTAAGTCATCTTACTAAAACCAAATAGTCCCAAAACACTTAGGCGCGGTGCATTAACTTCTACCTTGTTTCTTGTTTCTTGACATATCAACCAATAAGAGATGAGAGGTGTGCATGCTTTTAATGACTTGAGACTACCAAACACGACATGCAGTGGCTAGTTCATTGCATGCAATGCTATTAATTAGCAAATAAATATTGGTGACCCCAGGAGGAAACGGTGCTAAGCGCGTGGACCTATGCAGAATGAGTATCAACCAATGGATGATGGAGTTTAATTATTAGTCAATTCAATGAGGGAAGCTTAGCTACAAATTCAATGACTTACTCACCTAGACAGAGGGAGTAGCAAGCCCTGAGTACTAGTACTACTACAATAGTGGGCTCAAATAGCAAAGAGGTTCTCATGCAAGAGCCTGGCTACTATATGTGTGCTCCAAGGCACCGCACCATGCTAGCGTTCGCAACTGCCACGTTCGGGTTGCGCTTGGCTCTTCGCCTCTTCGAGAAGACAAACAATGATGTTACTGCTACTTCTACAGTATCGAATCCACTGTTGCATGTCCGTCCACCTCGTGCGGGAGGGATAGCGTGTAGCGAAAGCTTCTACTTACTGCTCTTGCCTTTGCGTCTATGATAGGTGGGCCCAACAGGTTGTTGGCCCTCCTATCATGCAGCCAAAGGCATGTGCAGTTAAGGCATCGGAGCTCAGTCTGCGAGGGAGAGGGTGTTGTAGTAATCAAACTTCTCGGTCTTGTACGAGTTGACGCGACACATCAAAGCACTGCACTCGATATAAGTCTTTTTACACATTTCAAATGGACTACAACATACGGATGTATGTAGACATATTCTGCTTCGTATGTAGTCACTTGTTGCAATCTCTAAAAAGACTTATATTTGGAAATGTAGGGAGTACAACGCATGCATGCATGCCGTGACTTCCCTTTTGATACTTGCACGTGTTGATTTGATGCACCTTGCCAAATTTTGACTATAAATTTAATTAACCAAATTTTCATGCATGTCACAAAAAATTACGGGGCTGTTTGGATTGTGACTATGTTTGTCTTATGTTGCCACATTATTTTTCCCACACTTGCCTAACTTGAGTTGCTCAAATTGTTAGACACACTTTGGCTTGCCTAAGGTAATCTTGCCACAATTTTTTGTCTATGACATGTGGGGTTCACTGCTAATAAAAAAATTCGTGTCTTAGGTGTGGCTAATAAAAAAGACTTATATTTAGGAACGGAGGAAGTAGAAAATATAAATAATAATGCATGTTGGGACAACCCACGTTTCCGCTAATTTTAGCCGTGGGCTTCTTCACAATTTTTACGAGGGGGTGGTTGTTCAATTAATGGAGGGACTTGTAGTACCAGACTTGAACGATACAAAGTGCGACATGGCACACCGTAACACCACTTGGAACAAGCGGGTAGCTATCTCAAAACACAATCAACAACTAAAAAAACCGCGACCTGGCATGTATTACACAATTTTAAACGATTGTTTTGATGGAGTGAAAAAGGAAAACTACCCCACTACGTATATATAGGTCGGAGCCTCCGCGCTTGCTTGCTAGGGTTGCTCTATTCACACACTCTCATCCTCTCAAGATCTAAACAAGATAGGGGTGGTAACACTGTCTTTCTCCCTTCAAAAAACACTCTCTTTCTATCATCACCGTTGGTTACAGATCCGGACGTATCCCCCTCCGCCGGTGAAGGGGAGGAGGGGCAGCGTTTAGGCCGTCGTCGATAGCGAGGGAGGAGACCCACTGCCGGCTGCACCGTTATCTCTGGTCGAGCGCTGGCGCAGGAGGTCCTCCGATCCCTTCGTCGTTGCCTGTGGGCGGATCCGGCCTCCCGCCGCCCACCTATCCACATCCCGATGACCTTCAGGTATATATTCGTTCGAAACCACCTTAGCTCTACTTCCCCAGCTTGCTACATCGCTGCATGTGCATCATTTTCTACCTCTCGGCCCCTCTCGATCGGATGGTCCAACGTCACCCTTTTTTCTATTGTTAGAGGTAAAGCTACTTCATGGAGTCGAATCTTGTACTCCCTCCGTCCGGAAATACTTGTCATTGAAATGGATGTATCTAGATGTATTTTAGTTCTAGACACATCCATTTTGATGACAAGTAATTCCTGACGGAGGGAGTACTTGGTTCAAACAAGAATAAAGTGGGGGTAGGGGAATTTAGTATGTACATCGGACTTGGTACAAACAGGAAGGAAAGGGGGTGAAAGTAGTACAGACTGGTCATCCAACCAGTCTCTTGGTCGAAAATGGAAATATAGGGGTAAGTTGTACATAGTGGTATGACCAGGACTAGATTTTCTATCCACGCATAGGAGTAGGTGGCTAGAGTGAACAAAAATGGGACCAAACCAGGTATGTTTCTTGGATGTTTGTTTCTCGGGGCAACAAACTATGAATCACCACTTTATGCCCCTGTTTAGGTACATGGTGCTGGACTGCTGGTGCACCCACTGTCCCATGCCCTTATACCAAATATTTAGTTGTTCTTAATCTAATGTCCCTGGTAAAAATGAAGCCATGCCACTGTTATAAGCCATGACAAGTTTAGCCAAATGTTTTTTCCTGTAATTGTTTGAGACTCTGACTATTTCCTCTGTACCTTTTTATGCAAACAGGGATATCCAATTCACCTGGTTGCTGTTATGACCTTTTGGTGCACTACACAAAACTCTTCTTAAAAGAAGTGACTTTTGTGCTGTTTAACTGGAATGTTAGAATGGAACAGTTGGTTCATTTCGGTGGAACTACACAAAGGGAGATCTGTGTTCCAATCCTCATCATCAATATTGGCGCCATAACCTTTAGGTAAGAATGATATTTAATGCATGTGTTCATCTCTATTTTCTGACTACCATGAGAAAATAATGCTATTTTTTACTAGTACACTTGTACTCCCTACTGACAAAACCAATTCTGAAATAGAAGGCCAATCATGTACTTGGTTTCACCAACTGGTGAGGAGAAAGAGAAACAGAGCATGAAGAGAAGAAGAAGAAGAATAAACAGTGCCAAGGCGATCTTGCTAAAGCCAGAGGCCTCAGTCGAGGCCATTCAAGGGCTCCGGCAACGACTACCTTACATGTGAGACGATCCTCTAGGGAGCCCTTCCACTTCTGTTGTCTCACTTAATTAATTAGGAGTACTTAAGTACCCCTAATTTATTGTTGCCTAATTTTCCTATCGGAGTTAAACAAATCTTTAGTAGGACCCTATGCTAAATCATGTACGTGTGTATGTTTGTCTATGGAGGTGAATCATGTGGTGGACCAAGGAGGGAATGTTATTAGTGTCATGACATAATAGTGCTATTGTTTTGCATGTCAATTTATTGCCATTGGTTCAATGAGGCAATGTTTTGCGTATTGTCCATCATGAATTTGATGCTACTGTTAGAGTAATATGCTAATGTCTTCCTATCCTTTCTCACTAAGCTAATGAAGGTTTCACCTTGTTCCTACTTGTGCAAACAGGGATCATGTTGTGCCAATCATACATTTTAGTGGAACTACACAAGAAAATACAATGAACTGTATCCCAGCCAGTGCTTTAACTCCGCTGGAAGTTCTTGATAATCTTTTGATATAATCTCAGCACTGGTAAATAAGAGTGATTTCAACCATACATTTGAAAAGCACAAAAATATATACTATTGAGTGATTCCAATGAGTGCTTTATCATCTCTTATGGGACTACATGAATAAGCTTTTTTTTCTCAGGTTGGTACGGGCCTAAGGCCTTCATCCATATTAGTTTGCTATCATCTCTATTTGTATCGTGCTAATGTCATGAGAAACTCCTTTATCTTTGCACGTTAAAGTTTTGCAACCTATGATAAATGGCAATGCTTTGAGTGTTGAGCTAATTGGCACTGATTAAATAAACTAATACCTCTCTTTAAGCAAGACTACTATGTTGCTAACTTTACCCATTAAGATAATGAGGGTGCTTCTATTTGTTAGTGTATGTTTCATCAACCAGTCCCACTATTACAGTAATCTCACTCTCTCAATATATGTGCCAACAGGGATGCTCGATTTTGGTGGAACTGAACAAAAACTTTGGGTGCTTCATTGCCTTGACAGCTTCTGTCCTTTCCTGTCAGTCACTAATCCCAGCTTGCTTTCTTGCTTCGCTGTCAGTCGCTTCGCTTATCTCGGCTTCCAGTCAAAGGAAATAGTAATTGATATGCTACCTCACACAGATTGGTACTGGTCTTTATCCTGATTATTGTGCTTGTCATGTATTGGTAATTTGGTATTATGCTAATGTTTGCGATTTTATAAAGGAGTAAATTGGAGCCTGAACTCGCAGGAAAATCATTGCATTGGGGGATTTTAGTAGAACTGCACAAAATGATCAGATGGACAGATACTTATGATGCTGCTATGTGCTCCAAAGTTCACTCAGACAAGCATCGATGTTGACAAGAAGTGCCTATATTCATTTGAGTATCAACCGGCGTCAACCAGTTGTCAAACTCCCAAGTATTAGGAGAGTGAACGCCAAAAATATTGTTTGGCGCATAGCCCAGAAGAACACAGTACAGTCTTTGGTCCCAACTTGTGCCTTTTGGTTATCGGCAGATATGGTAGCGAACTGTATGGCATGGAGTCTAAAGATTCCACACAAGTTGGTTGACACGTATATTCATCTGGCACTTAATCAGTCTGCACGCCAGGGATGCTCCATTTCAGTTGAACTGCACAAAAAATTTGGGTGGTTCATTTTCTCAACCGCCTCCTTTCTCGTCTGCAATGTAGAATTTTGGTGAGCTACAGGACCAAGATGAGCCAGTAAACTAGTTGGATGAAAGTAGTGGCCAAGTTGCTCAAACCTTGCTCGGCACGAGGCCACTATTTGAGGATAAACCTACAAGCAAAGTTCAGATTGTCTGTGCTGCCTCTTATGTACTCGAAAGTTTACTCGTACAAGAATTAATTTTAGCAAGAAGTACCTCCGACTGAACACCATTGACCAGTCTGTATCCTAGGTAATTAAAGTTCTTCCATGGATCATATTGGTTGTGATCTCAATCATTTGGATGCATAAACATACTGAACATGTGTATATATGAATCTTTTTGTGAATTATGTATGAATATTGTCGGTTGATCTATCAATCATTTGGATGCATAGATATGTTGAGCTTGTGTATATATGAATCTTTTGAGTTGTTGATAGTGAATGTTGGCTATGAATATGAAAGTGTCCTGTGAACCTGAGTTTGATACGAATGTTTACCTTTTTTGTTGTATTGGTGTGTGAACTTGTTAGTATGCCTACTGTGGGGTAAGTGACGTGTGGGTGTCAATGGCACACCTTCTTCCCGAGAAGAATTGCACATGCTTTGTTAGGGTAGCAATGGCGCATCGGCTCTTTTTAATCTTTTTATTACTCTGCCTTCCCATCTCCCCTGCTCAACCCCTGCCGTAATGTTTTCGGCCTCAAAACAAACATAGTACTGCATTGTTTTTGGGCTTGATAAAAAATCGAGTGCTGGTTTCGGTAGGTTGGCCCGCCCAGCAAATGGGCTGTTGGTCTACCACGACGGACTGGGAGGCTAAAAATACAAGTTGTATGGTGCATAGGCAAGTAAAAAATGCTATCGAGAGCCATCCACTGAAGAAGAAAAATCGCTCCTAATGTGCTTCTTCAGTCGTGCCGCCAGCCCCCTCTTTAATCCAGTTCGCTCGGGGATCTGGTATCATTTTTTTTCAGAGGGCGAACAAGTATCAGCTAGGCCTAGGTTTTGTATTTTAACATGCGTAGCCCATGACATACGAAGACAATGGTTTCAACTTATTTTGAGGTCCATACCGGCCTATGGGCTTCTTCTTAAAGATCGGCAACCCAATGTATTTTTTTAATAAAACACAGGTCTCTGTTCTATTTATCTATATATAAGAATAATAATGTTGTGTCCAATTTATGTTTTCCCTTCTAACCACATTACATATATTTATATTATTATTATTATCGTATATTTTATAGAGACTTATATATACATTATAAAAACATCCCACGTGTTATTAACTTATAAAAGTAAATGTTTAACAAAAGTTGGCAAGGAAAATCCTGGTTGTTTTTGACTCACAGGCAAGGAAAATCCTGGTGATTGCGTACAAAAGCTTGCGAAGATTTTAAGGGCCAATTTAATAATAACACGCTCATTTTTATTTTGAGCAATAACTTGCTAATTTGTTAATTATATATATTAAAAATGTGCCTCTCCGGTTTATTCTTTGATATTAATTGCTCCTTCTAACATAACATTATATATATAATGAGTGCAGCTAATTCATGTATTTCAAGGAAGTGCAAATGGGCTGGGATTTCTTAGAAAATATAAATGGGCCTGATTGACGCGAAATTATTTGTTCACCCAGCCCAGCAAATGGACTGTACATTCTAGAAAACATGGGTTAAATATATGCCACATTTTTGCAGGCTGACGTGTGGGCCAATAGGTCGAAGCCTACGCAGGGCGTTGTCAACTTGGTCAACAAATGATTGTGACATTCACAACCATTGGATTTATATCCAACGGCCGACATGCACCTTCAATCTCTCGTCTTCTTCCTCCAGTGTCGCCGGGACCGCCTGGTCCGGCCTCCGGCGGCTAGCGGCTCTGCTTAGCATGTATTGCTGCGAAGCGCTACCCCACCGACGGCCAGGCTATCCCTCCACCCCTCCACACCTCTTGTTATTCTCCACCGACTACAGCCCCATACCGCACCAAAACCAGTTATAACCCTTCTCCTCCTCTCAATCCGCGACTCCACTGCCGTGTCTTCCCATCTCCGAGACGTTCCCGTCCGGGGCCTCGCCGTCGTCCACCGCCTCGCTTCGCTCGGTGCGGCTTGGTCAACAAACGAGAGTCATCGGAAGAGGACTGTACGTGGAGAGCCTGACGGCTAGGACCCACGAGGTCCATGGTCACACGCAAGGAAAATTCCTCCTTATTAAGCTGGAAAAAAATGTTTCCTCCACCTGACAACTGGGACCCACCGTCTGTGTCTTCGCACGGAAGGAAGTGCCTCCTTGTTTTGTAAAAAAAATATTCATCCCGTTGACAGCTGGGGCCCGTCAGATTTGGTGGCTGACTTATGGCCTACTAAGCAGACGTGTACGCAGGGCTTTGTCAACTTAATCAACAAATGATTCTAGCAGCTGGACCGTTGGATGTTAATCCAACAGCCGTGCTCCTTCTTCAACCTCTATTCTTGCTCCTGTCTCCCGTGGGCGGCACCGCGGCTGTGCTGTTGCATACCCGAACCAATCAAGTTTCCCACTCCTCTCCATCTGCAACTCCATTGCCCCGTCTTCCCCCTCTCCGGGTCGTTCCAGTCTGGGGCCTCGTCGTTGTCCACCGGCCTTGGTGCGCTCGGCATGGTGTGGTCAACGTGGTCAACAACCGAGAGTCATCGGAAGATGACTGTACGTGAGAGGCTGACAGTGGGGACGCACCACGCCCATGGACGCATGCATGCAACGGAATGTGGCGTGCTCAATGTGGTCAAGGAACGACTTCCATTGGAAGTGTACTGTACATGGAGAGGCTGACAGTTGGGTCCACGGCCGCAGCAAGGAAGTGCCTCCTTATTACGCGGAAAATAATGATTCCTCCACCTGACAGCTGGGACCCACTGGACGAGCCATCGTATATTGTGAAAAAAAATGTTTTCCCCCTGACTGCTGGGACCAAACTGACGGGCCACCGTATTTCGCAAAAAAAATGTTCCCCCCACTATCAGCTCGGACCCACCGGAAGTGCCTCCTTATTAAGCAGAAAAAATGAATACTCCCCCTGCTAGTTGGGACCCACCTTGGTGGGAGGCTGACTTGTGGGCCTACTAAGTTGACGGGGATGGAGGGCTTTGTCAACTTAGTCAATATGAACGATTCTAGCTCTAGTGATCGTATGATGTCCATCCAACGGCTGTAGTGCTTCTTCAACCTCTCGTCTTCTTGCTCCAGCCGCCCAAAGCAGCGCCGGTCGTGTCGCGTGCTCCTGCCTCCCGTTGCCGGTTGTGATGCCGCGGAGGCATCACCGCCCCCTACTACTCCCGTTGTTGGCCAGGCCATCCCTCTACTCACCCACACCCCCTGTTATTCTGCGGCGACGGCAGCCTCACACCGTAGCCGAACGAGTGAACCCTCATACTCCTCTACGTGTGGGCATCCACTGTCGCGTCTTACCCGGCTCCGCGTCGTCCCCTTCCTAGGCCTCACCGTCATCCACCGTCCTGGTGCTCTTGGCGTGGCGTGGTCAACGTGGTCAAGGAACAACTTCTATCGGAAGAGTACTGTACGTGGAGAGGCTGACAGCTAGGTCCACGGCGGCCGCAAGGAAGTGCCTCCTTATTACGCGCAAAATAATTATTCCTCCACCTGACAGCAGGGACCCACCGGACGGGCCACCTTATTTCGCGAAAAAAAATGTTGTCCCCCTGACTGCTGGGACCCACCAGCTACATCTTCGGACGCAAGGAAGTGCGTCCGGGCAAAAAAAACGATTCGTCCCCCTTACTGCTGGGACCCACCAGCTATATCTTCGCACGCAAGGAAGTGCCTGACAGTCGGGACCCACCTGGTCGAAGCGTATGTAGCATTGTCATTCTGGTCGCGGACGTGTATGTACATATTGGTCGATGTAGAGGCGCGCACGTGTCTTAGTAGAGGTGTGCACGTGTCGTAGTAGAGGCGTGCACGTAGCATGTACACGTACGTACAATGGTCAGTGTGCAAGAAAGAAAATACCGCCACGTATGTACATACGGGCAGGGTCTCGAATGCCTACTCGTGCATACGTACGGCCAGGGCTCATGTACATGGCTGGGTCGGAACAGAGAAACAACGTCGTCGTCGTGTTCATGGGGAGCCAACCAGCTGGGTCAGAATGGAATGCATCGTCGTGTTCATCGGGAGGGCTTGGTTGAAACAGGCGATGGAAACGAGGCTTGGTGTACCGCACAATGGAGGAAACAGCCTTGTGTTCGACCGGCCATGTTCGAAACGGGATCTTGTTCATCAGGAGGGGTCTGGCGTACCGCAAAACGGAGGAAACAGACCTCCTACGGTCGAAACGGGGGTCCTGTTGATCGGGAGGGGTGTGGCGAACCGCAAAACAGACGAAACGGACTTGTGTTGGAGCGCTACGGTCAAAACGGGGGTCCTGTTCATCGGGAGGGGTGTGGCGTACTGCAAACGGGACTCCACGGGATACTGGTCATCTCCACTGTCGACCTCCTCCAGCCTCCACGGGCTACTGTTCATCCACCATCGACCTCCTCCAGCCTCCACCTGCGACTGTTCATCCACGGGCTCCTGTTCATCCAGCCTCCACCGCGCGCTACTCCACCGGCTACTGTTCAACCACCCCTTTCCACGGGCTCTTGTTCAACCACCCCTCCACGGGCCACTGTTCATCCACCCCTCCACCTTCTACTGTTCATCCAGCCCTCCACGGGGACGTCCTGTTCATCCAGCCCTCCACGGGGTCCTGTTCATCCAGCCCCAACCGGCTCGATTGATTAGGTCCTGTTCATCCAGAGGCAACGCCACGGGGTCCTGTTCATCCACCCCCACCGCTCACCTATTCATCCAACCCCCCCCCCCCCCGCAGCGCTCACTGTTCATCTAGAGGCAGCATCGATCGGCTTCAGTTAGCAGGAGTAGCGAAGGAATCGCTCAATCGGGTTCTGTTAACAGCCATCGATTGATCGCTCGGGTTTAGTAACGCGTAGCCTGCAGTGCAATCGCTCGGGTTCAGTTAGAGCCTAATGCCTCGCTCGGGTTCAGTTAGAGCCAACGCCTTGCACACACGCGCGTACGTGTACGAGAGAAATGTGCATTGCTCGGCCCCCGACCACCCACCGTAACCGGGGACTACCCGAAATTTTCCTCGCCCTCGCTTCTACCACGGTTTTTTCCGTCATGGACGGCCCAAAGAATGTCATGCAGATGCGTCTCCGGCCTGCCCAGGATGAAAAGCCCATTTTCTGTCTTGATTTTTTGTCATAGAAGTAGGAGCCTACCATATCTATGATGATACCGGGTTTTGTCACAATTATCATCATAGAAGTGTCATAAGTATGACAGAAAAAAAATTGTTTGGCCCAAAATGTCACGAATGTGTCTTTTTTTGTAGTGTTAGATAATCATCTTTGATGTAATATCGTTCCCAAGATGTATGCGTCAAACATTTGCCATAAGAAATAGCAAAAGTAGGATCATGTGCATACAAGTCTTTTGTGTGCTCAAAGCCAATGACATTCAATTCAAGTTAGGTAACAAGCATGCATTTGCGGGATAAAGCATTCGCCACAACATTTTCCTTACCTTTGATGTACTTGATAACATAAGGAAATGACTCAATAAACTCACTCCATTTGGCATGTCACTTGTTCAATTTAGTTTGACCCTTAAGGTACTAAAGCGTTTCATGATTTGTATGGATGAAAAATTCATGAGGGCGAAGATTATGTTCCCACACATGCAAGACTCTCACTAAAGCATACAACTCTTTGTCATAGATGTGATAGTTAAGTTGCGCGCTGGAAAGTTTCTCACTAAAATAAGCAATTGGGCGCTTCTCTTGCATCAACACGCCTCCTATACCATTGCCACTAGCATCACAATGAACTTCAAAAGTTTTGCCAAAATTGGGCAAGGCAAGCAAAGGAGCATGTGTAAGCAAACCTTAAGCTCATGAAATGCGGTATCTTGGGATGTTCCCCAAACAAATGGTACATTCTTCTTACTCAAGGCATGCAAAGGGTATGCAATAGTGCTAAAGTCCTTAACGAATCTACGATAGAAACCGGCTAAGCCAAGGAAACTTCGCACTTGTTGCAAGTTGGTTGGTTGTGGCCAAGTTTTAATAGCATCTATTTTAGCTTCATCTACATGAACACCCTTAGATGACACAACAAACCCAAGAAAACAAGCTTATCAACACCAAAAAGGCATTTTTCCATATTAGCATAAAAGCGATCTTTCCTTTTGCAAAATGGTTCTAAGATGGGTGACATGATCTTCTAGAGACATGCTAAACACAAGAATATCATCAAAGTAGACCACAACAAAAACACCAATGTAAGGTCTAAGAACATAATGCATCACACGCATAAAGGTGTTGGGTGCTTCGGATAAACCCATAGGCATAACTAGCCATTCATACAAGACAAACTTGGTTTCTAAAGCGGTTTTCCATTCATCACCCTCTTGGATGTGAATTTGGTAATAGCCACTCTTAAGATCAATCTTAGAGAAAATGGTGGCTCTACTAAGCTCATCTAGCATATCATCAAGGCATGGAATGGGGTAACAATAATGAACGGTGACAGCATTGATAGGGCGACAATCGGAACACATGCGAAAACTACCATCCTTCTTAGGCACAAGAATAACCGGTACGGCACAAGGACTTAAGCTTTCACGTACATTCCCGTTGTCAATGAGTTGTTGGACTTGTCGTTGTATTTCCTTGGTTTCTTCGGGGTTGACGTGGTAGGGTGCTTTGTTTGCTAACGGTGCACCGGGGATGAGGTCGATTCGGTGTTCGATGACGTAGAGGAGGTAGTCCCGGAGGTAGCTCATCGGGGAAGACGTCCTTGAATTCCTACAATAGAGAGGACAACACTAAAGGTAGGTGGTGAGAGGGGTTAGTCCTTGCCACTTCATCCTTGCACAAAAGGACATAGTGCATAACACTTGATGGGTTCTCACACACTTCTCTCATCTCACTTTTGGTAGAAAATAGCACTAAGTTTTTCTTGTCGGTCATCGTGGAGGCACTCAATTTTGGCTTGTGGCGTGCACTCTCTTTTTGGTGGCTCACTCTCTCACTATTCTCTCCATGATGGGTGGTTGCTTGCTTGTCGGTGATCACTTGGCTTCGTGACATAGGTCGTAGCACGTACTCCCTTCCCTTCATCTTGAAGCTATAGTGATTGGTTCGCCCATTATGGATGACACCGCGGTCGAATTGCCAAGGTCGTCCTAGTAGGAGATGGCAAACGGACATGGGAACCACATCACACTCCAAGGTGTCTTCGTATGCTCCAATCTTGAAGGAGACTTGAACGGTGTGCTCCACTTGAATGGTGCCGGGGTCGCTAAGCCATTGGACCTTGTAGGGGCGAGGGTGCTTCATCTTGACCAATTGGATCTTGGAACATATCTCTTCACTTGCCAAGTTGTGGCAACTTCCTCCATCGATGATGACCTTCACGGACCTTCCATTCATGCACGCCTTGGTGTGGAAGATATGGCATCCTTGGTCTTCGTCTTGTTTATGTTGAAGTGTCAAGACCTTGGAGACAACGAGAGCGGGGCTCGAATCATTGTCACAAAATACTTGATCATCTTCATCTTCATTCATGCGCTGGTGCATGGCTACGTGCTCAAGCGCTTCCATTTCTTCTTCACTCATTGGGTTGTAGGTGTCGTCGTTGTTGGCGATCATGGTGTGCCGAGTGGGGCACTCAAGTGTCTTGTGGCCTCGTCCTTGACATGTGAAGCATTTGATGGAACTTTTCTTGACGGTCTCATCCGATGGAGTTGTAGATGATGAAGCTCTCGGCTTGAAGTTGCTTGTAGTAGGAGGAAGACTTGAAGATGTCGAAGTTTTCTTGTAACTTAACTTGTCGTCATTGCTTGTAGAAGGTTTGGTTGATGTAGAAGGCGGCGTAGTCACTGAAGCCCGATTGTAGGAGTCGTATGTCTTGGAAGAGTACTTGGCATACTTGTAATCATCTTGAACTTGTCGCTCTGCCTTGGTAGCTTGGTGCACTAGCTCAAGGAGGTTGGAGTAAGGTTGGAAGTCGGCAATCTTCTTGATAGGATGGTTGAAGCCATTCAAGAAACGTGCCATAGTTTGCTCCTCATCTTCATTGACATTTGCTCAAATCATGGAAATCTCCATTTCCTTGTAGTACTCTTCAACCGACTTTGTTCCTTGCTTGAGGAGTTGTAACTTCTTGAAGAGGTCTCGACTATAGTATGTGGGTACAAAGCGCGCTCGCATGACATCCTTCATGTGAGGCCATGTTGTGATTGGTGGGTCACCTTTTTCTTCTCGCCGCTCAATGACTTGCTCCCACCAAATGAGTTCATAGTATTGGAACTCAAGCAATGCTATGGCGATTTTCTTCTCTTCTTCATAGTTGTGCAAACGAAAGATCTTGTCAAAACTTTCAATGCCGATGAAAGGTAGTCTTCGGGATCGTTGCTTCCGGAGAACTTAGGCATGGTGAACTTGAGCTTGCCGTAGCGTTGCTCTTTATTGTGTTGGGGATGATGGTGATGATGATGATGCTCTTGTCGTGGAGGAGGGTCTTGAGCTACTTGCTCCTCGTGCTCCACTTGATTAGCTTGACATTGAGGGCATGGAATTCTTGCACGGTTCCTCATCTCTTGAAGTTCCTCAAGACATGCGGCTTCCTCTTGTCACTCTCATCGGAGGGCCTCTTCTTGAAGTCGTGCTTGGCGGTTGCACTCGTCGACTGCTAGTGTAGCTTCGCATAGAGCATGTTCGGCTTGAAGGTTTTGTTCCTCACGATGTTGTACTTCTTGACGATGGGCATCACCATCTTGTTGTTCTTGTTGATCTTGGCATATTGGAGCTTGCTCTTGGACCGGAGGTTCATTAGCTTGTTTCCATTGGCGTTCGCGTTCACGGAGACGGCCTTGTAAACCATTGCCATGGAATGGGTTATGTGGAGCTTCATGAACTTCATGGTATTGACGACAATGCGAACGGACTCCGGGAGGACTTGCATCTGAAGAAGATTGCGAAGAATGTCGACTTGAGTGGCTCCGTCTTGAGTAGGAAGAAGAGGTAGAAGAGCAGTTGACCAACAAGGCACGGATCTCGTCCATCCTTGCATTGCTCTCTTGTTTTTGTGCGTCGATCTTGTTGTCGAAGTAGTCTCTTGTACGTTGCTCGGCTTGCGCAAGTCGATAGCGAGGTCGATGCGTTCGCTCAATGCTTTGTTCTCTTGATGCAAAGCTCTTTGCACGCTGAAGAGGTGGTTCTTGGTGACGTAGTTGTTCATGTCCTCATCTTGCTCGATGAAGTCTGGGTTGGTAGAAGTAGTTGGCCTATCCATCATTCCAAGCAAATATGTGAGTGGAAGAAAGGAAAGAACTATACCAAATGTACCTTAACCAATGTTGAGCACTCAATAGTGTAGCAAGGAAATAGCACAATTGGTATCGTTGCTCATCAATTTCTCACACCTACACAAATAAAGCTTTTGGTGGAGCTTTGTGAGGATGGTGGACAAAATTTATGCAAATGTTGGCAAGATTTAATAATGTTGGAAAAGATTTGCAAATTCACAAGTGCAACAAGTAGACCAATAGCAATATATGGCACACGGAAACACACACACAAAAGATAAATGGGGTTGTGCAACCAAAGAATGAGTGGAAAATGTGGAATCCACGGAAAATGCTCTTGTTGCACAATGCTAGAGATACGCTAGCACGATTGCACAATAGGCGGATACGAGACTTGTGCACAACCTACAAAGCAAAAATGCAGTGACTTCTATCCCAAGTATGCTATATGTATGTTGTTCCGGTGATATGATCCAAGATGATCGAGTATGAAAATCTTAATGTAGTATGATGATATGGTTCTTGCTTAAAAGCTCTTTGCTTATCTTTCTATTTTTCTTAAAAGCTTGTTGGCTCTTTCTCTTTGGAGCTCTTTCGATGGCCACTTATGCAAAACTTCACGAACCAAGATAGCAATTGTGTATGCGTTGACAACCTTGTGGCACAAGAGAAGATACCAAGATACGGATACCACCTCGCCGTAGAGGCAAGGAGGCAGCAGTTCCGGGCTACACGTACGACCTATGCAAGGACTTGGACAATAGAGCCGGTCAGACCAGATCAATCTATGGATCAAGTGGGCATGCTCCAATGCGAGACGACGGCCATTAGGCCCGACGCGACCAGCATAACCTGACCCGGGCTAAGAACCGAACATGGATGTCATCCTAACTCCGTCGTGACGTCGCCTGATATAGAGGCGCCGCACACCCCTTATGCTTCACCGATGAAGTAATGGAACACCAGTTCCCAGAAGGGTTTAAACCCGTTAACATTGAATCATACGATGGAACAACAGATCCCGCAGTATGGATCAAAGATTTTCTTCTCCATATTCACATGGCTCGTGGTGACTATATCCACGCCAGCAAGTACCTCCCATTGAAACTAAAGGGGCCAGCTCGGCACTGGCTAAACAGCCTCCCAGAAAACTCTATTGGTAGCTGCGAAGATTTGGAATATGCCTTTAGAGACAACTTCCAAGGTACTTATGCGCGGCCTCTAGACGCCGACGACCTTAGCCATATAGTCCAGCAACCCGGAGAGTCATCCCGCAAGCTCTAGACTAGGTTCTTAGTTAAAAAGAACCAAATTGTCGATTGTCCAGAGCGCCGAAGCCCTCGCGGCCTTTAAGCATAGCGCCCGCGACAAATGGCTTGCCAGACACCTCGGCCAAAAGCCGAAGTCCATGGCAGCCCTTACTTCACTCATGACCCGCTTTTGCGCAGGGGAAGATAGCAGGAATATGGAGCACGCATACTGGCATCAGAAATGGTTTTCCCGGATCACCACTGTACCTGTTGATGCAGCTGCTTCGTCATCTTTTCACTGAAATGCTTCGTCTTTGCTGTAGGCTTTAGTCTCAGCTAATTTTTTTAAATAATACATTTTTTTAGTAATTTGCATAAATATTACGCCTGATACGTAATTTTCAAAAATAATACACCATCGACTAGCTGATGGCCGATTGGATGCAATCGGCTTGCCGCTGGCCGATTGGACTCCAGTCGGCTTGCTGCTGGCCGATTGGCTTCTTGTCGGCCTACTGGCCATCGACAGACCTATCGGCCACTAGTGGAGATCCTATCGGCCAGCTGTGGGCTGACTGATATTAATCGGACATCTGCGAACGATGAACGACGGTCTTCAATCACCGGAATCGGAGCCGGAAATTCCACCAAACTGTCGGAGCTTCACCTCCACCACACTGCCCCAGCTTCATCACCACCTCCACCTCCACCTCCGCAACAACCTCCACCAACGAGCTGGAAAAAAACTCCACCAAAATGCTCACCACGACCACCACGAGCTACCCCATCAATAGATCGAGGTCTCTCTTGGCTCCCCTAACTAAGTAGAACCCATTCACGGTGCCAAATCGGCAAAAAAAGGGCTCATTTTGGTGTAGAAATTGGAGGCATTTTCGTGCAGAGAGAGGAGAAAGAAAGAACAGAAGAAGAACAGAGGAGCTCGCACCTTGTGGGGTCAACACCCTGTCGGCCAGCAGCAAACCGATCGATCCACAACTGGCTGACAGGGCCGCCCCGTGACCAGCCCGCGCCGACAGCCCCCTCTCTCCCCCCTTGCGACGTGGCCTAGCCAGTGCGCGGCCTGCACGTGGCAGGCGGGCCAGCTGTTGATCGGCTGTTGGCCGACTAGGCCCAATCGGCCTGCTGTGGGCTGACTAGGCCCAGTCAGCCTGCAATGGGCCAGCGGTGTATTATTTGTGAAAATTTTGTATCCGGCATAATATTTATGAAAATTAATAAAAAATGTATTATTTAAAAAAAATAGCTTAGTCTGACAGCCAAACAAACTGTCATGCTCGGGCATGGCCTGTTCGATCACGCTTGTTCTGGTGCTGGATCCTGATCAAAATGCCATGCCACGAAATCTGTCAAACTCAACGATAAAAACCTGCTGACCGATTAGGTCAAGCACACCCTTCTCTTTCTCACGTTTCATTTTGGCAATATCCGAATTGCTCATTTGCAGGCTCAGCTCACAAATCAAAGAGTAACAAATACTGAAAACGGGCCAAAGCCAGTAATTGGAAATTCCAGTGACAACACAGTGTATATGCGAGTGAAGTCACAAATACTAAATCACCATTAGATTAAGTGCCATACCATGAATTATTCCATAAATTATCACAATAGATCGCATAAACCGACACAAGACACCCAAATAACAAATTACTAAAGGTAGAAGCGATTTCTCCATCTGAATCTTCAGAATCCATTGCCTTGGATCCAGCAGACAATCTCAAGCCATCTTCATCCCTGAGAAGTCCATATCCAGGTACTGGGACTTGAATTTCTTAGCATCTCCTGGTTCTGCATACCTTTTTTTTTTTTTTTATCATGTGGGAGTTAGAATTAATTCCTGCACCACGCACACCAGATTCAATTACCAAACACTCCTGCTCCATGCGGCTTCGAACAGCACATGGTGTTAAGTAAGAGTTACATTATTATATGCCAGAAACCATAGTACATCATGACAATTAACAGACAACATAAACAGTTTTTGCATACCATAGTTAGCTAACAATGTTTTAGTAATACTATCTGGAGAACTATCTGCTTGGTTTTACATACCATCAGAAGAGTCGACCCACAAGCCCTAGGCTATTTTCCACCAAAATGTTCACCAAAATGAATGATTGACCTGCCCACGTGTGCATAGACGATCTGTTCACAAACTTCCACTCCGAGCAAGAATCCAATAGTAGCAGATGTAATACTGACCATTACCCACAACCCTTTCCTTTTCAGCCCATTGATGATGTTCTCCCTATCAAAAGGATGTGCATAGTGCATTTACGTTAGGATCATTTCATTTGAGTACAAATCAAATAAGTTGTAGTGCCTCCAGTTAATTACCTGTCAGCTTCAGCTTTAATTCTAGTTATATCATCATCAATAATACTAGCTATCTCGTCATCTATCTCCACTCCCTCTTCTTTAAATTTGCCAACATATGTTCAACCTCCTTCGCCTTCCTAGCAACATTAGCTCTAGCTTCATTGCCAGATCCACCCTGCTAGGATAAAGTAGAGAAATAAAGTTTATATGGTACGGTAATGCATAAGCTAAAACAGCTATTCATGTTGTTAGTGGATGCAATAGAGAGAGCATGGCTTGTGATTCGCCAACAATAGTCCTTTCAGAATCCATACTATGAAACTTTTAAACGTTTGACCACTTGTATGCCCAAAGCTATCAACATTGACTTTATGGAATTCATATTACTAGACTTGTTTTTGGAAGTACAAGTTAGAACATCATTGACATAGAAGTTATAAAATAGGGGCACCACCCGCCCTGCCCCTCACCACACACCACCCAAATAAATCGAATGCCAATCTATCATGGAATTAACTGTTCATCACATCTGCTTCAGTAAAAACTAATTATCACCATTTTCTTTCAAGCAAAAGTAACAGATTTAGCAAATATCTCTAAGATAGGCCTCCTCTGCAAAGGAGGTTATTGTGCATATTTTTAAGTGGCAATAATCACCATTATTGGCTTAAATTACAGAAACCCTCTGCTAACAAAGGTCTGAAGAAGGTGATTGCATCAAAAGCCCTATCTTAGTTATTTTCTGGGGGAAATACACATGGCGAAGCATATACTTCGTTGGTATAAAAACTGTTTGATCGGGGCCTACTGGTTAATTCGGTGGTAGACGATGGATCTCATCACAACTAGGTAGTCGGACAGCAAATTGCAGGCATCGTGGGTGGGTCGATCGAACGAGAGCGGAACTGGTACCTGAGAGGTGGAAGGCTGAAAGGTGGCAGGCAGAGTGTCCGCCGGCGGCGAAGCACGAGAGCCCACATCCTGCCGTTGAGTGCTGGAGAGAGAGCGGAGCGCCATGATGGCACCGACACGCCGCAAAAATTCGGAGGAGGAAGGGGCGTCGGCTAAGGTTGCTAGGTTTGGATGCGGGGTGCTTCCTCGGTCTGGGGCCTCGTGTTATTATTATTATTATTATTATTTTGACTGGGGCCTCGTGTTTGTTGAGAGGTGGGCGCCGAGAGCGCTGCCTTTTGTAGGGGAGCACTTTTTTTTTAGTTCTATGTAGGGGAGCTCCTATTTCACGCATTTTTGCGTCAAATAGCCTCGCAATGCACACACGCATCCCAACTGGACCGGCCCATTGACGAGAAAGACATTGGAAAATGAGGAGCGTGCAAGGATAAGAACTACTAGTATATACATATAATAACAACGCACAAGCGAACCAACCTGTAGTTGGATGATTAGGAGGACAGTGGTATCCCTACCCCATCAGAGTTCAAGTTCTATTGCTCGCATTTTTCTGAATTTATTTCAGGATTTTTGGCGATGCACGTTTAGTGGGAGGAGACGTTCCCGTTGACTACGAGTCGCCTATGATGACTTCATCAATCTCAAGATGATATGTTGTCTCTGTCTCTCGAAGGTGCTCATAGGGGCGAGTGTATAAACATTTTTTTCAAATGCAAACGCTTTTTAAAACTCTGTGATTTTTTTTTGAAACCAAGAACAAATTGAAAGTCCGAACAAAAAATGTGAATTTTATTTTACTTTTGTGAAAAAAATAAAACGGAGAAAACATTGAAAATCCTAAAAAATGAATACATGAACAAAAATTTGAAAAGGCAAACATTTTTTGCATACGTGAACAATTTTTTAAACTCCAAACAAAGTTTGGAAAGGCGAACATTCTTGAATTTGTGAACAAAAATTGAAAACAAGAACATTTTTTTTAGCTTTTGAACAATTTTTAAAAGCACGGACATATTTCAAATTTCCAAACATTTTTTGAAAATTGAACATTTCTCTAATTTTGAACAAAATTTGAAACCAAGAACCTTTTTGAAGTTCTGAACAGTTTACAAAAACGTAAAAAAGTTAGAAACATTTTTCATAAACAAAAGGATTTTTTTGAAAAAAATAATAATAAAAGAAACAAAAGAAAGGAAAAGGAGAGAGAAGAAAAAGGAAACAGAAAAAAAAACTAAAAAGAAAAAATGGTTCAAGAACCTCCTTGAAGGTTCCCAAAACCAAAGTAATCGTCTACACGGTTTCCAAAACCTGTAGAAACCAGTACAAAAAAGCACACACTAAGGATGCTAAATGGGTCGGCCCACTATGTTGCTCGCTTGCTTCTTCTATGCGTTTGAGCGACAACTTGATGTAATGAGTGTCAATTCCCTTTTGTAACTCTTGGTGGACTCTAGCAAACCTGGCCAAGCGCATAGGCACGGCCCAACCCACACTTAAATGTGACACGCATGACATGACCCGTCTAGGCACGTTTACAAGTTCGCTATGTCGTGCCGGCACATAGGCCTCGCTCATACGCCTAGGCACATCACAAGTATTAAACAATCCAACTCGTGCTTACTCTCCCGTTAGAGTGGTTGAGTAACCCCAAATTTGAGGGTAAAGTAACCTAACAATAAATATTTCTCTTAGTAGAGAATCAATGTTTATCGAACCAGTTCTTCCAGGAAACAAAGACATTGGTACCTGCACACAAAACACAGGACAAACTTGTCCTCAACACGTCAAGAAGGTTGTCAAGCTTCTTGTCTTTGCTAGTTACAAGATTCAATTGCATGGTATGGTAGGAATTAATAGATAGATAAAAAAAGAAATGATAAAGCAAGGACATAATGTTTTTGGTAAGGTTTTAAGTACAAGAAGATAGACCCCCGGGGCCATAGGTTCACAAGTGACATTTCTCCAAGCATACAAGTGTCGTGTGGTGAATAAATTACAGTTGGGCAGCGGTTAAATTGCAATATCTATGTTTATGACTATCATCTCATGGTATAATATCATATAGACATTATGTCCGTGATATGTAGACCGTTATCCAACCGCATCTACAACTAATATTCAATCCCAAGACCGGTATTCAGCATGCATCTTGGAGTATTAAGTTCCCTAGCAAACAGAGCATTGCAATAAGCATGATGACATAATGTAGGCACTAAAACTATCGTTCAAATGTGATAAAAAATCATTGTTTTATCCATAGTGGAAATAATACAACACATATCTTGTCCCTTTCTGTCACTGGGACATAGATCACTGCAAGATATGAACCCACTATAATGCATAACTCCCTTTGAAGAACTATCCATCAAACTTGGACAAAGAAGACAAATAGATTGGAGAGCATACAAAGCTATTTAATTATACAACAAAGAAACTTCAAATGATTCAATTGATTTCAATAAATGATCTGACCATAAAGTAACACTTCATCATATCCAACAAACACACCACCAATTACATCATACGGATCTCGATCATGTGAGGTAACTCATTGGAACTTTGTATTGAATCAAAAGGAAGAGAGGACGTCATCTAGCTACTGCTATGGACCCTAAGGTCCTAAAGGAACTACTCACACATGGTCAGGGAAGCAACAAGGTTGATGAAGAAGCCTTCGATTCCCCCTCCGGCAGGATGCCGGAATAGGCTTCCAGATTGGATCTCCTAGAAACAGAAACTTATGGCGGCGAAAAAAATCCAAGAAAATTAGTACAAAAGGTTTCTCGAAGTATGAAATTTATAGGTGGAAGAATGGACGGAAAGCGGTGGCCAAGGACCCCATGCGGGTGGCACCCAGGCCACGCCACCTGGACACGTAAGGGCCTATGGTGGCCCTTGGCCCCTCCCGACACTTTTTGGAACCGTCTTGACTAGGAAAGATCGTATTAAATACTTGTCATATTTTGATCCCTGTAGATATAGATTTTCTAGAAAACCAAAACATGCATAAAACAGCAGTTGGCTCTGGAAACTGGATTAATAGGTTAGTCTAGAAAAATAATATAAATTACTATAAAAAGCATTCAAATTTGATATTATAATAACATTAAACAACCAAAAATAGATATGTATGAGACGTATCATCATCCCCAAACTTAATCCCTACTCGTCCTTATGTAGGTGGATGATAAAAAGGTAATTTTTTTATGTTACTACCTAGCATAATCTTGATCAAATGATGCAGTGTGTTGTGAACTTAGGATAAAGGTGATTCGAAGCAATAATCTATAGTTAATAACAAGTCAATGACATCAAAATGTGCAAATAAAATTAGTCTTGCTTTTCATGGTTCAATATTTTTCATGCAATACAAATCAATACACATATGTATCACATTCATGATTCCAATCGCTCAAGGCTTTATCATATTCGAACATCTTATCATAACAAAACCCAGAGCGTTGGTCAAGTATCTGAGTCCATGACTCTCCCTTTTCAACTACTCAACACTTCGCTTAATGCCCATATCACAAGCCTTGGTATTAGCACTTAAATGGTAAATAGAATGATGATTGAGGTTTTATAAGAAGACAACTAAAAAGTCTCACACCGAGGCAGCTGACCATTAGGCAATGGAGAGGCCTTACAATCAACATTAGTGCAAGAAGTAGAGATTGTCGTGCAATAGATGCACTACATATATAAGCGTATGAAAGTTGTCCAAGTGAACTAGTGGGTGTGCATCCAACTTGCTTCCTCACGAAGACCTCGAGCATTTTGAGGAAGCTCCTCATCGAAATATACAAGTCAAATTCTATAATGTAAAAGATCCCACTATATGTTGATGACCCATCTGTCAAGGGATCGCTAGCGATGTCATCGAGCTCAGTGACGTGACAAGGGACCAACAAAGTCGCCCAGGAGCCAAGTTGAGCTTTGGAAGAACATGCTGGAGCGCCCCAAATCTTTACGGGACCTGCTTTGCTATCTGTCAGCCCTTCAAACGACCAATCGAAACTGCGGGTTACTATTCCAGACTAAATCAGTTTTAATGAGAAAATTGCATGCTGGTACTATCGATTACTTTACGAAAATAGAAAGGGGTTATATTTATAAACACTGGGGTGTATTAGCAACATGGCAACCAAGTCTAGAGTGTCACCATCTTGACAAACATGTTCGGTGTGGCTGCCAAACGATGTGTTGTGTTTGGTTTGTGACTGGTTCAAAAATTGGTGTTAAGTTTGTGTATCCGAGAGTAGCACTTTGAGAGTTTGTGACCTAAGCATAGCATGTGCTTTAGAGCAGTATAATAAGGTATAGTCAGCAGGCTATAAGGATTAAACAATTACATTTGTGATGGGTCGGATGAGACAGAAGGGGAGAGAGAAGGAAAGTTGGTTGTAGATTAACAGCCGCCTGCAGCACGGACTCCAAAAAACATCATGAGAGTGTACGATGGGCCATGTATTAAAAAATTAGTACTACTTAACAACCAGCTACTATACATGTTGGCTATTAGGTTGACTACATGTGACATGGCAACTCCATATAGCCGATTGTTGTCTATACTATTAACCATGCTCTTAGATCAAGTACAATAGTGGGCTATAAGCCTGCTTAGGGCATCTCCAATGCCGACCCTCAAACCGCCCGCATCCGTCTAGACCGTGGAAGTCATCCAACGCAGACATGTATTGGTCTGTGGCACGGTCCAGACGTACTTTCTCCCGCAAAGTAGAGACAAATGTGGGGGACTTTGCGAGAGTCCAGACTACTGCCATGCCCGCTTCTGACTGCCCTGGCCCACCCAAACCCCCTCCCGCCCCTTCCGTGCTTTCCATCCCACGCGTCGCTCAAGCCGGCCAAGAGCATGCAGCGGTCGGCATTGATGCCCATGATTTGACCGGACAGGAAGGCGACGCAGATGGACATGACCTCTCGGGTGTCGCCGCTTCAATGCGGCACCGCGTCCCAAGAAACCAACTCCGGCCGCTGCGCTGCATTGAAGTGCGCTGACTGCCCCTCCACCTGGCCTGGTCACGACTATTTAAACCCTATGTTGGCGACGAATAGATCTGCACCGTCCTCGTCCCCATCCCGAGCACCTCACCGTCCTCCCCCCTCGCCCCTTCCTCCTGTACGAGCCCAACGACTATGTTTAGGTCCTAGTTCTCCATGTTGGCATGCGACACCGGTCGAAGATCCTCATCAGGCGGATCATGGCGTCGCCGCCCTCGCTCACCGAGACCATCTACATCCATGGTGGCGGGCTCCTGTGGCAAGGAGGAGATAGTAATCTCCTTCGGCGACAAGGAGGATCAGTAGTGACCCCGTCTCCTCTCATAGGAGGCTCTGGCGGACTAAGTATTCATCCATCAGATGGTCCCAGCGCACCATCACTGGTGCGCGTTAAGGAGGAGCCACCGTCCCCGCCACAGGTGCGCGTTAAGGAGGAGCCACTCCGGCACGTAAAGGATGAGTCGACGTCCCCACCGCACAACCGTGACCTCCACATCGATAGGCGCGTGAAGCAGGAGCCAGCATCCCCAGTGCCTCCGTCGCGTAAGGACGAGCCGGCGTTGCTGAGCGAGTCTTGGATTAGGGGGTCCTCGGACAACCGGACTATATGCCTATGCCGAGCTGTTGGACTATGAAGATACAAGATAGAAGACTTTGTCCCGTGCCCGGGTGGGACTCTCCTTTGTGTGGAAGGCAAGCTTGGCGATTCAGATATGTAGATTTCCTTCGCTGTAACTGACTCTGTGTAATCCTATCCCCCTCCGGTGTCTATATAAACCGGAGGGTTTAGTCCGTAGGACAAGAACAACAATCATAATCATAGGCTAGCTTCTAGGGTTTAGCCTCTATGATCTCGTGGTAGATCAACTCTTGTAATACTCATATCATCAAGATCAATCAAGCAGGAAGTAGGGTATTACCTCCATAGAGAGGTCCCAAACCTGGGTAAACATCGTGTCCCCCGCCTCCTATTACCATTAGCCTTAGACGCACAGTTTGGGACCCCCTACTCGAGATCCGCCAGTTTTGACACTGACATTGGTGCTTTCATTGAGAGTTCCACTGTGTCGTCACCATAAGGCTTGATGGCTCCTTCAATCATCTACAACGACGTGGTCCAGGGTGAGGTTTTCCTCCCCGGACAGATCTTTGTGTTCGGCGGCTTCGCACTGTGGGCCAACTCGCTTGGCCATCTGGAGCAGATCGATAGCTATGCCCCTGGCCATCAGGTCAGGTTTGGAAGCCTAAATTACACTGCCGACATCCGCGGACACTTGATCTTCGACGGATTTGAGCCCATGACAGGTGCACCCTACAGCCACGATGAGCATGACCTAGATCTGCCATCGGACGGTGTTCAGGAGATCGCACCTGCAGCTGCCCTGGCTTTAGATCCAGTACAGATCGTGCCATCCGAGGACGGGAGGATGGACCCCACCACGGAAGCCGCACACTCAACGGCGATAGAGCCGAACACAGATTTCACCTCCAATGAGGTATGTGTCATCGGACCCTCGGACTCGTCTCCAGTCATAGGCTCCAAACCGCGCGTATCCGTGCCCATCGAATCTGACTGGGCGCCGATCTTGGAGTTCAGCTCCACGGACATCTTTCAACACTCGCCCTTGGGCGACGTGCTAAACTCATTAAAATCTCTCTCCTTGTCAGGAGACTCTTGGCTGGCCTATGTCCGGCTTGAGTGGGAAGCGGACGGTGAAGGAATTCATTACCCACCCACCACCCACTTAATAGCCACTGTCGACGACTTAACCGACATGCTTGATTTCGACTCCGAAGACATCAATGGTATGGACGATGATGCCGGAGAAGAACAGGAACCACCGCCCACAAAGCGCTGGACATCCACCTCATCATATGACATATATATGGTGGACACACCCAAAGAAAACAATGGTGAGGATCAAAAGGATGCAATGGAGGATAATCCTCCTGAGAAACAGCCGAAGCGCCAACGTCAGCGGCGCCGCTCTAAACCACGCCAAGGTAGAAACAACAATACCGGCACAAGAGATAATAGCACTCCGGATGATGCCGAAGACGAAAACAATCCCGTCCAACCAAGCTTCGAACAGGCCAGACGGGAGGACGGGCAAGCTAGCCCCGATGAACAGGACATGAATGAAGACTCGGAGGATGACAATTTGATGAGGACATCAATACCATTGTTACACCCACAGCCCCTGCTACTACATATACTGGACCAATTACTAGAGCTCATGCACGCCAATTAAATTAGCAGGTACTTTCATTTCTTGGTAATGATTCTAATGTTCATGAAAATATGATGCTGCCTAAATTAGATACATTTGTTGTGCTTACAAATGAAGGGCCTAGCTTGTAGAAGGATGAACATTGGAGCAAGAACAAGCATGGAGATGATGGCATGCGCAAGGGGAACAAGAACATAGTTACAAATGATGATTTCAAGACGTTGAAGCCACCATAATGAGTGCATGAAGCCTTGGAAAAAATACACAAGATGCTACTTCATAACTTTCGTCCACAGGCTATTCTAGGTGCTGCGTCACCTAATTATTGGGCCAGGCCCATGTAAATTCGAAATACTTGATTATAGGCTGTTTTTAGAGTCCGTATGTGTGGGGAAACAAGAGATAGGGTTGATTTTGGACCCCTCCCTCAATGGCCACGAAATTCCCCCCTCTTCCTCCATATATACAGCCCTTAGGGCGTCGCTTAGACTTTGGGTTTTGTTTAGATTAAAAGTTCGCCATAGCTGCAACTTTGCGTACTTCGTTTGTGTTCAACGACCAGACAAAGGTGTCACAGAACCCCACCTTCATTAATAAAGCTTTCCTCTGTTATTCACAATATCCAGATTGCAATCTGAGTTTCTTGCTTGTTCTTTGTTTGCTTGCAGGAAATAGACCTTCGTGGTCAGGTTGATCGTGCTCCGGCATGGTCAATAACCTCTCGGAGTTGGTTTAGCAATTGCTAAGGCGCGACGTCCTCGCACGTTCGTAGTCGGATCGTCAAAGTCGACTTCCACCAAAACGATAGCCACCATCTCATCAAAAGACGGGACACCTTTGCCTCTATCAAGTGGTATCAGATTTCCAGGTTGCTCGATGAGATTTTACAGTTTTTCATAGTTAGATCAAGTCTGTTCTTCTTACCTACAGTCCACGAAAAAGCCAAAAAAAATTAGGGTTAGTTCATCATATCCGAACCAATCTGAGCCTTTGCATAATCTTTCAGGGTTTTTGCTTTGCTGAATTTGCGGTTGCATCGTCGTGTCAAGTTGCTGGTCTTAGCGTCTAGTCCTTTAGAGTTCCAAGTTCTGTCACAGTTTGTCACGCCGCCGCCGCACCATCTTCATCGCTGCTGCCATATACCACCACTGTTGCCATATCTTACCACCGCTGCCATATACCACCACCGCTGCCATATACCACCATATATCCACCCCCAATCTGAGTTCTTGTCATATTAGGTTTGTTTTTGAGATCCATCTACTTTCCGATTCGTGTTTCCTTGCCTGAGTAGGTCTCCGGAAAAAAAAAGGAGTCTGGAACCACCCTCTGTTTAGGCCCAAAATTTTCCGAAAACGCACTTGTCAAAAAAAATTCTGCCTATCCTATTTTTAGGTGTTTCTGAGTGTTTTGAGACAGGTGCCATTATAGAAAAAAATTTGAGCCGTTTCCAGATTTTGGTCCGGGCAGTCAAAAAAAATTTGGTCGCAAAAATTTCGTGTCTATCCTGTTACCTTGACTTGGGAAGAGTTTTGAGACACTCGCCATTATAGTGAATTTTCGCAAAAAAAAAGAGCGCAAAAAAAAGAGCGAAATTTTTTTAGAGAGTGTGCTTTTCCCTTGTTTACATGTCGCGACGTGATTTTGTTAGTGTCCTAGGCTCGCGTCTCTAGCATGGTCTAGCCTAGCACCAGCACAGTACCGTCGTTGAGCGTTTATTCAACTTTGCATCTCTGAATTGATTATTGCTGACCCTTTTTGCTACCATATTATAAGCCTTCCTAGCTCCACATACATCTACGTTGTGCGTTTGACTCTCCCTGGTAATCGCTCTATCCAAGCTTTGAGAGTTTTGACTACAACAGTAGCCGATCACCACCTGCTGCAGGGTAAGAACTGGTAAGAATTTGAGATTCGCTTGACGGATTTGTGACACCCCACCACCACCATTTTCCAGTAGTCTGTAGGATCATATTCTTGTCTGTTGTTATTGCTGCTAACTATGGCAGGACCACAAGCCGACGAGATTGACTAGAAGAACATGTCGAACAAGGAGCTTCATGATAAGTTTCATCAAATGTTGGGTCAACAGGTGGAAGACGTGATGGTCAGCTTTGGAAAGGCAATGGAGAAGATGGATGGCATTGAGAAGTCAATTGACACCAAGTTGGACGCCAAGTTTGATGAATTACTCAAACGTCTCCCACAACCAGCTCTACCCCGCGATACATTAGGGCGAGCACAGCGTGTTCCTATTGAGCCAGGAGAAAATTCTGGTGTCGCTGCTACTGCTGTTGGTGCTTCTGTAGCTCCTGCTGCTACTGTAGAGGTGGAGGACTACTACGAGGATGAGGTTGATCAAAATCAGCACTACATGCAGCCACCAGCACCACCACCAGCAGGTCGACCTCAGGTATATATTTGCAATGGTAGGCCTGCACCACCACTTCAGGTACGAGATCATGACCATGTTCCTAAATTGAAATTGAATATTCCACCGTTTGAGGGTAGATACATTCCTGATGTATATCTTACTTGGGAGTTAGAAACTGAACAACGTTTTACATGTTTACAATATCCCGAGGAGAGACGGGTTGCTGCTGCTGTTTGTGCTTTCACTAGTTTTGCATGTGTATGGTTGTCTGAACATTGTAGATTATATCCTATTCCAACTACTTGGGCTACTTTGAAAACTGCTATGCGTACTCGTTGGGTTCCACCATATTATCAACGTGAATTGCTTCGCGTTTACGACAAGGAAAAAATTCTGTAGAAGAATATTATCAGGAATTACAAACTGGCATGATTGGATGTGGTATTGTTGAGGAGAATGAAGCTATGCTTGCACGTTTTATGGGTGGACTAAATAGAGAGATTTAGACCATTCTAGAGTATAAGGAGTATACTAATATAACTCGTTTATTCCATCTTGCTTGTAAAGCTGAACGTGAAGTGCAGGATCGACAAGCATTGGCGCGAACTAACTTTTCTGCAGGTCGACCTTCATCATGGACACCGCGTGCATCTTCTACTTCCACTGCACCGGCACCTCCATCAGGTGCCACCTCCAGCCGTGATACAACAAAGCAGGCACAACCACCGCTATCTGCCAAGAACGCACCTGTCGGGCCTGCACAGAGCTCTTCTTCTTCCATGGCATCAACTGGGCACACAAGTGATATTATTTGTCGTCGTTGTAAGGGAATATGTCATTATGCGAGAGAATGCAAATCTCAGCGTGTTATGATTGCTACTGAGGATGGTGGGTATGAGTCCGCTAGTGACTATGATGAGGAGACTTTGGCTCTTATTACACGTGAAGAACACGGTGAAGATGATTCTGATCATGAGACGCAATACATGGCTCCTGAAGACGCTGACAGGTATGAATGTTTAGTTGCTCAACGTGTTTTGAGTGTGCAGGTCACACAAGTTGAGCAAAATCAGAGGCATAATTTGTTCCATACAAAAGGAGTTGTGAAGGAACGTTCTGTGCGCGTCATCATAGATGGAGGGAGCTGCAACAATTTGGCTAGCATGGAGATGGTGGAGAAGCTTTCTCTCACCACAAGACCACATCCACATCCTTACTACATCTAATGGTTCAACAACAGCGGCAAGGTTAAGGTAACACGTACTGTTCATGTGCATTTTAGTATCTCTACATATGATGATTATGTTGATTGTGATGTGGTACCTATGCAAGCATGTTCCTTATTACTTGGTCGACCATGGCAATTTGATAAAAATTCTGTACACCATGGTAGAAACAATCAGTATACTCTTGTTCATAAGGATAAAAATATTACTTTGCTTCCTATGACTCATGATTCCATTTTGAAAGATGATATTAATAGAGCTAATAAAGCAAAACAGGAGAAAAATAAGAGTGAAAATCAGATTGTGGCAAAAGAATTTGAGCAACAAATGAAGTCTAATAATAAACCATCTAGTGTTGCTTCTGAAATTAAATTGAATAGTGCATGTTTATTTGCCACTAAATCTGATATTGATGAGCTAGATTTCAGCAAATCTATTTGCTATGCTTTCGTGTGCAAAGAGGCATTATTTTCATTCGAGGACGTGCCTTCCTCTTTGCCTCCTGCTATCACTAACATTTTGCAGGAGTTTGCTGACGTCTTTCCACAAGGGAATGACAATTAACTGCCCCTCTCCGAAGATGAGGTGAGCCTCGGCGACGAAGAATTTATCGTGCCTGAGGATCCCGTCGAGCAGGAGCGCTTCAAGCGCGGGCTTATAGTCACTGCAAAGAGCCTGAAGAAAAAATAGCAACAGCTTCAAGATGATCAAGATCTGCTCACTGATAGATGGACTAAGGTCCTGGTGGCCGAGGAATACGGACTCGAGCACCCAACCAAAAGTTACCTGAGGCGCAGGTCGTTACCTCAATTCAAGGATGAGGCACTAGAGCCTATACTACCATCACAGGATGCGGCTGACTGACCACCGCGTGGCCGAGACAAAGCGGCGTATCAGTCCGAACACCAGCCTGCACCCCGTCGCCGAACAAACAGAAACAGGAAGGCCTGGGGCTACATGTATGACCTGCGAGACGAAATGGAAAACAAAGCAGGACAGTCAAGATTGATCTACGGATCACGGGGGCGCGCGCCCCAACACGTGACGATGACCGCCACGCCGGATATACTAAATACAAATCCGTCCGGGCCGAATACAGCAGACTAGATTCATCCGAACTGCGTTGCGATGTAGCCCGGCATAGAGGCGCCGCACACCCTCTATCCTTCACTGACGAAGTAATGGAACATGAATTCCCAGAAGGGTTTAAACCCGTAAACATTGAACCTTATGATGGGACAACAGATCCCGCGGTGTGGATTGAAGATTTCCTTCTCCACATTCACATGGCCCACGGTGATGATCTCCATGCCATCAAGTATCTCCCACTAAAACTCAAGGGACCAGCTCGGCACTGGCTGAATAGTCTGCCGGAAAACTCCATTGGCAGTTGGGAGAAACTGGAAGACGCATTCCTTGACAACTTTCAGGGCACTTATGTGCGACCACCGGACGCTGATGACTTAAGTCATATAACCCAACAGCCCGGAGAGTCAGCCAGGAAATTCTGGACTCGGTTCTTAACTAAAAAGAACCAAATCATCGACTTTCCAGATGCGGAAGCCCTCACGGCTTTTAAGCATAACATCCATGACGAATGGCTCGCCTGACGCCTCGGCCAAGAGAAGCCGAAGCCCATGGCAGCCCTTATGACACTCATGGCCCGCTTTTGTGCGGGCGAGGATAGCTGGTTGGCTCATAGCAACAACACATCAAGAAATCCTGGTACTTCAGATGCCAGAGATAGCAACGGCAAGCCACGATGCAACAGACACAAGCGTCACAATAATGGCGATAACGCCGAAGACACGGCCGTCAATGCCGGATTCAGTGGCTCCAAGTCCGGTCAACGGGAAAAAGCCATTTAAAAGAAACAACCCGGGCCCGTCCAGCCTGGACCGCATACTCGATCGTCCATGTCAAATCCACGGCACCCCCGATAAACCAGCCAACCATACCAACAGAGAATGTTGGGTATTTAAACAGGCCGGCAAACTAAATGCCAAAAATAAGGAAAAGGGGTCGCATAGTGATGACGACGAGGAGCCCCGGCCACCGAACACAGGGGGACAGAAGAAATTTCCTCCCCAAGTCAAAACGGTAAATATGATATACACCACCCATATTCCCAAGCGGGAGCGGAAGCGCGCACTAAGGGACGTCTATGCGATGGAGCGAGTCGTCCCAAAGTTCAACCCATGGTCTTCCTGTCCGATCACCTTTGATCGCAGGGACCATCCGACCAGTATTCGTCATGGCGGCTCAGCCGCATTGGTCCTTGACCCTATCATTGATGGATTCCACCTCACACGAGTCCTCGTGGATGGTGGCAGCAGCCTGAACCTACTTTATCAGGATACAATGCGCAAAATGGGTATCGATCCCTCAAGGATCAAACCCACCAAAACCACCTTCAAAGTGTCATACCAGGTGTAGAGGCCTGTTGTACAGGCTCAATCACACTGGAAGTGGTCTTCGGATCCCCGGACAACTTCCGAAGCGGGGAGTTAATCTTCGACATCGTCCCCTTCCGCAGTGGTTATCATGCACTGCTTGGACGAACCGCATTCACTCGATTCAATGCGGTGCCACATTATGCCTACCTCAAGCTCAAGATGCCTGGACCTCGCGGTGTTATAACAGTCAATGGAAATACAGAGCGCTCCCTCTATACGAAGGAACAAACCGCGGCCCTTGCAGCAGAAGTATAGAGCGGCCTTCTTAGGTAGACCCTCAATACGACAATAAAGCCCCCGGACACCGTCAAGAGAGTCCGAACTACTCTGTAACAGGACCGTCCGGCCCGTCAAGAGCTCACCTAGCAATTCGACCTCCGTCCTAGTCCCAAACAAGCGGTGAAATTTGTGCTGTGCGTACATAATTACGCACTTAAAATACCATGGCCATAGACGGAGGCACAGCTAGACCGCGATCCACAATGCGGCTCAACCGCCCCGGGATCCGCATACCTTCACCTTTTTCTTTCTTTCAGGTTCTTCTCTTCTGGAGGCTCTTCTGATAACCTGATCATCGGATCCATCACGGGACGGATACACCAAGAAAGCAAGGAGCTTTGACGTACAAGGGAATCCCTAGGTGGTCTCTGCTAATGATCGTTATACCTGTTGTACATACCCACACGCAGCTCGCTCTTGGTCATGGCATGTCAAATAACCCTATTTGCTTATCGCACTACTTGTATACATACGACTCGACGTATCAATCAAATAACAATGGAAAATAATTTGCAGCGTCAGCTTATTACTTCATTTTTCCCTTGTCTGCTTATTTATTACAAATCACACCCGTACATTCTGGTATGTTTAGTTCGCCACGGGCTTTAGTGTACCCCATAACACGGCAAGAAAGTCCAAACACTTTAAATAGTTCGGCACCCCGAACTTATAGCATTATATGCATCGGCTCCGAATCATGTCTTGGGTCAATAGTTGGGTTGCCCGGCTCCTGTGCTTGCTACCCTATGTTCCGCTATATCGGCTAGGGTAGTAAAGGGAGAACTACTGTGATTGTGTCCCGGTTCTTCCGGACGAGCACCTCAGTAGAGAAAGCCAAAAACTGACTATCATGATGCGGCGAGAGCTGGTCGCTGTTCGAGAGGATTCAAATCCTTAAAGATTTTTTCGCTTTATGCGAGGAATCGGTCTTTGTACGATTTAGGCGTGTATAGCGCCCCAAGTTCGGCATTCCGAATACCAGGGGCTACGGCAAAATTTAAAATTATAGAACTTCTATGGCTAAGTGAGGGTGATAAAGCTGTATAGTCCGATTTCCTTGTTCGTTGCGCTAGACACCTCCTCAAAGGACCAAAAACTTGGATAAAGAGTGTTTAGATTTATCCCGAACACCCCTGTACTAGTTACATGGGGGCAGAAGCCGATGACTGGCCAACTCTCAGATTTTATAAACGGTCGCACAGGAGGTAAAATTTTAAATCAACAAGCATTATATTGCGCAAATGAACTTGTTTCATATTACAGGATAAAATGAATGCATTCATTAAAAGATTACATCCTTTGTACATTGCTCCGCCACAAGGCGGGATCCCTTCAGGACACTGTCATAATAATTTTCGGGTTGGCGGTGCTCCTTGCCCTTCGGTGGCCCCTCAGTCATCAGTGTCGTGGCGTCCATCTTCGCCCAATGCATCTTTGCATGGGCAAAGGCCATCCGCGCACCCTCAATGCAAACCGACCGATTTATGACTTCAAGTCGTGGGTAGGCACTCACAAGCCGCTTCATGAGTCCGAAGTAGCTGCTGGGCATAGGCTAGGCAGGCCATAGCCAGACTATGAGGTCCTTCATGGCCAGTTCTGTTGCCTTGTGCAGCTTGACCAGTTGCTTCAGCTGGTCGCTCAAGGGCATCGGATGTTCTGTCCCAAGTTATTGAGACCAGAACAACTTCTCCGTTGAGCTCCCTTCTTCGGCTCGGTAGAACTCTGCGGCATCTGATATGCTGCACGACAGATCCGCAAATGCTCCTAGAGAACTCCAAATTTGGGAAAGTAAAAAGAATGTCTCCTTCACATGCTTGCTTTGCATAATAAATGCCTTACCCGCCGCAATCTTCTTGGCTGCCTGGATCTCCTGGAGGGCCCTCTGGGCTTCGGCTCTGGCGTCTTGTGTGCTTTGGAGGGCCTTGGCAAGCTCGGACTCTTGAGTCTTAGAGTCATGCTCCAAGGACTCATACTTTTGGATGAAATCCTGGAGCTCTTGCTGGACCTTGCTGACCCGGGCCTCTTGCTTCTCGCACGTGGCACGTTCCTTGGCCGCTTTGTCTTCGGCCTCGGCCAGTGCCTTCTTAAGGTCCACTACTTCGGTCGTGGCCCCTATAAAAGTTCATGACACTTTTATCAGCAGAAACCACTTATCCTTCATAAGTACATAGGCAGGGTATTACGTACCTTGATTTTCCTCCAGCCGCCTCTTCACGAGGACGAGCTCTCCCTCGGTCCGCTCCATGTCCTACTTTAGTCCAGAGACCTCTATTGTACGAGCGGCAGTGGCCAGCAACGACGCCTGCTTATTTACATAGACATCTTATGTTAGACTCCTGTGAATATTATTTGATCCTCTGTTCGGCTTTTCTTTTCGAACAACAAATAGAGCATCAGTGGCTGCTGTCTACACTATGATATTCTCTCACAATTTTATTACTTACCTCAAAGCCTGTTAGAAGGCTAGCGCAGGCTTCGATCAATCCGCTTTTGGCGGACCGGACCTTCTCGATCACCGTACTCATAAGATTACGGTGTTCTTCATCAATGGAAGCGCCGCGAAGCATTTCCAGCAAGCTGTCCGGTGCCTCTGGATGGACAGAGGTCATCTGTACAGGTGGCTCGCCCTCCTTAGGGAGAGGCTGCGTGCCTGAATCCGGAACGACTTGGGTTTGTGGGGCCATATTCGGCTGGGGGCCAAAATGGCTGCGGCCCCCATTATCGGAGTCCGTGGGGGTCTTTCCCCCCATGTGTCCGGCGACCGGGGTTTCGCCTGGAGGCGTCTTCGGAACTGTCTCCCCTTGGCCTGGTATCCTTCGAGACAACACCTCGGTGTCGTCCGCGGCCTTGGGGGAGGAGGCTGTCGGAAGAGACTCGTTGTTCATCGCCAACGGGTCCAGCGGTCCCTGTGAAGAGGAGGATATCTCGATGTTGGATTTGGCCGGACTACAGGTGCATGTATGGACGTTAAGAAGCGATAAAGCAAACATACCGAAATACTATTGTGTCTGGATACTTATGACTTAGCCAGGGGCTTGACCCTGGGTTCCCACTCCTCGCCGCTGTTGGTGGCTGCGGTGGAATGGTCCGGAAGGAAGGTTTTTCCCTTCTTGGACACCTCGGCCTCCCCATGCGTGGCGGCCTTCCTCTTCTTTCTCCCCCCAGTAGGGGGGGTGGATTTCCTCCTCCTCCTCATCTTCGATGGAGAAGTGCGTCTTGGTGTCTTCGGACGTATTGTCCAGTGCAACCTTGCGCCGGAGACCATCTCTGGTCACCGCGGCCGTCTTCTTGGCCTTCTTCTCCGGCACCTCATAGGGCGCCGGAAACAACATCTTCATTAGAAGAGGCAATTCTGGATCTTCAGGTAGCGGAGCCGGACAGTTAATCTGCTCCGCTATTGCTACCCACGCCTATAAGATTGACATGGAGACTTAGATTCCTCCCGCGGATGTGCTAGTAAAAGGCATATCTTGCAAATATGAAAACTTACCGGATTGGCTTGGTGTTTCGCGCTGAGCCCGCGATCATCAGTTGTGGGCGGTGGTACCTTGCTGGCCTTGAAGAGCACCTTCCAGACATCTTCGTGCATCGTGCCGAAGAGCACTCATAGCGCCTGGTGTTCGGCCAGGTCGAACTCCCATAGATTGCAAGTTTGTCTTTGGCACGGAAGAATCCGGCGGAAGAGCATAACTTGGACCGTGTTGACAAGCTTGATTTTCTTGCTTATCATATTTTGAACGCATGTCTGAAGTCCTGTCAGTTCTTCCGCTGAGCCCCAGGCTACGCCCTTCTCTTGCCAGGAGGTGAGCCGCATGGGGACGCCGGATCAGAACTCGGGGGTCGCGCCTAGTTGGCGTCGCGCTGCTCGGTGTTGTAGAACCACCCCGATTGCCACCCCTCCACAGTCTCCATGAAGCAGCCTTCGGGCCAGGTGACATTGGGCATCTGGCCCACCATGGAGCCTCCGCACTCTGCTTGTCGGCCGCTCACCACCTTTGGCTTCGCGTTGAAGGTCTTCAGCCATAGGCCGAAGTGTGGTGTAATGCGGAGGAAGGCCTCGCACACGACGATAAACGCTGATGTTGAGGATGGAGTTGGGGGGCCGAATCATGGAAGTCCAGCACGTAGTAGAACATTAGTCCGCGGACGAATGGGTGGAGGGGGAATCCCAGCCCGCGGACAAAGTGGGAGAGGAATACTACCCTTTCCTGGGGTTTCGGGGTAGGGATGATCTGCACTTCGGCCGTAAGCCGACATGCGATGTCTTTGGACAAGTATCCGGCCTCCCGAAGCTTCTTGATGTCCTCCTTCTTAATGGAGGAGACCATCCACTTGCCTCCTGCTCCGGACATGTTCGGAATGTTTTTGCGCAGAAGGTGAAAGCTTGGGCGTTGGAGCTCGAGAATGGATGAGCAGAGGAAGAAGAAGGCGTGGGTCAAAAAAGGGGAATCCTTATCTCTTTATAAAGGCAGCAGAAATCATGTGCCTCCCCAGTTGCCCTAGAAACTTGCCTATTCCCCAAGCGTCGTGCTAATGGAGCGGTTGGGTTAGCCACACCCGTATTGATGAGAATCCCGTGATAAGGGGACACGATCTCTGCTTTGACAAGACGTGCCATATAAAACCGCCTCGCAAGATGTGTAGTAGCAGGTTGAGAAAACGGTTCGAATAATGACCGGGCCACGGCGTGATGTCACGCTATGGAAAAGTTGTCAGCAGATTAGACTCGTGGAATATTGTACTCTCTATGGTGGTATGTGGAATTTGTTTTGCAGAGCCGAACACGATTCTTGTGTTCAAGATCTACTTTGGAGTATTCAGAGAAGGAACCCGCCATGCAATGCCGAAGGCAATCTGCGTGCCGGACTCATCGTCATTGAAGCCTGGTTCAGGGGCTACTGAGGGAGTCCTAGATTAGGGGGTCCTCGGATAGCCGGACTATATGCTTATGCCGGACTGTTGGACTAGGAAGATACAAGATAGAAGACTTTGTCCCGTGTCCGGGTGGGACTCTCCTTTGCGTGGAAGGCAAGCTTGGCAATTCGGATATGTAGATTTCCTTCTCTGTAACCGACTCTGTGTAACCCTAGCCCCCTCCGGTGTCTATATAAACCGGAGGGTTTAGTCCATAGGACAAGAACAACAATCATAATCATAGGCTAGCTTCTAGGGTTTAGCCTCTACGATCTCGTGGTAGATCAACTCTTGTAATACTCATATCATCAAGATCAATCAAGCAGGAAGTAGGGTATTACCTCCATAGAGAGGGCCCGAACCTGGGTAAACATCGTGTCCCCCGCCTCCTGTTACCATTAGCCTTAGACGCACAACTCGGGACCCCCTACCCGAGATCCGTCGGTATTAACACCGACAGTTGCCTCCACCACATAGCCGCTACGCGTGGATCGACGGGACCTCCTCGCCAGCACGACGCCACCATCGCCCGATAAAGGATGATCAACAACCCAATTGCCAAGGCTCATGTCTACATCCTCCAGTACGTCAGAGCCAGCGGTTATGGTGGTGCCTCCGACTCTTGGGCCGTGGTATCCGAGGCTAAGCGTGCGGCGCGTAAGTAGGCGAGGTACGACCGGTGAAAGCTAGTTGATGTTCCGCCCGCGCCAAGACGGACGTGGCACCGGAATGGGTTTGCAATGACCCGTACCTCGCTGCGGTGTGGGCACTTGACCGCTCTATTGATACGTCCATTTTGCATCATACTTTTATATCGATATTTATTGCATTATGGGCTGTTATTACACGTTATGTCATAATACTATGGCTATTCTCTCTTATTTTACAAGGTTTATCATGAAGAAGGAGAATGCCTGCAGCTGGGATTCTGGGCTCGAAAAGGAGAAAATATTGGAGACCTATTCTGCACAGCTCCAAAAGTCCTGAAACTCCACGAAAGTCATTTTTCGAATTAATGATAATTATTGAGCGGAAGAAGTACAAGAGGGGCCCCACACCCTGGCCACGAGGGTGGGGGCGCGCCTACCCCTACTGGGCGCGCCCCCTGCCTCGTGGACCCCTGGTAGCCCTCCGGTGCCCATCTTCTGCTATATGAAGTCTTCTACCCTGGAAAAAATCATAACCAAGCTTACGGGACGAAACTCTGCCGCCACGAGGCAGAACCTTAGCGGAACCAATCTAGGGCTCTGGCGGAGTTGTTCTACCGAGGAAACTTCCCTCCGGGAGGGGGAAATCATCACCATCATCATCACCAACGATCCTCTCTCGGGAGGGGGTCAATCTCCATCAACATCTTCACCAGCACCATCCCCTCTCAAACCCTAGTTCATCTCTTGTATCCAATCTTTGTATCAAAACCTCAGATTGGTACCTGTGGGTTGCTAATAGTGTTGATTACTCCTTGTAGTTAATGCTAATTGGTTTATTTGGTGGAAGATCATATGATCATATCCTTAATTCATATTAATACCCCTCTGATTATGAACATGAATATGCTTTGTGAGTAGTTACGTTTGTTCCTGAGGACATGGGAGAAGTCTTGCTATTAGTAGTCATGTGAATTTGGTATTCGTTCGATATTTTGATGAGATGTATGTTGTCTCTCCTCTAGTGGTGTTATGTGAACGTCGACTACATGACACTTCACCATTGTTTGGGCCTAGAGGAAGGAATTGGGAAGTAATAAGTAGATGATGGGTTGCTAGAGTGATAGAAGTTTAAACCCTAGTTTATGCGTTGCTTCGCAAGGGGCTGATTTGGATCCATATGTTTCATGCTATGGTTAGGTTTACCTTAATACTTCTTTTGTAGTTTCGGATGCTTGCAATAGGGGTTAATCATAAGTGGGATGCTTGTCCAAGAAAGGGTAGTACCCAAGCACCGGTCCACCCACATATAGAATTATCAAAGTAACGAACGCGAATCATATGAGCGTGATGAAACTATCTTGACGATAATTCCCATGTGTCCTCGGGAGCTCTTTTCTCATTATAAGAAATTGTCCAGGCTAGTCCTCTGCTACAAAAAGGATTGGGCCATCCTGCTGCACCTTATTTACTTCCATTGCTTGTTACCCGTTACAAATTATCTTATCACAAAATTATCTGTTACCTACAATTTCAGTGCTTGCAGAGAATACCTTACTGAAAATCGCTTGTCATTTCCTTCTGCTCCTCGTTGGGTTCGACACTCTTACTTATCGAAAGGACTACGATAGATCCCCTATACTTGTGGGTCATCAAGATTCTTTTTTGGCGTCGTTGCCGGGGAGTGAAGCACCTTTGGTGAGTGGAACTTGGTAGGAAACATGTATATAGTGTGCTGAAACTTTCTGTCACTTGTTACTATGGAAACTAATCCTTTGAGGGGCTTGTTCGGGGCATCTTCACCCCGACTAGTAGAGCAAAGAGTTGCTCCTCAACCTACTGAACCTACTGAAAATGTTTACTTTGAAATTCCTTCGGGTATGGTAGAGAAACTGCTAGCTAATCCCTTTGCAGGAGATGGAATATTGCATCCCGATTTACACCTTATATATGTGGATGAAGTTTGTGGATTATTTAAGCTTGTAGGTATGCCCAATGATGTTTTTAAGAGGAAGGTATTTCCTTTATATTTGAAGGGAGACGCATTGACATGGTATTGGCTATGTGATGATACGGGATCTTGGGACTATAAACGACTGAAATTGGAATTTCACCAGAAGTTCTATCCTATGCATCTTGTTCATCATGATCATAATTATATATATATAATTTTTGGCCCCATGAAGGAGAAAGCATCGCTCAAGCTTGGGGGAGGCTTAAGTCAATGTTATATTCATTCCCCCAATCATGATCTCTCAAGAGAAATGATTGTTCAAAAAATTTATGCTCGGCTTTCTCTCATGATCGCACCATGCTTGATACTTCCTGTGTTGGTTCTTATATGCTGAAGACTATTGAATTCAAGTGGGATTTATTGGAAAGAATTAAAAGCAACTCTGAAGATTGGGGTTCCGACGATGGTAAGGAGTCACGTATGAAACCTAAGTTTGATTGTGTTAAGTCTTTTATGGATACCGATGCTTTTCATAGATTTAGCACTAAATATGGACTTGACTCTGAGATAGTAGCTTCTTTCTGTGAATCATTTGCTACTCACGTTGATCTACCTAAGGAGAAGTGGTTTAAATATAATCCTCCCACTGAAGTAAAAGTAGTTGCACCTGTTACAGTTGAAGAAAATATTGTCACTTATAATGATCCTATTGTTCCTACTACTTATGTTGAGAAACCACCTTTCCCTGTTAGGATAAAGGATCATGCTAAAGCTTCAACTGTTGTTCGTAAGAGTAATACTAAAACATATACACCTCCTGAGCAAATTAAAGTTGAACCTAGTATTGCTATGGTTAAAGATCTCTTGGCTGATAATATTGATGGGCATGTTATTTACTTCTGTGAGGAAGCTGCTTATATTGCTAGACCTGATGCTAACATACATTGACCTGTCGTAGGCATGCCTGTTATTTCTGTTAAAATAGGAGATCATTGTTATCATGGCTTATGTGATATGGGTGCTAGTGCTAGTGCAATACCTATTTCCTTATATCAAGAAATTATGCATGATATTGCACTCGCTAAAATAGAAGGTATTGATGTTACTATTAAGCTTGCAAATAGAGATATTATTTCACCAATAGGGATTGTTAGAGATGTTGAAATCTTGTGTGGGAAAGTTAAATACCCTGCTGATTTTCTTGTTCTTGGTTCCCCACAAGATGACTTTTGTCCCATCATATTTGGTAGACCCTTCTTGAACATTGTTAATGCTAAGATTGATTGCAAAAAGGATGTTGTCACGATTGGCTTGGATGATATCACTCATGAGTTTAATTTTGCTAAATTTCGTAGACAACCCCATGATAAAGAATTACCTAGTAAAGATGAAATAATTGGTCTTGCTTCTATTGTCGTGCCTCCTACTGATCCGCTAGAACAATATTTCTAGACCATGAAAATGATATGTTTATGAATGAAAGAAGGGAAATAGAGGAAGTATTCTTTAAACAGGGTCCTATTTTGAAACACAACTTACCTGTTGAAATCCTAGGGGGTCCCCCTACACCCAAGGGTGATCCCGTGTTTGAGCTTAAACCTTTACCTGATAATCTTAAATATGCTTATCTTGATGAAAAGAAGATATATCCTATTATTATTAGTGCTAACCTTTCAGAGCAAGAAGAGGAAAGATTATTGAAAACTCTGAAGAAGCACCGTGCTGCTATTGGATATACTCTAGATGATCTTAAGGGCATTAGTCCCACTCTATGCCAACACAAAATTAAGTTGGAAGAAGACACCAAACCAGTTAGAGATCATCAACGACGGTTAAATCCTAAGATGAAAGAAGTGGTAAGAAAGGAAATACTAAATCTCCTTGAGGCAGGTATAATTTATCCCGTTGCTGATAGTGAGTGGGTAAGTCCTGTCCATTGTGTCCCTAAGAAGGGAGGTATTACTGTAGTCCCTAATGATAAAGATGAATTGATCCCGCAAAGAATTATTACAGGTTATAGGATGGTAATTGATTTCGCAAATTAAATAAAGCTACTAAGAAAGATCATTACCCTTTACCTTTATTGATCAAATGCTAGAAAGATTATCCAAACATACACATTTCTGCTTTCTAGATGGTTATTATGGTTTCTCTCAAATACCTGTGTCAGCGGACGATCAAGCAAAGACTACTTTTACTTGCCCTTTCGGCACTTTTGCTTATAGTCGTATGCCTTTTGGTTTATGTAATGCACCTGCTACCTTTCAAAGATGCATGATGGCTATATTCTCTGACTTTTATGAAAAGATTTGTGAGGTATTCATGGATGATTTCTCCGTTTACGTATCCTCTTTTGATGATTGCTTGAGCAACCTTGATCGAGTTTTGCAGAGATGCGAAGACACTAGTCTCATCTTGAATTGGGAGAAGTGCCACTTTATGGTTAATGAAGGCATTGTCTTGGGGCATAAAATCTCTAAAAGAGGTATTGAAGTTGATAAAGCTAAAGTTGATGCTATTGAAAAGATGCCATGTCCCAAGGACATTAAAGTTATAAGAAGTTTCCTTGGTCATGCCGGTTTTTATAGGAGGTTCATTAAGGACTTTTCTAAAATCTCTAGGCCTCTGACTAATTTATTGCAAAAAGATATTCCTTTTGTCTTTGATGATGATTGGGTATAAGCATTTGAAATACTTAAGAAAGCTTTGATTCACTGCACCTATTGTTCAGCCACCTGATTGGAATTTACCCTTTGAAATTATGTGTGATGCTAGTGATTATGCTGTAGGTGTTGTTCTAGGGCAAAGAGTTGATAAGAAACTAAATGTTATTCAATATGCCAGTAAAACTCTAGATATTGCTCAAAGAAATTATGCTACTACTGAGAAAGAATTCTTAGCAGTTGTATTTGCATGTGATAAGTTCATACCTTATATTGTTGATTCTAAAGTAACTATTCACACTGATCATGCTGCTGTTAAATATCTTATGGAAAAGAAAGATGCTAAACCTAGACTTATTAGATGGGTTCTCTTGCTCCAAGAATTTGATTTGCATATTATTGATAGAAAGGGAGTTGAGAACCCCATTGCAGACAACTTTTCTAGGTTAGAGAATGTTCTTGATGACCCACTACCTATTGATGATAGCTTTCCTGATGAACAATTAGTAGTCATAAATGCTTCTCGTACTGCTCCATGGTATGCTGATTATGCTAATTACATTGTTGCTAAATTTATACCACCTAGTTTCACATACCAGCAAAAGAAAAAGTTCTTTTGTGATTTAAGACATTACTTCTGGGATGACCCACACCTTTATAAAGAAGGAGTAGATGGTGTTATTAGACGTTGTGTACCTGAGCATGAACAGGAACAGATCCTACGCAAGTGTCACTCCGAGGCATATGGAGGACACCACGCTGGAGATAGAACTGCACATAAGGTATTGCAATCCGGTTTTTATTGGCCTACTCTCTTCAAAGATGCCCGTAAGTTTGTCTTGTCTTGTGATGAATGTCAAAGAATTAGTAATACTAGTAGATGTCAAGAAATGCCTATGAATTATTTTCTTGTTATTGAACCATTTGATGTTTGGGGCTTCGATTACATGGGACCTTTTCCTGCCTCTAATGGATATACACATATTTTAGTTGTTGTTGATTATGTTACTAAGTGGGTAGAAGCTATTCCAACTAGTAGTGCTGATCATAACACCTCTATTAAGATGCTTAAAGGAGTTATTTTCTGAGGTTTGGAGTCCCTAGATATCTCATGACTGATGGTGGTTCACACTTTATTCATGGCATCTTTCATAAAATGCTTGCTAAGTATGATGTTAATCATAGAATTGCATCTCCATATCACCCATAGTCTAGTGGTCAAGTGGAATTGAGCAATAGAGAGCTCAAATTAATATTGCAAAAGACTGTTAATAGATCTAGAAAGAATTGGTCCAAGAAACTTGATGATGCATTATGGGCCTATAGAACTGCATATAAGAATCCTATGGGTATGTCTCCATATAAAATGGTTTATGGGAAAGCTTGTCACTTACCTCTTGAACTTGAACATAAGGCATATTGGGCCATTAAAGAGCTCAATTATGATTTCAAACTTGCCGGTGAGAAGAGGTTATTTGACATTAGCTCACTTGATGAATGGAGGACCCAAGCCTATGAGAATGCCAAGCTATTTAAAGAAAAAGTTAAAAGATGGCATGCCAAAAGGATACAAAAGCGTGAGTTTAACGTAGGTGATTATGTTTTGCTTTTCAACTCCCGTTTAAGATTTTTTGCAGGAAAGCTTCTCTCTAAATGGGAAGGCCCTTACGTTATCAAGGAGGTCTATCGTTCCGGCGCCATAAAAATCAACAACTTCGAAGGCACGAATCCGAAGGTGGTGAACGGTCAAAGAATCAAACATTATATCTCAGGTAATCTTATAAATTTTGAAACTAATATTATTGAAATGGTAACCCCGAAGGAATACATAAGGGACACTTTCCAGAACGTTTCAAACTCCGAAAAGGAATAGGTATGTGGTACGGTAAGTAAACCGACTCCAGAACAGTTCTAATGGCAATTTTTCTCCATTTTGGAATATTTAAGAAAATAGGAAAATAAGAAGTAGTCCGGGAAGGACACGAGGCGTCCACGAAGGTGGAGGGCGCGCCCACCCCTACTGGGCGCGCCCCCCTGCCTCGTGGGCACCTCATGTGCTCTCCGGACTCCATTTTCGTACACGATACTTCTTTTGGTCGGTAAAAATTCATTATATAATCTCCCGAAGGTTTTGACCACCATATCACGCAAAAGTCTTCTGTTTTTGTTTCGAGCTATTTCTGTTACATATTTAGAGCAAGATGTCTTCTCATGAGTCAGTCGGGGAGAGTCGAGTGTCCCACCCGACACCAGGTCCAGGAGCAAAAAGCGATGCTTATCACTTTGGACCATCAACGGAGGATGAGATGGAGGCCGACTTGAAAAGGATAGATGCCATGGAGGAGGATCAAGAAGTTACCTCTCGCCTCCAAGCAGGGTTCATTATGGGGGAACTACAGAGCTCAGCTATTCCAAATTCGGTCATCCCCTCCAATGTTGAATTTCTTTCTTGTTAAAATATGAAAAAGAGTGTCACCTGTTCTCCAGAAGCTATGCAGCACCCTTGGGTAAAAGGAGCTTTAGCCGTCACAGGCAAGCTCCGCAAGGAAAATATGGACCTCAAGCAACAAGTCAATAAGCTCGAGGAGGAGAATCGTATCCTGAGGGGCATCATCGCTAAGAAGATCGCAACACCAACTCTGAAGAAGGAGACATAATCACATGGGTATGGGCACTCCCCTTGGCAACTGCCAAGCTTGGGGGAGTTGCCCCAGTATGATATCACCATCACACTCCTAACTTTATCGTTTTTCTTAGTTCGATCCTTTTGGTAATATCTTGATCTAGTAGAATAAAGTTTTGGTACGAATTAGTTTTGAGTTTTGCTTTGTGATCCCTCTATGTAATCGAGTCCGTGAGCTATATAATGAAGATTAGTGTTGAGTCAAGGGCTTTCCTATCTTGCTATGATCTTAAGTGCATAAAAGAATAAAAATAATAAAAGAGTTCGTATTGATCTTATGGATAGTAATGACTTCACACATAAAAAGTATGAGGCTTAAAAGTTGTTGAGAGTTGGCAAACGTAGTTTTGGTCATCGTTGCAATTAATAGGAAGTAATAAAGAAAAAGAGGTTTTCACATATAAATATACTATCTTGGACATCTTTTATAATTGTGAGCACTCATTAAAGTATGACATGCTAAAGAGTTGATGTTGGACAAGGAAGACAACGTAATGGGTTATGTTTTCTCACATCTTAGTTAAAGTATATTGTCATGGATCGTCTGACATGTTGAGCTTGACTTTCCCCCTCATGCTAGCCAAATTCCTTGCACCAAGTAGAAATACTACTTGTGCTTCCAAATATCCTTAAACCCAATTTTGCCATGAGAGTCCACCATACCTACCCATGGATTGAGTAAGATCCTTCAAGTAAGTTGTCATGTTGCAAGCAATAAAAATTGCTCTAAATATGTATGACTTATTAGTGCGGAGAAAATAAGCTTTATACGATCGTGTGATATGGAAGTAATAAAAGCGACGGACTGCATAATAAACATTCATATCACAAGTGGCAATATAAAGTGATGTTCTTTTGCATTAAGATTTTGTGCATCCAGCAAAAAAGCACATGACAACTTCTGCTTCCCTTTGCGAAGGGCCTATCTTTTACTTTATGTCTTTTACATTATGCAAGAGTCGTGATCATCACCTTTCCCTTTTTCATTTTATCCTTTGGCAAGCACCTCGTGTTGGAAAGATCCTGATATATATATCCAATTGGATGTAAGTTAGCATGAACTATTATTGTTGACATTACCCTTGAGGTAAAACGTTGGGAGGCAACACTATAAGCCCCTATCTTTCTCCGTGTCCGATTAAAACTCCAGAACCATAAGTATTGCGTGAGTGTTAGCAATTGTAGAAGACTAAATGATAGTTGAGTATGTGGACTTGCTGAAAAGCTCTATTATTGACTCTTTCCCATGTTATGATAAATTGCAATTGCTTCAATGACTGAGATTATAGTTTGTTAGTTCTCAATGAAGTTTTTGTACCATACTTGACATTGTGAATAGATTGTAACTTGAGCATAAGAAATCATATGGCAAAATCTATATATGTTGCTGTTATAAGAATGATCATGATGCCCTCATGTCCGTATTTTATTTTTATCGACATCTCTATCTCTAAACATGTGGACATATTCTTCAATATCGACTTCCGCTTGAGGACAAGCGAGGTCTAAGCTTGGGGGAGTTGATACGTCCATTTTGCATCATGCTTTTATATCGATATTTATTGCACTATGGGCTGTTATTACACGTTATGTCACAATACTTATGGTTATTCTCTCTTATTTTACAAGGTTTATCATAAAGAGGGAGAATGCCGGCGGCAGGGATTCTGGGCTGGAAAAGGAGCAAATATTGGAGACCTATTCTGCACAACTCCAGAAGTCCTGAAACTCCACGAAAGTCATTTTTGGAATTAATGATAATTATTGAGCGGGATAAGTACAAGAGGGGGCCCACACCCTGGCCATGAGGGTGGGGGGCGCGTCCAACCCTACTAGGCGCGCCCCCTGCCTCGTGGGCCCCCTGGTGGCCCTCCGGTGCCCATCTTCTGCTATATGAAGTCTTCTACCCTGGAAAAAATCATAAGCAAGCTTACGGGACGAAACTCCGCCGCCACGAGGTAGAACCTTGGCGAAACCAATCTAGGGCTCTGACGGAGCTGTTCTGTAGGGGAAACTTCCCTCCGGGAGGGGGAAATCATCACCATCGTCATCACCAACAATCCTCTCATCGGGAGGGGGTCAATCTCCATCAACATTCACCAGCACCATCTCCTCTCAAACCCTAGTTCATCTCTTGTATCCAATCTTTGTATCAAAACCTCAGATTGGTACATGTGGGTTGCTAGTAGTGTTGATTACTCCTTGTAGTTGATGCTAATTGGTTTATTTGGTGGAAGATCATATGATCAGATCCTTAATGCATATTAATACCCCTCTGATTATGAACATGAATATGCTTTGTGAGTAGTTACGTTTGTTCCTGAGGACATGGGAGAAGTCTTGCTATTAGTAGTCATGTGAATTTGGTATTCGTTCGATATTTTGATGAGATGTATGTTGTCTCTCCTCTAGTGGTGTTATGTGCACGTCGACTACATGACACTTCACCATTGTTTGGGCCTAGAGGAAGGAATTGGGAAGTAATAAGTAGATGATGGGTTGCTAGAGTGACAGAAGCTTAAACCCTAGTTTATGTGTTGCTTCGTAAGGGGATGATTTGGATCCATATGTTTCATGCTATGGTTAGGTTTACCTTAACAGTTCTTTTGTAGTTGTGGATGCTTGCAATAGGGGTTAATCATAAGTGGGATGCTTGTCCAAGAAAGAGCAGTACCCAAGCACCGGTCCACCCACATATCAAATTATCAAAGTAACAAACGCGAATCATATGAGCGTGATGAAACTAGATTGACGATAATTCCCATGTGTCCTCGGGAGCTCTTTTCTCATTATAAGAAATTGTCCAGGCTTGTCCTTTGCTACCAAAAGGATTGTGCCATCTTGTTGCACCTTATTTACTTTCATTGCTTGTTACCCGTTACAAATTATCTTATCACAAAACTATCTGTTACCTACAACTTCAGTGCTTGCAGAGAATACCTTACTGAAAACTGCTTGTCATTTCCTTCTGCTCCTTGTTGGGTTTGACACTCTTACTTATCGAAAGGACTACTATAGATCCCCTATACTTTGTGGGTCATCATCTATCACCACCGTTGAGATGGCCGCCAGGCACCTCCGTCGCCTTGACGACGAGCTCGCCAAGATCAATGAGGAGTGGTCGCTTAGTGACTGCTCCGACAATGTCGGCAGGGGAAGGCCGTGCTACTTGTGAGTTGTCTTGGTATTTCCTCGAAGAGGAGAGGATGATGCAATATACTAGAGATAAGTATTTCCCTTAGTTATAGAACCAAGGTTATCAATCCAGTAGGAGATCCCAGCAACACTATGTAAATAGCACTTGCACACAGACAACAAATACTTGCAACCCAACGTGCAGGGGGGTTGTCAATCCCTCAATGGTTATGAGCCAGATTAAACGATATAGTTTTTGATAGCTAGATCAAACAAAAATACAAAATAAAAAAATTGCAGCAAGGTATTTTTTATTTTAATATATGATAGGAAATAGACCCCGGGGCATAGTGTCACTAGAGGCTTCTCTCATAATAATAGCATACGGTGGGTAGACAAATTACTGTTGGGCAATTGACAGAAAAGCAGATAATTATGATGATACCCAAGGCAATGATCATGTATATATGCATCACGTCCGAGACAAGTATACCGAAACGATTCTGCATCTACTACCATTACACCACATATCGACTGCTATTTGATTGCTTGTATCTATGTTTGTATTTCCCCGAAGAGGAGAGGATGATGCAGCATAGCGGTAAGTATTTCTCCCAGTTATAAAAAACAAGGTATCAATCCAGTAGGAGGATCCACTAAACTTTGTAAGCAGTACCTTCACACAAATAACAAAAACTTGTAACCCAATGTGTAAGAGGGGTTGTCAATCCCTCCTCGGTATTAAGATAGATTAAATTGCATGAGATTGGATAAATAGATCTAACAAAACACAAAACAAATAGGTAAAGAAAAAGTGCAGCAAGGTATTTTTGAATTTTTGGATTAGTAGATCTGAAAACAATATGATAGAAAATAGATCCGGGGACCATAAATTTCACTAGAGTCTTCTCTCGAAAAAATAGCATACGGTGGGTAAAGAAATTACCATTGGGAAATTGATAGAAAAATAATAATTATGACGATATCCAAGGCAATGATCATGTATATATGCATCACGCCCAAGATTAGTAGACCGACTCCTACCTGCATCTACTACTATTACTCCACACATCGACCGCTATCCAGCATGCATCTAGTGTATTAAGTTCATGAAAAATGGAGTAATGCAATAAGAACGATGACATGATGTAGACAAGATCTATTCATGTAGGAATAGACCCCATCTTTTTATCCTTAATGGCAACGATACATGTGTGTCATGTCTCCTTCTGTCACTGAGATTGAGCACCGCAAGATCGAATCCATCACAAATCACTGAGGGAGTCCTGGATTACGGGGTCCTCAGGCAGCCGGACTATATGCTTATGCCGGACTGTTGGACTATGAAGATACAAGATTGAAGACTCCGTCCCGTGTCCGGGTGGGACTCTCCTTTGCATGGAAGGAAAGCTTGGTGATTCGGATGCGTAGATTTCCTTCTCTGTAACCGACTCTGTGTAACCCTAGCCCCCTCCGGTGTCTATATAAACCGGAGGGTTTTGTCCGTAGGACAAGAACAATAACAATCATAGGCTAGCTTCTAGGGTTTAGCCTCCATGATCTCGTGGTAGATCAACTCTTGTAATACTCATATCATCAAGATCAATCAAGCAGGAAGTAGGGTATTACCTCCATAGAGAGGGCCCGAACCTGGGTAAACATCGTGCCCCCCGCCTCTTGTTACCATTAGCCTTAGACGCACAGTTCGGGACTCCCTACCCGAGATCCTTTGGTTTTTACACCGACATTGGTGCTTTCATTGAGAGTTCCACTATGACCTCACCATAAGGCTTGATGGCTCCTTAAATCATCTACAATGATGTGGTCCAGGGCGAGGTTTTCCTCCCCGGACAGATATTCGTATTCGGCGGCTTCGCACTGCGGGCCAACTCGCTTGGCCATCTGGAGTAGATCAATAGCTACGCTCCTGGCCATCAGGTCAGGTTTGGAAGCCTGAACTACACTGCCGACATCGCGGAGATTTGATCTTCGACGGATTCGAGCCCATGACAGGTGCGCCCTACAGCCGCGATGAGCATGATTTAGATCTGTCATCAAACGGCGATCAGGAGATCACACCTGCAGCTGCCCCGACTTTAAATAGGGAGCAGATCGTGCCGTCTGAGGACGGGTGGATGGACCCCGTCACGGAGGCCGCACACTCAGTGGCGATAGAGCCGAACACCGGTCTCACTTCCAAGGAGGTCTGTGTCATCGGACCCTCGGACTCGTCTCCGGCCATAGGCTCCGAACCGTGTACATCCGTGCCCATCGAATCTAACTGGGTGCCGATCATGGAGTTTACCTCCGCGCATATCTTTCAGCACTCGCCCTTGGGCGACATGCTGAATTCACTAAAGTCTCTCTCACTGTCAGAGGACTCTTGGCCGAACTATGTCCGGCTTGAGTGGGAAGCAGACGACGAAGGAATTTGTTGCCAACCCACCACCCACTTAATAGCCACTATCGATGACTTAACCGACATGCTTGATTTCGACTCTGAAGACATCGACGGTATGGACGATGACGTTGGAGAAGAACAGGAACCACCGCCCACGGGGCGCTGGACGGCAACCTCATCATATGACATATATTTGGTGGATACACCCAAAGAAAATAATGGCAAGGATCAAAAGGATGAAACGGAGGGTGACCCTCTGGAGAAGCAACCTAAGCGCCGACGTCAGCGGCGCCGCTCTAAACCCCGCCATAGCAAAAACAGCGATACCGACACCAAAGACAATAGCACTCCGGATGATGCCGAAGACGAAAACAATCCCACCGAGCCAAGCTTCGAGTAGGCCGGACGGGAGAACGGGCAAGCTAGCCCCGATGAACATGCAATGGATGAAGATTCGGAGGATGACAATTACATGCCCCTCTCCTAAGATGAGGTGAACCTCGGCAACGACGAATTTATCATGCCTGAGGATCCCGTCGAGCAGGAGCGCTTCAAGCACCGGCTTATAGCCACTGCAAAGAGCCTGAAGAAAAAACAGCAACAGCTTCAAGCTGATCAAGATCTGTTCACTGACAGATGGACTGAAGTCCTGGCAGTCGAGGAATACGGACTCGAGCGCCCCAACAAAAGCTACTCCAGGCGCAGGTTGTTACCTCAATTCGAGGACGAGGCACTAGATCCCACACTTCAAGCGCAGGATGCGGCTGACCAACCACCCCGTGGCCGTGACAAAGTGGCATATCAGCCCGAACACCAGCCTGCACCACGTCACCGAACAACTAAAAACACCAAGGCCCGGGGCTACACGCATGACCCGTGAGATGAACTGGAAAACAAAGCAGGACAATCAAGATCAATCTATGGATCACGGGGGCACGCCCCAACGCGTGACGATGACCACCACACCGGATATACTAAATACAAATCCGTCCAGGCCGAATACAGCGGACCAGATTCATCCGAACTGCGTCACGATGTAGCCTGGCATAGAGGCGCCGCACACCCCCTATGCTTCACTAACGAAGTAATGGAACATGAATTCCCAGAAGGGTTTAAACCCGTAAACATAGAACCATATGATGGGACAACAGACCCCGCGGCGTGGATCGAAGATTTCCTTCTCCACATTCACATGGCCCGCGGCGATGATCTACACGCCATCAAGTACCTCCCACTAAAACTCAAAGGACCTGCTCGACATTGGCTGAATAGCCTGCCGGCAAACTCCATTGGTAGTTGGGAGAACCTGGAAGACACATTCCTTGACAACTTCTAGGGCACTTATGTGCGACCACCGGATGCTAATGACTTAAGTCACATAATCCAACAGCCTGGAGAGTCAGCCAGTAAATTCTGGACTCGGTTCTTAACTAAAAATAATCAAATTATCGATTGTCCGAACGCCGAAGCCCTAGCGGCCTTTAAGCATAACATCCGTGACGAGTGGCTTGCCCGACACCTCGGCCAAGAGAAGCCAAAGTCCATGGCAGCCCTCATGACACTCATGACCCGCTTTTGTGTAGGTGAGGATAGCTGGTTGGCTCGTAGAAACAGCACATCAAGAAATCCTGGCACCTCAAACGCCAGAGATAGCAACGGCAAGCCCCGATGCAACAGACATAAGTGTCGCAATAATGGCGATAATGCCGAAGACACGGCCGTCAATGCCGGATTCAGTGGCTCCAAATCCGGTCAACGGAAAAAACCATTTAAAAGAAACAACCCGGGCCCGTCCAGTCTGGACCGCATACTCGATCATTCATGCCAAATCCATGGCACCCCCGATAAACCAGCCAACCACACCAACGGAGAATGTTGGGTATTTAAACAGGCCGGCAAGCTGAATGCCGAAAACAAGGAAAAGGGGTCGAATAGTGATGACGACGAGGAGCCCCGGCCGCCGAACACAGGAGGACAGAAGAAATTTCCTCCCCAAGTGAAAACGGTAAATATGATATACGCCACCCATATTCCCAAAGCAGGAGCGGAAGCGCGCACTAAGGGACGTCTACGCGATGGAGCCAGTCGCCCCAAAGTTCAACCCATGGTCTTCCTGTCCGATCACCTTTGATCACCTGGACCATCCGACCAGTATCCATCATGGCGGCTCAGCCGCACTGGTCCTTGACCCTATCATTGACGAATTCCACCTTACACGAGTCCTCATGGATGGTGGCAGCGGCCTGAACCTGCTCTATCAGGATACAATGCGCAAAATGGGCATCGACCCCTCAAGGATCAAACCCACTAAAACCGCCTTTAAAGGTGTCATACCAGGTGTAGAAGCTTGTTGCACAGGCTCAATCACACTGGAAGTGGTCTTCGGATCCCTGGATAACTTCCGAAGCGAGGAGTTAATCTTGATATCGTCCCCTTCCGCAGTGGTTATCATGCACTGCTAGGACGAACTGCATTCGCTCGATTCAATGCGGTGCCACACTATGCCTATCTCAAGCTTAAGATGCCCGGATCTTGCGGTGTTATAACAGTCAATGGAAATACAGAGCGCTCTCTGCATACGGAAGAGCACACTGCGGCCCTTGTAGCAGATGTATAGAGCAGCCTCCTTAGGCAGACCTCCAATTCGGCGATAAAGCCCCCGGACACCGTCAAGCGAGTCCGGAGTACTCTGCAACAAGATCGTCCGGCCCGTCCAGAGCTCGTCTAGCAATTCGGCCTCCGTCCTAGTCTCAGTCAAGCGGTGAAGTTTGTGCCATGTGTACATAATTACGCACTCAAAATACCATGGGCACAGACGGAGGCACATCTTGACAGTGATCCACAATGCGGCTCAACCGCCCTAGGATCCGCATACCTTCACCTTTTTCTCTCTTTCAGGTTCTTCTCTTCGTGAGGCTCTTCTGGTAACCTGATCATCGGACCCATCACGGGACGGATATACCAAGGAATCAAGGAGCTTTGACATACAAGGGAATCCCAGGTGGTCTCTGCTAACGATCGTTATACCTGTTTTACATACCCGCATGCAGCTCGCTCTTGGTAAAGGCATGTCAAATAGCCCTACTTGCTTATTGCACTACTTATACACATACGCCTTGGGGTATCATTCAAATAACAATGGAAAACAATTTACAGCGTCAGCTTATTATTTCATTCATTTTCATTGACTGTGTATTAATTACAAAATTGGACCCGTACATTCTGGTACGTTTAGTTCGCCAGGGGCTTCAGTGTACCCCATAACACGGTAGGAAAGTCTGAACACTCTTGACAGTGCGGCACCCCGAACTTATAGCATTATATGCATCAGCTCCGAATCATGTCTTGGGTCAAATGTTGGGTTTGCCCGGCTCCCATGTTTAGCTACCTTACGTTCCGCTATATCGGATAAGGCAGCACAGGGAGAACTACTGCGATTGTGTCCCGGTTCTTCTGAACGAGCACCTCAGTAGAGAAAGCCGAAAACTGACTGTCATGATGCGGCAAGAGCTGGTCACTGTTCGAGAGGTTACAAATCCTTAAAGATTTTTTCTGCTTTATGCGAGGAATCAGTTTTTGTCCGGTTTAGGCGTGTATAGCGCCCCAAGTTCGGCCTTCCGAATACCAGGGGCTACGCCAAAATTTAAAATTATAGAACTTCTATGGCTAAGTGAGGGTGATAAAGCTTTATAAGTCCGATTGGCTTGTTCGTTGCGCTAAACACCTCCTTAAAGGACCAAAAACTTGGGTAAAGAGTGCTTAGGTTTATCCCGAACACCCCTGTGCTAGTTACATGGGGGGCAAAAGCCGACGACTTGCCAACTTTCAGATTTTGTAAATGGCCGCACAGGAGGTAAAATTTTAAATCAACAAGCATTATATTGCGCAAATGAACTTGTTTCATATTACAGGATAAAATGAATGTATTCATTCAAAGATTACATCCTTTGTACATTGCTCCGCCATAAGGCGGGAGCCCTTCAGGACGCTATCATAATATTTTTCGGGTCGGCGGTGCTCCTTGCCCTCCGGTGGCCCCTCGGTCATCAGCTTTTTGGCATCCATCTTCACCCAATGCACTTTTGCACGGACGAAGGCCATCCGCGCACCTTTAATGCAAACCGACCGCTTTATGACCTCCAGTCGGGGGCAGCCACTCACGAGCCGCTTCACGAGACCGAAGTAGCTGCTGGGCATTGGCTCGGCATGCCACAGCCAGACTATGGGTCCTTCATGGCCAGTTCGGCTGCCTTGTGCAGCTCGACGAGTTGCTTCAGCTGGTCGCTCAGGGGCATCGAATGTTCTGTCCCAATATATTAAGACCAGAATAGCTTCTCCGTTGACCTCCCTTCTTCGGCTCAGTAGAACTCCTTGGCATCAGATATGCTGCGCGGCAGATCCGCAAATGCCCCTGGAGAACTCCAAATTCGGGTAAGTAAAAGGAATGTCTCCCTCACATGCTCGCTTTGCATAATGAATGCCTTACCCGCCGCAATCTTCTTGGCCGCCTGGATCTCCTGGAGGGCCTTCTGGGCTTCGGCCATGGCGCCTTGAGCGCTTTGGAGGGCCTTGGCAAGCTCGGACTCTTGAGTCTTAGAGTCACGCTCCAAGGACTCGTATTTCTGGACGAAATCCTGGAGCTCTTGCTGGACCTCGTTGACCCAGGCCTCTTGCTTCTCGCGCTCGGTGTGTTCCTTGGCCACTTTATCTTCGGCCTCGGCCAACGCCTTTTTCAGGGCCGCCACTTCGGTCGTGGCCCCTATAAAAGTTCAAGACGCTTCTATCAAGTAAAAACCATCTATCCTTTATAAATATATAGATAAGGTATTGCGTACCTTGACTTTCTTCGAGCTGCCTCTTCACGAGGCCGAGCTCTCCCTCGGTCCGCTCCAGGTCCTGCTTTAGTCCAGAGACCTCCGCAGTACGGGCGGCAGCGGCCAGCAGCGACGCCTGCTTATTCACATAAAGATATCTTCTGTTAGACTCCTGCGAACGTTATTTGATCCTCTGTTCGGCTTTTCCTTCCGAACACCTAACAGAGCATCAGGGGCTACTGTCTACACTATGATATTTTCTCACAATTCTATTACTTACCTCAAAGCCTATTAGAAGGCTAGCGCAGGCTTTGGTCAATCCGCTTTTGGCGGACTGAACTTTCTCACTCACAAGAGTACAGTGTTCTTCATCAATGGAAGCGCCGCGAAGCGTTTCCAACAAACTGTCTGATGCCTCTGGATGGACAGAGGTCATCGGTATAGGCGGCTCACCCCCTTTAGGGAGAGGTTGCTTGCCTGAATCCGGAACCACTCGGGTTTCCGGAGCCGTATTCGGCTGGGGGCCAAACTAGCTGCGGCCCCCATTATTGGAGTTTGTGGGGGTCTTTCTCCCCACGTGTCTGGTGATCGGGATTTCTCCTAAAGGCATCTCCGGAACTGTCTCCCCTTGGCCTGGTATCCTTCGGGACAACACCTCGGTGTTGTCCGCGACCTTGGGGGAGGAGGCCATTGGAAGCGAATCGCTGTCCATTGCCGCCGGGTCCAGAGACCCCTCCGAAGAGGAGGATATCTCGATGTTGGATTTGGCCGGGCTGCAGATGCATGTTTTGCATGATGAGAAGCAATATAGCAAATGTACCAGAATTACTATCGTGTTCGGATACTTACGACTTAGCCAGGGGCTTGACCCTTGGTTCCGACTCCTCGCCGCTGTAGGTGGCTGCGATGGAATAGTCCAGAAGGAAGGTTTTCCCCTTCTTGGACACCTTGGCCTTCCCCTAAGGGGTGGCCTTCCTCTTCTTGCTCCCCCAGTAGGGGGTGGATTTCCTCTTCCTCCTCCTCGTCTTCGGAGGAGGAGTGTGACTTGGTGTCTTCGGACGTCGTGTCCGATATCACCTTGCGCCGGAGACCGTCTCTGGTCCCCGTGGCCGTCTTCTTGGCCTTCTTCTCCGGCACACCACAGGGCACCGGAAACAGCATCTTCGTTAGAAGAGGCGATTCTGGATCTTCAGGAAGCGGAGCCGGACAGTTAATCCGCTCCGCTACCATTACCCAAGCCTGAAATATTGGCATGGAGGCTTAGGTTCCTCCCGCGGATGTGCTAATAAAAGACATATCTTGCGAATATGAAAACTTACCGGATTGGCTTGGTGTCTTGCGCTGAGCCCGCGATCTTCGATTGTGGGCGGTGGTACCTCGTTGGCCTTGAACATCACCTTCCAGACGTCTTCGTGCATCATGTCGAAGAGCTCTCGCATCGTCCGGTGTACGGCCGGGTCGAACTCCCACAGATTGCAAGCCCGTCTCTGGCACGGAAGGATCCGGCGGAAGAGCATAACCTGGACCATGTTGACCAGCTTGATTTTCTTGCTCATCATGTTTTTGACGCAAGTCTGAAGTCCGGTTAGTTCTTCCGCTGAGCCCCAGGCTGCGCCCTTCTCTTTCCAAGAGGTAAGCCGCATGGGGACGCCGAATCGAAATTCGGGGGTCGCCGCCCAGTTGGCGTCGCGCGGCTCGATGATGTAGAACCACCCCGATTGCCACCCCTTCACGGTTTCCACAAAAGAGCCTCCGGGCCATGTGACATTGGGCATCTTGCCCACCATGGCGCCTCCACACTCCACTTGTTGGCCGCTCATCACCTTTGGCTTCACATTGAAGGCCTTTAGCCTTAGGCCGAAGTGAGGTGGGATGCGGAGAAAGGCCTCGCACACAACGATAAACGCCGAGATGTTGAGAATGGAGTTTGGGGCCAAATCATGGAAGTCCGGCCCATAATAGAACATTAGTCCGCGGACGAACGGGTGGAGGGGGAATCCCAGCCCGCGGATAAAATGGGGTAGGAACACTACCCTTTCCTGGGGCTTCAGGGTAGGGATAATCTGCCCTTCGGCCGGAAGCCGATACACGATGTCTGCGGACAAGTATCCGGCCTCCCGAAGCTTCTTGATGTCCTCCTTCTTTACGGAGGAGGTCATCCACTTGCCACCCGCTTCGGACATGTTCGGAATGATTTTGTGGGGAAAGTGAGGGCTTGAGCGCTGGAGCTCGAGAATGGATGAGCAGAGGAAGAAGAAGGCGTGGGTTAAAAAGGGGAGTCCTTATCTCCTTATAAAGGCTGCAGGGATCCTGCACCTCCCCACTTGCCCTAAAAACTCGCTTATTCCCCAAGCGATGTGTTGATGGCGCGGTTGGGTTACCCACACCCGTATTGATGAGAATCCCGTGATACGGGGACACGATCTCTGCTTCGACAAGACGTGCTAATAAAACCGCCTCGCAATATGTGCAGTAGCAGGTTGCGAAAAACGGTTCGAATAATGACCGGGCCGCGGCGTGATGTCACGCTATGAAAAATTGTCACCAGATTAGACTCGTGGAATATTGTTCTCTCTACAGTGGTATGTGGAATTTGTTTTGCAGAGCCGAACACGATTCTTGTGATCAAGATCTATTTTGGAGTATTCGGGGAAGGAACCCGCCTTGCAATGCCGAAGACAATCTGCGCGCCAGACTCATCGTCATTGAAGCCTGGTTCAGGGGCTACTGAGGGAGTCCTGGATTAGGGGGTCCTCGGACAGCCAGACTATATGCTTCTGCCGGACTGTTGGACTATGAAGATACAAGATTGAAGACTTCGTCCCATGTCCGGTTGGGACTCTCCTTTGCATGGAAGGCAAGCTTGGAGATTCGGATACGTAGATTTCCTTCTCTGTAACCGACTCTGTGTAACCCTAGCCCCCCCCCCCCGGTGTCTATATAAACCGGAGGTTTGGTCCGTAGGACAAGAACAATAACAATCATAGGCTAGCTTCTAGGGTTTAGCCTCTACGATCTCGTGGTAGATCAACTCTTGTAATACTCATATCATCAAGATCAATCAAGCAGGAAGTAGGGTATTACCTCCATAGAGAGGGCCCGAACCTGGGTAAACATCGTGTCCCCCGCCTCCTGTTGCCATTAGCCTTAGACGCACAGTTAGGGACCCCCTACCCGAGATCCGCCGATTTTGACACCGACAAGCACCTCTTCCCATGGCAAAAAAAATCAATCTAGTTGGTCAAAAAAACAAAGTTTTGGGGAAGAAATACGAGTCTATAACAATCATGCATAAAAGAGTTCAACAAAGACTCAAATAATATTCATAGATAGAACTGATCATAAACTCGCAATTCATTGGATCTCAACAAACACACTACAAAAAGTCATTACATCAAATAGATCTCCAAGAACATCGAGGAGAACATTGTATTGAAGATCAAAAAGAGAGAAGAAGCCATCTAGCTACTGCCTACGGACATGTAGGTATGTGGTAAACTACTCACAAATCATCGGAGGGGCAAGGGTGATGATGAGAACCCCTCCGTGATTGTTGACCCCTCCGGCAAGGTGCCAGAAAAGGCCTCTAGATTGGATCTTATGGTTCTGGAACTTGCGGCAGTGGAAACTCTGATCTCTCGACTCCCCTAGGGTTTCTGGAATATTTGGGTATTTATAGAGCTGAGAGGTGGTGGAAAAGACTTTCGTGGGCCCCACTACCCACCAGGGCGTGCCCTGCTACCTAGTGGGCCCCACGGGCCTCCTCTGGTGCACCTCATTGGCCTCCTGGGTGTCTTTTGGGCAGAAAAAAGCTCTAAAAAGTTTCGCCGCATTTGGACTTCGTTTGATATGGATATTATGCAAAGTAAAAAAAAAGCAAAAAACAGTAACTGGCACTGGGCACTATGTCAATAGGTTAGTCCCAAAAAATGATATAAAGTTGCTATAAAATGAATATAAAGCATCCAAGATTGATAATATAACATCATTGAACAATCAAAAATTATAGATGCATGGGAGACGTATCACTATCCAGCATGCATCTAGTGTATTAAGTTCATGAAAGAATGGAGTAACGCCTTTAAGAAAGATGACATGATGTAGACAAGATAAACTCACGTATGAAATAAATCTCATCTTGTTACCCTTGGTAGCAATGATACATGCGTGTTGTGTCCCTTTCTGTCACTGGGATTGAGCCCCGCAAGATCAAACCCATCACAAAAGCACCTCTTCCCATGGCAAGATAAATCAATCTAGTTGGCCAAACTGAACCAATAAATCAGAGCAGAAATACGAGGTTGTAACAATCATGCATAAAAGAGTTCAGATAAAACTCAAAAAATATTCATGGATAGATCTGATCATAAACTCACAATTCATCAGATCCCAACAAACACACCGCAAAAAGTCATTACATCAAATAGATCTCCAAGAACACCGAGAAGAACATTGTATTGAAGATCAAAAAGAGAGAAGAAGAAGCCATCTAGCTACTAACTATGGACCCATAGGTCCGTGGTAAACTACTCACGCATCATCGGAGGGGCAACAAGGATGATGAAGAACCCCTCAGTGATCGTTTCCTCCTCCGGCAAAGTGCCGAAAAAGGCCTCTAGATGGGATCTCGTGGTTCTGGATCATGTGACTACGGAAAAAGTATTTCGTGGACTCCCTGGTCGGTTTCCTGATTTTAGAGTATTTATAGAGGTGGAGTTAGGTCAAACAGAGGCTTGTGGGCCCCACTATGTACCAGGGCGCACCCTAGGCCCCTATCGCACCCTGGTGCCTAGTGGGCTACTCCTTCCTCTTCTTGTTCCTTCCCGAAGCTTCCAGGGTCTCTTATTGCCAGAAAAAAATCTCCAAAAAGTTTGGTGGCATTTGGACTTCGTTTGGTATTTACATTCTGCAAAGTAAAAAACAAGCAAAAAACAACAACTGTCACTGGGCACTAAGTTAATATGTTAGTCCCAAAAAATATATAAAGTTGCATTCGGCAATGACGAAGGAGGCCCTTCGCACGACGCAACAGGAGGCGGAGCGGCTCCTCCATGAGCGTCAGGCAGCTGCGGCACTCCAGCATCCTTGCACCACTGGAGGGACGACGCCGACGACACGGACACCGACGATGATGCGACACGACAGGGCGGCCACGCTTATGAGGTGGTCGTCCGATATTGGATTTGGTGTTTTTTAATTTTTTAATAAAGCGGTCGAAATATCATTCGTTCATGTAAATTACATCCGAACTTGAATGAAATCCGCCCAGTTTGAACGATTTTCGTCCAGTAGTTCGAATTATTGTCAAAATATATGTGCCTACGGTTGGATATCGGTCTCCCGGATTCGTGTCCGCGGACTGGTCCCCCCTGTCCGGGGATGGATGCGGGAGGAAATTTAGGGTTGTCGTTGGTGATACCCTTACATGACACTTTTGCCTATGTGGAGGAGAGAGACAAGGAAAAGAATGAAGGAATGGACTCTCAGGTTGGCCATAGTGGTAGTATCTTAACCGGTATCATGCACTCGGGACTAACAAACACGTTGATGTGACACACAATTAAAAAAAGAGGGGGTTAGAGCAACGTAGGTAGAAGTGTATCATAATAAATGTTATGCTAACATATGTCATGTATGACAATATATAAGCGCATCTATGATACTATGCACTATTAAGGTAGTATCGTACACTAATAGAATAAGCATGATACATGCCACTATGAGCGTCCTTATGCAATTGTAAGTCTCTACGTGTGCTCCTAGGAAAGACATAAGGAAGATATCACATGGTATCAACCATCACATGATACCATGATACTACCATGTTTTAAAACTTAAAATTTTGATGTTTCAAAAAAATCCTAGAAAAATCAAGAATGTGCACAAGACATGTTCCTACAATCCCTAGAAGTTTCAAATCGTCTGAAATATACATGGAGAAACGAAAAGACAAATCCATTCATGAATAGTGACATTTAACCTTTTGTCTTTTGTGACAACTAGTCATGTTGAATTTGTCTTTTTTATTTCTCATTGTGTATTCCGAATTTGAATCTGAATTTTTTAGGGCTAGTAGACACATGTCTTATGAATATTCACAATTTTTCTTAGAATTTTTTGAAACATGTAAATTTGATTTTTGTGGCATGATATCATGTGATGATTGATATCACAGGATATTTTTGGAGAGAAAGTGAGAAAATATTGTGGCCTTGTAGCCAACCTTATAGGCAGATCTATTGCATGAGTATTTAATAATGCTAACTCTTGACAACATGTCATGTTTATATACAGCTGCTCACTATTGTTAATTACCCCATATACATTACGTGATGATGTGGTATAATTGCATGAAGAGGGAAACACATACAGTACTCCGTTTTTAAGAATAAAGGATAAAGCTATTATATGTACTGCAGAACTATTTTTTCAAACTGAAAAGGAGAAAAGCTGAAAGTTGGCAAACCACTGACCACTCCGTTTCCACGGACATAAGATTCATTGCAGCTCCGTTTCGAAATAAAAAAAAAGATTTATTGCAGCTCCACGCACTGTACTCCATTTCTGCGCATTTGCTAGGCAAGACCAGACCGGGCCCCGTCGAATCAAATCCTTGTTTAAAATCGAATCCTTAAATGCCAACGAACTCTCCCCGATCCTGCCACCTTTAATTCCTGGGCAATCGCGTCGCTGTCCGATTCAAATTGGAGGGTTAGGAGGCAATTTATTACGAGGTCGGGGGTTGGGATGTTGGGGCCTCGGTCGACGGTGGTAGCTGCCGCCGCTTACCGGTCCTGTCCCGCTGCTAAACTACATTTAAAAAAAATCTGTTTCTTTGTGGATTTCAGTTTGACGATAGCTCGCTTGAGTGTGTGTATAATATAAAGACTTTTACTATGGTGGCGCCTTTGAGAGAGAGTGTTTGAGAGAGAGTGTGATGCATCGGAGATCGATATTGTAATACGAGTGGCAGTGACGGCAGCACAAGTTTTTTCTAGAAAAGGAGCATGCCTCCCGCCCTCTGCATCTAGAGGATGCATACGACCACTTTATTAATTATTCTCACAAGGCCTTACAAAGTCATACAACAGCAAGACTAAAGCCATCGTTTAAGCAACAGCTGTCGCTACACCTATCCAATTGATGAAGGGGCGTAGATAGTCTCGGCCTAATACCAAACAGACATCGCAGCCAAACCTAAACATCTAAGACCCGAGGTCCCAACCAGGACACATGCCGGGTATATGGGGTACCTACCAGTCCGGCGCACTCCTCAACCAGGACGCCTGCCGGGTATGAGGCCGCCGCAGCCACCTGTCACCAATCCATCTTCAGAGTTGTACTGTTGCATGTACCGTGTCAGGTCTCTCTGCCATCGACGCCACCACGACGCCCGACAGCGTCGTCCTCCTGCGCGAGTCCATCCTCCCACAGCGAACTCCGAATATGCACCGCGCCACGCCGTCAAGATCCGTCGCCATCAGTGTGTAGGATGAAGCACCGCTCCACCAAAGAATCCGTCCTCTGGTCCCTCGATCACGTGTGTACCTCCAAAAATGACGCCCCCAAGGAAGGAACAACACCAGAGCGCCGCCGTCATCCATCATTCGATCTAGTGTTTCCCCCAGAGGTAGCAGAGAGTGGCCTTGAACTTCTCCACGACGATGCCTTCAAGAAGGAAACGACGCAGATAGCGCCACCACCGCCGGCCTTAGCAGACGCCGAAGGCAAGTTTTCACCCAGATCAGTTCGAAGGGATCCAACTCTCGTGCACGGGCCGCCGTCACCACCAGCACCACCAGGCAGAACCCTGGAGCACCGGCAGATCAGCGGGCCGCCGACACCACCGCATCCAGATCACCGGCCAAGTCGGGCCGCCGCCATCCCCTGCGCCGTTCGGGTCAGAGATGGAGCCGCCGATCGCGCACAGGGATCACCGCCGCCTGCACACGCCAGAGCTCCGCCGAGAGCCCAACGCCCGCCACCGCTTGCCGAGGGCCGCCGCCGCACGCCCCGAGCAAACTCCCACGCACACCAAGGGAAACTGCCGTCGCCCCCAAGCACAAGTTTAGACTATGTACGTCGGTCATCTCAGAGGGTGCTTGGATGTTTTAGTCTCATGACTAAAAGTAGTGGGACTAAAACTTGCTAGCCTCACCCATGCTTGGATCCAAATACTAAAGAGACTAAAATCAAGTTAATGAGCATTTATTATCCTCCAAACCCTCCAATCCATAACTTGGATGTGTTAAAAGAGAGGAGTTAAATGAGGAGAGAGAGGACTAATTCACATTTTAGTAGGGGTACCCCTGACTAAAACATTTTAGTCTCAAGACTAGTTTTAGCACCTCTTTAGTCAGGGGTGCTTGGAACTTTAGCCTCTTAAAGAGACTATTTTTAGTTGGACTAAAATAAGTCCCTTGGATCCAAGCACCCTCTCATCCTTGGACTTGGAGGTTGTAACCATTTCGGCTTGGAGGATGCATCTTTGCATGCGCCCGGGAAGGAGAAATCTTTGCATGATGTGAGGAAAATTGTGAAGTCGATGTCATCGAAGAGCATCTACATTCGGACTTTGCAAATCCGACCCCTTAAACTTCCGCGGACACGCTCGGACGCGTCCACGAGCATTGACCAGACAACCCTTAAATCCTATCATCCACATTCGTGTATCTCATGTCCGGTCCCTATATCCATACTAACATGCAACGTAGATAAAAAAAGTAGATCATCGCACAAAACATGGAATCGGACAGGGCAATGCACATTCCGATCACCGGTGGATGTCCAAAAGATCACCAAAGTTCACATAATTCACATAAACGACGGACAAATTTAAACTACATTACTAAAAATGTATAAACTTGAGACGGAGATGGCGGAGATTCACCACTTCCTCGCCGCCCCTTTGCCCTTCCGGTCGTCGGTGCAGCTGTAGGCGTCGGCGGCTGGTGGCGGATCGTCCGAGTCGTCAGAGAAGGAGCAGTCCGAGTTGTCGTCATCGGAGTCGGAGAGGATGACGAGCCCTTTTAGCTGTCGGACCTCCATGTCTGGGTCGGCCGGGTGGACACAAGTACCCACCCGCTGGCCACGTGGGGGGAGCTGCGCTCGGGCGGGAGGGGCCAGCGCAGGCGTCCGAGCTGCGTCGATGGGGAAGCTACGGCTGCGGCGAGGCTGCAAATCCAAAGCTACCCCTGGTCTCCACCTTGGACCGCTCCAAGGCGATGCAGAGGGCAAGCTCATAGTTCGAATCCAGCTCGGAGTAGGAGTGGCTGCCGGAGCTCGACATTGCACCAGATTTGATCGAAATCGTTGCGGGGAGTGGAGAGGACGTGGCAAGAGAGGAGAGTGAGTGAGCTAGAGTTTCGGAGCGATGAACCGTATGTTTTTTTTGTGGGACATCCATAGGGTCGGTGGTGGGCCGGCCTTGTCAGACGGAAGCGCCCGGGCCATCCCATATTTGCCTAATATTTGGGCTGGTATGAGGGGTGCCGGTCAGCCCGGGCGTTTGAGGCCCGTTTGAAGCGTCTGTTTGGGTCAATCGTGACCGGTCAATGATCCGGCGGACAGCCCTGACGTTTGAGGAGAGCAACTAGTTAACGAGCGCTCCTTCGGGAGCCTCACAATGATCAACGCCGCGCTTTTTATTTTTCTGCACGCGTTTTCGGCTTTTTTAACGTTTTTTTTGTTTTTTTTGACGTTTTGGTTTTCCACCGGTCTTCCTTAGCTTTTCGATAAAAAATAAAAAAAATTGAAAAAAAAATTGCACGAAAAACGTATTTTATTTTTTTCCCTTTCGCGAGAGTCACGGTTTTGCTTTCGCGAGAGTCATGGCCGTGCTTCTTGGAAATGAAAAAAATGCGTTTTTTTTCTTTTTTTTTCCTTTCGCGAGAGTCACGGTTTTGCTTCCGCAAGCGACACGGCTGCGCTTTAGCGAGAGTCACGGCAGTGCCTATTGGAAACGGAAAAAGAATGCGTTTTCTGTTTTTATTTCCTTTCGCGAGAGTCACGGTTAAGCTTCCGCGAGAGGCACGGTTGTGCTTTCGCGAGAGTCATAGCTGTGCCTCTCGGAGACGGAAAAATAACGCGTAATCAGTTTTTTTCCTTTCGCGAGAGTCACGGTTTTGCTTCCACGAGAAGCACGTTGTGCTTTCGTGAGAGTCATGGCCGTGCCTCCTCGAAAACGAAAAAAGAACGTGTTTTCTCTTTTTTTTCCTTTCGCAAGAGACACGAGCGTGCCTCTTTCGGAAAGGAAAAAACCTGTACTCCCGGGTCAGTTTTTTCGTTCGGTTTTGTCGTGAAAAAAAAAATCGTCAAAACCTATCAATATGTGATCTAGTTTTGAAGATCTCGACACGAGGAATCTAATGGTGAAAGTGGTTCGAGATTTGGACGCACGGTTAAAGAGATAAAACGTTTTGAATAAACGGGTCTACAAAAAAGGGAAAACTCGCAGGTTGCGACAATGTGGCACCCATGCAGCGCGCCACTTGTCACAACCTGGGGAGGTTGGGGTGATCTTTGCAAGGAGTACTCCTCAACTAGTGATTTTGACGTTTGAGGCCGGTTTGGGGCACCCGATTGTAGATACTTTAAGAAGGAGCCTTCCAACTACGAAATCCACCTGATCCCCAACGGAAAAGAAAAGAAAAATAAAACTATGAAATCCACCGACTCCATACTTGGAGCGCCATCAAATGGCCAACTGCGCGAAGGTGAAAGATTGAATGTCATCTTTTTTTGCAAAAATCACGTATCTGCAACAAATTATGGTTGTATTTGTCACCACCAAGTTAAAAAAAGTTTCAACTCACTCGAAGGCTCGTTCTCACCAAACGCTCGACTCCCTGCCGCTGCAAAAACCCTCCACGCCATCCAAATTCATTATGTATGGTCGCTGTTGGAAGGGAGAGAGGGATTGGTGGAATAGTTCATTGTATTGCTTGAGCCTCGTGGGCATATATATAGGAGTACAATGGTCTACTTGGAGTACAAGACAAGCCAGAACAAATCCTAGTCTATCTCGTCTTTCCTAATAAACATTATACTCAACATCCCCCCGCAGTCACAACGGTAGCGACGCAGATGGTGAGACTGGAGAAGAATCCGAAGGCAAGCCGACGGACACCCCCCCACAGTCGTAACGATCGACGCATCGCGGAGTCGTGGCTGGAGTGGCAACCGGCGAGGTTGCTCAAGCAAGGCGATAGCCCTTTGTGCCGTTTGTCGAGGTAGCCAAGAGCGTGGGTGGTGGAGCCGTGGTCGAGGTAGCCATGTGAAGAATGCCGTGGTCGATATCGTGTCAGGGTGGCCGGTGTCGAGGAAGTCGCCGTGGAGCCGCAGGCGCAAGGGGGCGCCGAGTTAGCATGGGCGCAGTGGTGTCGAAGTAGGGGTGCGCCAGGAAGATGATGTTGTTGACGACGCATCGCGGCGGGTTTGCCAAGCCCGGGGACACATCATGGACGAAGGCACGCACCGGTGTTGCCAGCACCGGACATGCGTAGACGGACAAAGACGTAGTTGACGAAGCGCCGCGCCAGGCTTGCCAGGCCCGGGGACACGTCGTGGACGAAGGCACGCTGCGGTGTTGCCAGCACCGGGCATACATAGACTGGGACCTGCACAAGCTGTATGCCATGTCGAAGAAGTCGGAGAGGCCAGCAGAGAAGGACTCGACAACGGTTGCGGCGCCAATCGGCGCGGGGCCAATGTCGCCCGCGGTTGTCGGAGTAGATGAAGCGGTCGGGGTAGATGACGGCGATGCTGGCGACGAGCTGGTGCTGGATGAAGACGAACGGGGTGGACGGGCGGCAGCGGCGGCTACAGGGGTAGCGGCGGCGAAGGCCGAAGAAGAGCGGCGGCGGCAGCCTGACTTTGGCGGCGGCGGTTAGGTTATGAGCGCGGTGACGATGCTCGAAGTAGGCGAAGAACCCTAACAGCGTGACGAACACCGGCGCGGGACGGTGGCGTTCCCGCGCCAAAGGAGGTGGTGCGGCGCATGCCACAGGAAGTCGACGCGCGGGGACGGCGGTGGACCGCGGGCCGCGGCGCTACGGCCCGAAGGGGCGACACAGCGGCGGCAGGCAGGTCGGGGCGACGACGGAAGACCTCAGGACGGTCGCAGGGACCGCGGGCCACGGTGCTACAGCCTGAAGGGGCGGCGGCAGGAAGACCTTAGGGCGGCGGCGGGGACCGCGGGCCGCGGCGCTACAGCCCGAAGGGACGGCACAGCGGCGGAGCGCGGGGTGGTGCAACCGTGTGGACGGCCTCGAGACGGCGGCGTGGACCGCGTGCCACGCTCGCTACGGCCCGACGGGGCGACGCAGCGGCGGCGCGAGGGTCGGTGCAGCCACGGGGACGGCCTGGAGCGGACGGCCTCGGGGCGGCGGTAGACCGCGGGCCGCGACACTACGGCCCGAAGGGGCGACGCAGCGGTGACGCGGGTCGGTGCAGCCGGGAGAAGAACCACGGGGCGGCGGCACTGTGGCCCGACGGGGCGATGCATCGAGCCCGTTGCTCGATCGACGGAGGGGCGCGCTAAACTCGGAGACGATCTTCCCGGGACCTGCGGAGGCGCGCGTAACTGACGGGCCAGGTCGGTCGCGCGACGTAGATGAGGAGGATCGCGGCGGCGAGCGGGTGATCAAGCCGATCGTGCGTGAGGTCGGGGACGCCGCTCGGTGGAGGCGTGGTGCAGTCACAATGGTAGCGACGCAGACAGTGAGACTGGAGAAGAATCCGAAGGCAAGCCGACGGACACCCCCCACAATCGTAACAGTCGACGCATCGCAGAGTCGTGGCTGGAGTGGAAACCAACGAGGTTTCTCAAGCAGGCGGTAGCCCTTTGTGCCGTTTGTCGATGTAGCCGAGAGCGTGGGTGGTGGAATCGTGGTCGAGGTAGCCGTGTGAAGAAGAATGTCATGGTCGATGTCGAGTCGGGGTAGCCGGTGTCGAGGAAGTCGCCGTGGAGCCACGAGCGCAAGGAGGCGCCGAGTTAGTCGTGGGCACAGTGGTGTCGAAGTAGTGGTGCGCCAGGACGGAGATGATGTTGACGACGCATCGCGCCGGGGTTGCCAACCCTGAGGACACATCGTAGACGAAGGCACGTGTCGGTGTTGCCAGCACCGGGCATGCGTAGACGGACGAAGACGAAGTTGACGAAGCGCTGCACCAGGCTTGCCAGGCCCGGGGACACCTCGTGGACGAAGGCACGCGGCGGTGTTGCCAGCACCGGGCATGCGTAGACTGGGACCTGCACAAGTTGTACGCCATGTCGAAGAAGTCGGAGAGGCCAACAGAGAAGGACTCGACGACGGTTGCGGCGCCAATCGGCGCGGGGCCAATGTCGCACGCGGTTGTCGGAGTAGATGAAGCGGTCGAGGTAGATGACGACGACGCTGGCGACGGGCTGGTGCTGGACAAAGACGAAGGAGGTGGACGGGCGGCTGCGGCGGCTACGCGGGTAGCGGCGGCGGCTACAAAAGAAGAGCGGCGGCGGCGGCCTGACGGCGGCGGCGGCGGCTAGGTTAGGAGCGCGGCGGCGGTGCTCGAAGTAGGCGAAGAACCCGACAGCGTGACGAAGACCGGCGCGGACGGTGGCGTTCCCGCGCCAAAGGAGGTGGTGCGGCGCATGCCACAGGAAGTCGACGCGCGGGGACGGCGGTGGACCGCGGGCCGCGGCGCTACGGCCCGAAGGGGCGACGCAGCGGCGGCGGGCAGGTCGGGGACGCCGCTCGGTGGAGGCGTGGTGGCGGCGGAGTCCGAGATGAAGCCGACGGCGGCGGGCGGCAGGGCGGCTATGATTGGCCGCCGCATGGCGCGAGGCCGCCGGGTCGGGGTGATGCAGGAGTCCCGGTCGGAACAGGGCGGTGACAGCCGGCGCAGGGCGACGGGCGGGCCGGCACGCGGACGACGGCCTTGAGGGCTGCCTGTCACACGAGGCCGTCGGGTCGGTGAAGTAGCTGGCCGGTCGCGCCGATGTCGGAGTAGAGGCGCGAGGTGTCGACGGCGGCGGCGGGCGACGCAAACCGATCTTAAATCCGAAAACCAAAAAGTAAACGCCGATCAAAACGATCGGTGAGAGAGCGAAAAAACCCGGAGCAAGGGCTCGGGAAAAAGACTCTCTAGGGCAACCGGGCAACACGGCTGGCGGACGAACCCTAGGTACGGGCGGCGCGGCCCCCGGCGGCGGTCATGGAGGCCGACCGCCCCGGGGGCGGCGCGCAGTTGCGGAAGCGGCGGCGGCTAGGGTTTAGGATCGACTTGCTCTGATACCATATTGGAAGGGAGAGAGGGATTGATGGAATAGTTCATTGTATTGCTTGAGCCTCGTGGGCATATATATAGGAGTACAATGATCTACTTGGAGTACAAGACAAGCTAGAACAAATCCTAATCTATCTCGTCTTTCCTAATAAACATTATACTCAACAGTCGCAATGCATATGCATGGTATTTTTTGCACGACATGTCATAGTTGTTACCGGGGAGAAAACACATGCAAAGAGTATTGGTCCCTCTGTCAGGGTTTACTAGCCTCCTCCTTTTTTTGCCAACATTTGCTCATAATTTCCAAACTAATAAAATATAGATTACATGTCATAAAAGTTATACCATGGGAACCACTATATAAAATTCAACAATATACCATGTCCGTTAATTAGAAAGTGTAAGCCACGACTTTGTTAATCTCGAAATTCATCGATTCAGCCTTTCGAATGTGCTCATAAGGATAGATTGTACGTGAGCGCCTTCACACTGAGCGTCTGCCCTTTGTAATTGTAATAAAAAAAATACAAAATGAGAATACTAGGACCATCCAGTCGACGCCGTTCCAACGAAACCTGCGTGCGAGCTGTGGCCGACACGGGCACGCCCACGGGCCACCCACCTGTCCCGGACGGTATCCAACATCCATCGGACATGGACGGCATGGCCCGCCGGCCCCCTAGCGCAGCGACCCAGCCACGTCCTGAACCCCCGCATCTTGGATCTATCCATTCCATCCTATCCTCCTAGACTCCATGTGCCACGTCACGTGCTTGCCTGCAAAAAAGAGAAATGGAAGGAAAGTTCCGCGTTCCGCCACGACACGACACGCGGGGCACGAACGGGCACGAGCCGTGCAACCCCCCTCTTCCCTGCGCCGCCTGCCGCTACTGCCTCTCTACAACTACACACACAACTCGCTCCCCCCACCCCTCCCCCATTCCTGGCGCTGGCGGTCGCGGTCGCGGGCTTTCGATAGAACCGAAGGATTCTGGGTTCGGCGACATGGGGATCTCGAGGCGGTTCCTCCTCCTGGCCATGGCGCTGGTGATCGCCGCCGGCACGGTGGCCGCGTAGGAGCCGGCGGCGGTGGACCTCGGAAACGAAAAAAGAACGCATTTTCTCTTCTTTTTTTCCTTTCGCGAGAGGCACGAGCGTGCCTCTTTCGGAAAGAAAAAAACCCGTACTCCCGGTTCAGTTTTTTCGTGAAAAAAAGATCGTCAAAGCCTATCAACATGTGATCTAGTTTTGAAGATTTCGACGCGATGAATCCAACGGTGAAAATGGTTCGAGATTTGGACGCACGGTTAAAGAGATAAAACGTTTTGAATAAACGGGTCTACTAAAAAGAGGAAAACTCCCAGGTTGCGACAAGTGGCACAAATGCAGCGCGCCACTTGTCGCAACCTGGGGAGGTTGGAGTGATCTTTGCAACGAGTACTTCTCAACTAGTGATTTCAACGTTTGAGGCCGGTTTGGGGCGCCCGACTGTAAATACTCTAAAAGGGAGCCTTCCAACTACGAAATCCACCCGATCCCCAACATAAAAGAAAAGAAAAAAAACTATGAAATCCACCCACTCCATACTTGGAGCGCCATCGAATGGCCAACTGCGCGAAGGTGAAAAATTGAATGTCATCTTTTCTGCAAATCACGTATCTGCAACAAACTATGGCTGTATTTGTCACCAGCAAGTTAAAAAAAGTTTCAACTCACCCTCGAAGGCTCGTTCTCCTTACCAAACGCTTGACTCCCTGCCGCTGCAAAAACCCTCCACACCATCCAAATTCATTATGTATGGTCGCAATGCATATGCATGGTGGTTCTTGCAGGACATGTCATAGTTGTTACCGGGGAGAAAACACATGCAAAGAGTATTGGTCCCTCTGTCAGGGTTTACTAGCCTTCTCTTTTTTTGCCAACATTTGCTCATAATTTCTAAACTAATAAAATATAGATTACATGTCATAAAAGTTATAACATGGGAACCACTATATAAAATTCAACAATATACCATGTCCGTCAATTAGAAAGTGTAAGCGACGACTTTGTTAATCTCGAAATCCATCGTTTCAGCCTTTTGGATGTGCTCGTAAGGGTAGATTGTACGTGAGCGCCTTCACACTGAGCGTCTGCGCTTTGTAATTGTAATGAAAATACTGGGACCACCCAGTCGACGCCGTTCCAACAAACCTGCGTGCGAGCCGTGGCCGATACGGGCACGCCCACGGGCCACCCACCTGTCCCGGACGGTATCCAACATCCACCGGACATGGACGGCACGGCCCGCCGGGCCCCCCAGCGCAGCGACCCAGCCACGTCCCGAACCCCCGCATCTTGGATCCATCCATTCCGTCCCGTCCTCCCGGCCTCCACGTGCCACGTCACGTGCTTGCCCGGAAAAAAGAGAAATGGAAGGAAAGTTCCGCGTTCCGCCACGACACGACACGCGGGGCACGAACGGGCACGAGCCGTGCACCCCCCCTTCCCTACGCCGCCCGCCGCTACTGCCTCTCTACAACTACACACACAACTCGCTCCCCCCCCCCCTCTTCCCCATTCCTGGCGCTGGCGGGTCGCGGTCGCGGCGGGCTTTCGATAGAACCGAAGGATTCTGGGTTCGGCGACATGGGGATCTCGAGGCGGTTCCTCCTCCTGGCCGTGGCGCTGGTGATCGCCGCCGGCGCGGTGGCCGCGGAGGAGCAGGCGGCGGTGGACCCGGCGGGGGCCGGGGAGATCGCGGCGGGCGTCAAGGAGGCCGCCGAGGCGGCCGCGCTCCGGGCGGAGCTGGCGCAGCTCAGGGAGAAGATCTCCGCCTTAGGTCAGTTCACTGCCCTCCTCGCCTCGGTCACCGTCTGAATCGGAACATCAGTATTTTTAGTACGTGGGTGGGTGAGGGGATTGGGTCGGGGCCGGCCGGTCGGCGGGGCTGGTTGGATTCGTGCTCTCAGCTAGGTTAACTCTGTCGTACGATGCATGATTGGGAGCTGAGAGTAACCCTGACCAAATCCGCATGGTTTCCGGTTTGGCAAAAGCCTGTAGTTTTCCCTTTATTTATGGAATGTTATTCTACTGTATGGAACTTACCTTTTGGGAGGATTATTTGACTGCAGTGGCTGGTTGCTTTTGTATAATCGTGCGCTCGTGCTTTTTTTTTGGTTACCGAGGTGAAATTGTGAATTTTTTATTGGTCTGGAATTTATTTGAGAAATGGACGTACTTTGCTTGGAATAAGAGATTAAGTGACACTAGGAGTTCAGTTATGTCTGTCAGAGGCAATATATAGTTTGTTTGCACCAAGAGCAAAATAACTTGCATAAGTTTGGCATGCCAGGTTAGCTGATTTCACCAAAAGCTGTGCCAGTTGGCAGTTACTAATTGCGCAAGATGAATTTGCACACCATGATCCATCCAGATACCCTCGTGACCTCATCTAAGTGAGGGGTCTGATTGTTTTTCCTGCAGAGTCGGACATCACACAGAGATCCCAGGACCTGAAGAGCAAGGATGATGGCATAGCGAAGCTGGAGAAGGACATTGGGGAGAAGTCACAGAAGATTGCTACTCTGCAGAGCGAGATCACATCTCTCCAGGTATGCGTTATAAATAGATATACGGAGATGCCTCTCAACTCTTAAGCATTATTTCGTCACAGTATCTTAAACATTACTTTGTGGCCTTAAAAATGCTTTTTCCTTGTGCAGAAAAAAGGTTCTGTGGCTGCTGAGGAGCAGGCAGGCAAGGCCATTGCTCGGGCTGTTGAGCTTGAGGAGCAGGTATGGAGGATGGAAGCTAAATAGCAGTTGAAATTGTCGATTATGAGCTTGTGGTTTCTCATCTTTGCTATTCTAGATTGAGAAGCTCAATAAGGAGATCGAAGCACAGAGTAGCCAGAGAACAACACTTGAAGCTAGAGCTAACAAGGCTGAGAAGAAGGTGCAAGATTTGAACTTGAAGCTTGAGTCAGTAAGTGTGATCCTTCTCTTTTTTACCATTCGACCATTTTCATTTGTTAGGATCATATAACATAAATCTGTCAATTCATACAGTAGGTTTAGAATAATATCTAACACTGTTTTTTTTTCTTTCTTAGTGCTGTATTTTCTCATTCTCTTCTTTACTTATGAGCTCATGGCAATGTAAATAATTGTTGAATGAAGTCTACCACTGAAAATTAAATAATAGTTCACCAAATGATTACTGAGCATACACTGAACATTATACCTCAAAAGGTTGAAAGTCTACATTTAATGTCCAAAGCTATTGAAGGCCTGTGTGACGAATAACCATGGAACTGAACAAAGTTTAGTTTCTATAAAGCTATCCAAGGCCTGCGTGATAAGTACCATTGGACTGAACAAACATGCTAGATTTTGATCGAGTTATTCTTATTTCTGAATTTATCCTTGCTAGCTTCAAAAGGCAAGTGGCGAGCAAAAGCGTATGATCCAGAAAACGGAGCGTGCTCTTAAAGTTGCTGAGGTTTGCAACATGCTTTCCAACTGTTACTGCACTGCCCTATGTTGGTTCTGTGGTTTATTTATATTCCATATCTGTTCTTTCTCATCTCCAGGAGGAATTGATGAGGCTGCAACTAGAAGCAACAACGAAGGCAAAACAGCTTACAGAGGTAATCATATATCCTACTATTGCAGCTCGTAGTAACATTTTTCACCAGTGCCGTGCTTGTTGAACCGTGTGCATGTTTCTTTGCTAGGCCAAGTACATTAGGAACTTGTTTCTAATAACTAAATCATTCCATTTCTTAAACCAAGTCTCCACTTAATTGTAAACATCCCTCTTATGGTTACCCAAAATGATAATTTCTGTTGATCTACGAAGTTATTGCTTTGTGGCAATTCGGTGGTTTTATTGTCAGTTCTGAATAAGGAGAACTTTCAGCAGATCTTAACTTGCACATGAGCTACATGCCTTGAGAATGCACCTTGGCATTATTTGTTGTGTGGTATTTCATCAGTGTGGTGGAATTTCTGAGGTTAACTTGTACTCCCTCCGTCCCATAATATAAGGTGTCAAAAATGCTCTTATATTATGGATGGAGGGAGTAGTTACAGTTTTTCTACACTAAGTAGGAATTGTATGTATCACAATTCTAATACCATAAAGTTATCCTCTGGGGATGATTCTAAAGTTAGATGGCATCTTTTCTGATTGTGTGCACAAGAAACAAATGTATGATGGTTTGTCCTTTCTCTTAGGTACATGGAGCATGGCTGCCACCTTGGTTGGTGACACATACTGCCCAATATTTGGTAAGATGGAACCACAAAATATGCACCTCCGTCATTTGTTTTTTACTCACCTCATCAGTTCCATCATCATTTTGTGTAGGAGGTGGTCTCAGGTCACTGGAATGAGCATGGAAAACCTGCCATGGACAGCTTTTTGCAGAAGGTACCTCTTAAGTTCTTTTTAATTTCAAATTTCAAGGTGTAGTGCTTGAATGAAGTCATCATTTATACATGTCTTATCAAATTGCTTCAGGCATCAGAAAAATCAGCACACGCAAAGAAATGGGCTGAACCACATATCGAGACCGCGAAGCTGGTAATGTCATTGGATCAATGCATTTTACTCCTTCAGTATTTCGTTATCTTGCACTGACAAAATATATTCTTGCGCTTGAAGAAATTGGTTCCTGTTAAGGAGAAACTGGCTGTGCTAAAGAAAAACGCAGAACCTTACGTGGAGAAGGCGTCGGCAAAATCAGTGGAAGTTTATGAAGCATCCAGGGATGCTATTATACCCCACTTTGTAAAATTTAAAGAAGTTTCTGATCCCTACTTCCAGGTACTGTTGGTTGGTTATGGTAATTACTATTATTACGGTAGTTTGTTATATGCAATTATTGATGTGTAGTTTGCTTATTGTTGATTTAGGAAGCTAAGAAGATCTCTAAACCTTACATTGATCAAGTTGCTGAGGTCACGAAGCCACATGTTGAGAAAGTTAGGAGTACTCTTAAGCCTTATACTAAAAGAGCAGTTCATGTGTATGGAACATTTCTCGAGTCTGCAACCACATACCATCGACAGGTTTGTGACTATCTTCCTCACCATGATAATTCACATTATATGCATCAGCTTTTGTCCACTGTCAGCATTTACTAACTTTTTTTTAAACGAAGCAAATATTCGTAATTTTCATTAGTTAGAAGAGAATTGCCCGGTTAATTAGAGGGAAACCAGGTGAAAACCTAGATTACAACACAGCCACAAGGCCTTCGTGGAACATGACAGCCTAACAAAGGGCACGCTCAGATGGCATGGCCGTCAGTGTTTGCTTATGAATCTCTGATATCTGATCTTCAAAGTTTTCAGTTAGCTCCACTCCTTTTTTCTGTGCCCTAGCTGGTAGCTGCCAGTCACACATCAATTGGCCCATGGACCTCATGGTTGCATGCTTTCCTTGACAGTCTACTAAGCGTCTGAATCACATACAAAAATACAAAAAGCAGAATTCAACCTTGTGCAACCATCAATTTGCATAGCCTTGTGTCTACTCTCTAGCTGCAACTTCTTGGGGTAGCTGTGTGGTCACCAGTTGGATGTGTCCTTTGTTGCTCGCCATTCGTGAAGAACAATGACCTTGAGGGTGAGCCACCGGCTTGGCTTGGTTGGTTGGAGGATTCAAAGTGGTGACAGCATGGCTGGGAGATGCTAAGGTGGCCTTTTAGTGTTAACTCATGTCATGGGTGGGTTCCAGCTAGCAATGGAGCAGTGTCTAAGTTAAATCAGCACGTTCCAATTTAATATTGGTAGGTTCGAAACGATAGCAAATGTACTTGAAGTTGGTTACAATCAAGAATTGTCTAGTAGCCATTGGGGATAGATATCCAGGAGGCCACAGAGGCCCTAAAATAGATAGGTGTTGAAATCGGATGCGATGGTTGAAATGGTTTTAGACACAAAACCATTTTCTCTTTTGTGAGTGTCAGAGCCCAGCATGTGTGCTGAAGCAAACACCCAAGTTGTGAATCAAGAGTGAATAAACTTGCTGGACCATGATTATAATTATCCCCCCCCCCCCCCCCCCTTTCTATTTTTCATCTATAACTTCTGTTGCAATGTTTTCAAATTGATTGTGGCCCTTTTTCATATGAAGTCCTACGAGTCAGCTAATATCTAAAAAAGGGCAGCCCGGTGCATGTAGCTCCCGCTTGCGCAGGGTCCGGGGAAGGGTCCGACCACTTTGGGTCTATAGTACGCAGCCTTTCCCTACATTTCTGTAAGAGGCTGTTTCCAGGACTTGAACCCGTGACCTCTTGGTCACAAGGCAGCAGCTTTACCACTGCGCCAAGGCTCCCCTTCACGAGTCAGCTAATATCTGCACTTAATAAATCTGTACTAGACAAGAAGGTTCTCATTACAAACTTTGCCAATGTTGAGTTCTAAAAGTAGTTTGCATGTGAGAAAAATCTCAAAATCTTTTCATCTTGTAGGCTCAAGCAACCATTTCAGATTACTTGCACCAACATGAAATAACAAAATCACTTGTGACTAAGGAGTTCGTTTGGTTCCTGGTAAGCACTCTTGGGAAATAGTCAGAAACAACAACCTCGATGGCCATCTATCTGACAAACATCCCATATTTTCTTTTACAGGCTTCTGCTTTGCTGGCTCTACCTGTGTTTATTATGTACAGGCTTCTAGTAGAAACCTTCTGGTAGTTTGTTTTACTTTCGTTAGCTAATATAATTCTAATTATCAATGCTGCGACCTTGCGTGAACTGATAACACAATTGCCTTGAAACCTCTTGTTGACACAGCACGAAGAAGCAGAAGAGATCGCCTCGTAATGGTAACGGAAACAATGGCAATAGGAGACACAAGCGCCGACATGCTGAGAAGTAAACTATCGTCGGCTACCATGTAGGGTTGCAGGTACCGTTTCTCTCTCCTAACAGCGGTAGAACAAAAAGTATGCGTAGTTCTGGATTGACTTGCTGAGATCATTTTTGTGTGTGTGTGTGGCCAAGTCAGATGGTGTTCATAGTTGATGCATTGATGGGCATATGTTAATATTCTGATTTTTGCCGCAGAAATCAGAGCATGTCCTTCCCTGACGAGGCTGTGCTCCTGTCCATGGTAGAAGGATGGAACGCTGTACACCACCAGATTTTTTTGTTTTCCTTTTGCCCCCTATTGTATGGACTATAGTTTCAGCAGCGGCCTTATGTATCTGCATCTTGCCGAGGTTTAATATGGGCTTAAACCTCGGCGTTTGTTAATTGTTTATTGTAACTTTGTTGATACGCTTGAGTTTGTTTGCATCGTGCTTGCTAGTTTTTGTTCTTGCTCACCGGCATCCTAATTATACGATATACAGTTCTACAATTTATGTAATTAATCGTACATGCTATGATTTGGTGAGACATCTGCAATGAGCGTTGAGCTATGAATTGGTTTCTTGCCAGGAGAATAATATCCGGCGTCAGTTTCGGGATGTTGACAAAAGGCTTGCTCGAGTCTAATACTCCAATAGAACGTGCCATATCCGTGCAAAAGAAATAAAGAGTGAACTAAATGGATTCTGAGAATTTTCAACTTGCTCACACGCTCCACTGTCCCTAATTAGGACTTGAGTGAATTGATGCCCCCTCTAAAATCATTATTCTTCTTCTGCCCCTGGTAAAGACGTTTTGCTAAGGCTGAATCTCAGCAATATTTTAAGCTTAAGGGGGTGTTTGGTTTCAGGGACTTTTTTGTATTGGGACTAAAAAAAGTCCTTGGCAAACCAAACAGGGTGGAACTTTTTTAGGATTTTTTGCTAAAAGTCTTTGAAAGCACCTTCTTGATAGTCTTTTTTAAAAATCCTAGGAAATAAAAAAAAAATCCTAGAACTAGAGAACCAAACACGAGAACGGCGATGGAGCGGACGAGCTCGTCTGCTCCCGCTTCGTGTGCCAATCGAACAAGGACGCGTCGGGACGTGCATTGAATGCGAAAGTAGAGGCCAGGAGGAGGGTGCGTAGCGTGGAACAGGATTATACGATGAACCCACCCTTTGATATGACGATCCCGTCACGGAAGCAGCTCACATGTTCCGACGGTACAGGCTTATGAATAGGTGACGTTTCAAAGCTTTCTTAAAAATGAAAAAAAATCTCTTAGCGCTCCCGCGACGCTCCCCGCGAGCACCATGGGAGAACCCTAGCGCCGCCACCCTCCGGGCGTCCTCCTTCCCTTCTTCCCCACGCCGCCGTCGGTGGGCGCGGGCGGCGGCAGGGATTCTCCTCCTCTCCCTTCTGCATTCATGGGCTGCGGGGGGAGGGGGGCTTCTGTGGCGGGGGCGCGGGCGCGGTTTCGGCCTCTGGCGGCGGGGTCAGGCGGTACGGCGCTGTTGCGGGGCGTCTCGGTCGGCTCCAGGGTATGGCAGCGGCGGCCGGCTGGGACTCTGCCTAGATCCGGTTCGTCTCGTCCCTGGGTGCCTCGGGTGCTACTCGAGGCTGAAGTGTTCGCGGCGCAGCTGGGGTGGCCTGCCGGCGGCGGCATGGATGGCTAGGGCGCATCGGGCTTCCTGGTCCAGGGAGCGGGCGTGGCTGTCGGGCGGAGGTGCGTTCGGTGGCGGTGTATCTGCAGTTCTGCACATCGGCTCCCTACGGCGCGGGCTGAGAGTGCCGTGGCCTGGTGACCCCGAGGTCGTCGGGCGGCAGCTGCAGACGGCAGCTCTTCTCACGGGCGTGGAGGCGGGGCTGAGGTTAGTGGGTGGTGGCTATGGTGTTGAACGGCGGTGACGGACTTGGCTAGGCGAGCCGAGGGGTTATGCAGAGAAGAAGACTGACACTGTTGTAGTTCCTGTAGTCGGAAACAACTTTGATTCACTTGGAGAAGCATATGATTATTTACAATCTGTATTCCTGGGAAATTAGGTTTGGAATTAGGTATGGAAAAAGGAGACTAAACGTTGAGAGAACAAAATGTATGCAAGAGATAGTCTGCGACTGCTCGGTTAGTATTACTTTCTATTCACCGTTGGCATAACAAAACTTTCTATTCAGACTTATGCTTGTGCCAAGAAAAAAAAATCTGACACATTGTTATTTGTTACAAACATTTTGCAGGGGGTCCCAAAAAGAAGTAATACACGGTCTTGCCGGTGTAGGTGCCCAGCGATGATATGGTTGCTCCGGTCAAAAGACAACAGCTGGTACATGACATCCCATAATCACTCTCTTACAGATAAGTCTGGCCAGAAACTATACTCGTAGACATACAGATATATATACACATGACCTTGTTAAGTAGCTCCGTGAAAATAATATTTGCTTCAGCAAGGTGTACAATATAATTTATACACTCGGATTGCCACCATAAAACGTTCTCTTGGATATAGCTTTTCGGTGCCACCAAAAATTGTTTCTATTGGTGTCGATGATCACTCGTAAAATGAAAAGAATTGGGTGGTGTGTTGAAATCGTGAGATAGCCATGTAGGACGAGGTGCTCTATTGTACTTGAGTAAGGATCTGGAGTATTAGTCGTGTTCTTGCCTGAAGGACTTACTTTTAGACTAGACTATTTACAGATCGAGACTGACATTCACATGTGAATTACTTAATTCCATATGTTACAACTTAATACCGTACTTAGTACAGTACTATTACTGACTTTGGTTTATTGAGTGACCTTGCATCAGTACCATATTTAGCATCTATAGAACACTTGTGTAGTTTCTTGGTTTTAAACATTTAATCAGCTTCCATCCACTTCAAATGTAGTTAATTGGCCTTAGTTTTATCAGCAGTCCATTACTCCCTCTGTTTCAAAATAGATGACTCAACTTTGTATTAACTTTAGTATAAAGTTGGGTCATCTATTTTGGAACGGAGGGAGTATTTGATAATTGATAGACTTAGAATTGAAGTAGCTTTTGTACAGCATGGCAGCTGCTGTCGAATATGAATGATGATTGATGAATGCTTGCTCCTTGTACTGCTTGCCGTTAGGTAGCATGGCATTGGGGGACGAGGATCAATCAAGCACTTGATAAAAGAGACACCAAACGGGAAAGTATTATCTATTCTGATCTTTTTCTCATTAATTTTTTATCTTAACTCTATATTTACATGGCATATTTTTATTTTATTTCATATATACTCGCCATATTTCTGAATGGCTGTTTCTGGAACATGTCGTATCCTGTGTCCCCGTATGCGTATCCCCGTCTTTCCGTCCCCGTGTCCATGCTTTTTAGCTTATTACTACCTATATTTGTGAAATGTCTTAATGTTGTTGTGCTATATTTACGAAATTTTATACATCAGATTGTGTGCTTAATACTGCTACACTTGCAAAATGTCCGATGAGCGGTTTCGGATATGATAAGTTTGAATGGGTACAATGCAGCTGGGACTAACCAAATAGTTAATCAATAGCAGGGATTACAAGGTTGCTAGGGAATCAACCTCCACAAAGATTGATTGACAAGTACGGGATCAACCCAATCACTGGGTGGATTAGTTCCACTAGGGGATTGGCCGGTCCCCCTATAACCAAACAAGGCCTACGGTTGTCCTCCATCTGGTGGAACATCGTAACAAAGATGGACTTTGCCTTAAACGTGTAGCCAGTTTCAGAAATGGTGTTCATCGTTACTTTGTTTTTCCTGTAGGGTGAGTGTAGTTTCTGTTTTTTTGGTTTGGACCTACATAAATTATGTTGTTCAATCATACGGGCGGGGGTTCTAACTTGTGGAGCCCATGTCATGAATTTGCAGGCAGCACGGGTGATGAAAGCTAACACGCCATCGGAGCAGCATGCGAGTGAGGTGTACACTAGGGCCCATGTTCGAGAAGTTTGGCCAGATACTGTAGGAAGCAGGGCAGTACAGGGTCGAACCTGTTGAGCAAGGCATGAAGTACCTAGTGCGGCGGCACAATCCGGAGAGGCATGACAAACGGTGCAAGGTGGTGTATGAGGTCACAGTTGATGGAGGGGGTGATCAGTTTCTATGCGAGTGCGGCAACTTCGAGCACACGAGAATGTTGTGCAGTCATTCACTGAAGGCACATAAAATTTGTTCAAATGCTTCATGCCTATAGCGACAGTGTTTAATGGACCAACATGTGACATCTCGATTAATGATGCTACTCAGGCGCAAGTCATGGATTTTATGGGAGTCACGGAGACACACCAGACAGAGGTGACATGCTGAAGAAACCGAGGAGGTAGCTGAAATGCACCCACTGTGCCGTAGGTGGTCACCGGCGAAACATGTGCGGAAACCCAAGTATGGTGCTTCATGCCGTGCCTCCTGCTGAAACCCCAATCCGGCTGGAGGTGACAGTTGTGTAGTTAGCTTTGTTTCTAGTTTTGCGTCCAATTTGTACAATTTGATTTTGTCTTGTGAGCTAGTAGGATAGTAGGATTTTCCTAAACCTGTGTGCATTTAACGTAACCCTGTGTCACCCGCAAAATAAGCTACAAGTATTGTGAAAAATTATGATTGTTAACGAGGCATGTTCCTATATTTTCTCAGATCACTTCCTATTGTTGCTGCATTAGCCGCTGCACATATTGCAAGCCTGCCGTCACAAGGTGCTGTGCGAACATCTCCAGAATGGTACTGTGCTAGCCGCTGTTGCGTGTTTTCTTTTTACAAAGATTGTATTACAAAGAACATAGACAATGAATCCGTTGCCTCAGACGTAATGTCAATCAGCAAACAGCTTATAAAATGAGTGACAAGTACCTTAGCCACAACTGTTGACACGGCTAGCAAGCAGCACTCCTGGAACGAGGCATGTGTGTACGGCTGCCGTTACGGTGTGTACGTCCCACGGCAAATAAAATGAGTGATCATGGTGTGCCGACGCACACAAATCGGCCGTTACGTACCGGGCGTCGTCACCGCGTCCAGAAAACGGCCGTCAGCTACGCACGCGGGTCCAGCCAACCCATATACGGCCCAAGAAAAAAGATTTTAAGAGAAGACAGCTGACAATACCTGACACAACCCATATCCCCAGGGGAACGAGCGCCTAGCGATTCCGAGACCATGCGAGCTCGTCCGCTCTTGCGAATTTTCGACCAAACACCACCTAACAAGGACGAACAACTGATCGAACACAGACGGCAGGCAAGGATCCCAATCCCGTGAGGCAGAGTGACCTTGAACAAATCCTTGGACGGGAGAGTGGAAGGGAGAAAGGTGGCTGAGCAACGTGGGAAGAGCAACGTGGGAAGAGGGTCAGACAGTCTGACATACGACATCCTACTGTTATGCCACTGGCATGTGGGCCCATTGCTAACATGGCCAACATGTCAGTGACCCAACGGCACAGAGCGCACGGCAGAGGAGCCGCTTTCGAGGGGTGAGACATGTGCTCATGGGTGACGACTATTTATTTTTCTTTCACATTTATCTTTTCCAGACCAGAATGAGAGAATGACCATATAATGTACTCATAACCGTAGACTCCGCTTTAATAGTAAAGATAAACGGGGTATTCATAAAGAAATAACTAAAGCTGATTTAACTAAAAACCGGCTAAAATTCGCTATTCAAAAAACCACTTAGAGGTAAACTATAAGAGCTCAAAACATACTACAAACCACCATCTCTCTAACAGTTTTGCACACATATAAGCAGTTTTAACATTATTTAGAGACCATACATGTCAGGCCTCGAACTTCTGTTGCAGTTGAACATATTTAAACCACAGAGTAAGTCCTCAAATGTCTGCTGTTCTGCCAAATGAGGGCTTACAAAGAAAATTCAAATTCCGACCAGATAAATCACGGATATTATAGAATGGGGGCATCTTCGTCACTTCCCTTCAGGTTTCAGCCAACCACAGTGAAGTCCTTGGGAGCAAAAAGCACCCTCACATCGAACTCGCCATACTTCAACACCGAATCGTCAGGAGACCTAACAGCCCCAACAGCTTCTTGCTCAAAAGTCCACCAAAACAGCGATTCCTCCAGCTCTAAGCACACATCCAGTTTTCCTTGGCCTTCACCGCGACGACATACTGGAGCAGTTTCTCATTACCAGAGAATTCGCCATCAAACAACACAATCTCATGAGCAAAGCCACTGAGGAATGCGACGAATCGTAGATGGTGAGGGTGGTCAACCTTTGCAAAGACAACATTGAGAGCAAATGTTCTGGGGTTGGTTTTGTTGTTTCAAGAAATGTATTCATGAAATCAATAGTTTGTTTGGTAGGTTTTGTTTGTATTGGAAAACCCCCACATGGAATGCCTAGGATTTTGTGGACAGCAGATTGGGTGAAATGGAACTTGAAACCATTCCTTAGTTCAATTCTGCATGTAGTTGTGTTGAACTGCTTCTAACCATTCAAATATGTCATCCAATATGCAGTCGCATGAGATATGAAGCAAAGAACCGAACTCAAGTTTACGAACTATCAGCTACTGCTCCTCATTTAGTTCTGATATAAACTTGATTAGTAGACTGGTATGGTTAATTTCAGTGACCTGGTGGATAGAAAGAATGAATTACATTTGTAAAAAATCAAAACATGTTATAGTTCAAGTGTTGTACTTAGGGGAGAAAGAACAGTTGAAGTAAATATAGTTTTGGCCTTTTGGGGGATATGATTTTTGTGCTTACTTTTAATCTCTTTGGTGCATTTCGCTCACTTAATTAATTGAGTGTCAGGCTGCTGCTGGTTGCTCCTCTTGTTGAGGAAGCTTAGATCTACATAACTCATCTGCACAGAACAACACAAAAATCATAGGCTTCATGTTGACATAACAGTAACAGTGTAGCATACCAAGGATAATCCCATGACTATCACTCTATCAGGAAACAAATCATCCTAAATCCATTTTACCATGTACAGTTCTAAAATGAAGCGTATCAGGAATAAATTATACACAGACAACGCTGATAAGAAGAACAGAACAGTAGCATTGTCATGGCCCAAAAAAACATATTGTATATTGCCAATGGCTCTATCAGCAAGACTCGTCCATTGCAATTCAATTTTGATATTTTAACTATGTTATAATGTTAAGCAATTAAGTGAAAGCTGTTCAGCAAATACTGAGAGGGCAATGCAGCTGCAAGGCCACTGGGCATCATCACAACAGTAGGGGGGTAGATAACAAAAAGAGAGTGGCGTTTTTCTTATGGCTGCCAAGACACATCCATCCCCTATTATATTTTTAATTGCCAGATGTTGTTAGGTGAAAATGATGCACTGAAAGTAAAAATGCTCTGTTGTGGTTGAATCACCTTCGAGCTAGCATTGATACTATTTGAAATCCAGAATTTCATATGTAAAAAATGTTGCACTAGTTTAGCCACATTTGTGCAGCTGCGATGCACATGCACTTAGTGTATACATGATAGTGCTAGAAGTTATATGGATGGATCCGGATTCGCAGGAAAACTTATGTTGTGGCTGCCAAAAATAATAATCCTATAACAGGTAACATCAAAATGGAATTCCTACAGCTGCTGTCACAAACAAAAAGATTCACTGAAGAATTCCTACAGCTGCACTGACAAGCAAAATAGGAAAGGGCAAAGTTTGACTGAAGAATTCCCAGAGGTGCAGTCATAAAAAAGGATTTTCTACACCTGGAGTCATGTTGCACAGCTGTGTTGTGAAGACGGGAAGGTAGAAGACCATCCCAAACCAGTTCCTGGGGCAGGATTCGGTGCAGTAGGGATAGATCTATAAATAGATTAAGATTTTGACACTAGGGTAAACAGTTTAATCATCTGAACAAAAACTACAGTAGCAACCTAGTCGTAGAATCCTACTACAGCCTAAGAATTAGTAGATCCAGCGTGTATGAGGAATTTGGGGAAGAAAAGCTTAGCCTAGGGTTCTACTTTCTGCAAAGGTACGATCTAGAAGCTAGGGATCGATAGAGAAATGAGATTATGAAGAGCAAACCTGCTTTGATCTTGGCGGAGAGTGATTTCCTGAGAGGGGATCCAGGGGAGGGTCGCGAGTCGCCAGAGCAAGAGATAAAGAATAGTGGAATGAGAGAGAAGAGAAATGGGGAATTTCCCTTACCGTGATGTGTTTTTGAGAAAAAAACCCCTCTGTTCTTGCATGTTATCAGCGCTTTTCAAAAAATATACCTTGGGGCAGCGTTGAATTAATTTTTAGGTCCCTATAGAAATGAGTCAGGGCCCACAAGTAAGTGACTTGCGAGAAAAAGGATAGTAAGGAAAGAAGTAGTTGAAATATTCTAGGGATAGGTCTCGACGGAGGAATTCGCGGGGCAGATGGCGGCAACGGAGTGGCTGATACGTATCCGTCATATCTACTTTTCCAAACACTTTTGCACTTGTTTTGGACTCTAACTTGCATGATTTGAATGAAACTAACCCAGACTGATGTTGTTTTCAGCAGAACTGCCATGGTATTATTTTTGTGCAGAAATAAAAGTTCTTGAAATGACCTGAAAATCCACGGAGCAACGTTTCAGAATAAATAAAAAATACTGGCAAAAGAATCAGCGTCAGGGGGCCCACACCCTGTCCACGAGTGGGGGGCGCGCCCCCTGGACGTCCACCGACCTCAACTCCAACTCCATGTATTTGCTTTCGCGGAGAAAAAAATCAGATAGAAAGATTCATCGGGTTTTACGATACGGAGCCGCCGCCAAGCCCTAATCTCTCTCGGGAGGGCTGATCTGGAGTCCGTTCGGGGCTCCGGAGAGGGGGATTCGTCGTTGTCATCATCATCAACCATCCTCCATCACTAATTTCATGATGCTCACCGCCGTGCGTGAGTAATTCCATCGTAGGCTTGCTGGACGGTGATGGATTGGATGAGATTTACCATGTAATCAAGTTAGTTTTGTTAGGTTTGATCCCTAGTACCCACTATGTTGTGAGATTGATGTCGCTATGACTTTGCTATGCTTAATGCTTGTCACTAGGGCCCGAGTGCCATGATTTCAAATCTGAACCTATTATGTTTTCATGAATATATGTGAGTTCTTGATCATATCTTGCAAGTCTATAGTCACCTATTATGTGTTATGATCCGACAACCCTGAAGTGACAATAATCGGGATACTTCTCGGTGATGACCGTAGTTTGAGGAGTTCATGTATTCACTATGTGTTAATGCTTTGGCCTGGTACTCTATTAAAAGGAGGCCTTAATATCCCTTAGTTTCCATTAGGACCCCGCTGCCACGGGAGGGTAGGACAAAAGATGTCATGCAAGTTCTTTTCCATAAGCACGTATGCATATATTCACAATACATGCCTACATTATATTGATGAACTGGAGCTAGTTCTGTGTCATCCTATGTGATAACTATTACATGAGGAATCGCATCCGACATAATTATCCACCACTGATCCAATGCATACGAGCTTTTCACATACTGCTCTTTGCATATTTACTTTATCGTTACTGCTGTTACAATTACTACAAAACTGCTACTGTTACTTTTGTCACGGTCACCGTTACTTCCATACTACTTTGCTTGTAACATCCCAAATTTTCAATTTGGAATGTTATACATTAGATCATCTTTGCATATCATATTTTATTGCATTTTGGTTTGATCCTAGAAATTCTACGCAACTCGAGGACCCACGGACAGAGTTGGGGATTTCGTTATTTTCATATTTGAGTTTTTTCTCAAATTTTGAAAATAGGATCATTTGATTTTAATTATTTTATCTTCGAATATTTCAATTATTAAAATATGAGAGAGGGAATAAAATGACTTTCCCAAAATAAAGAAATATTGAGGATTTAATATTAAAATCAAATAAGATTTTATTTCAGAGTTTTGTCCCTATTTTATTTGAATTAGAAAAAATACGCATTTTTCAAAATTGCATTTAGGCCCCAAATATATGTTCATCTTGTCCGGCTTATTTTTAGAGGATGGGGAAAATTTATTCGGGATTTTTGGAGTCCGTTTAGTATTTCTTTTATTTGTTTTTCTGCGCGAAATTATTATAAAAAAAACGAACCGACCTATCGGGCCGTGTCCGACTAGGACTCTTGGCCCGGCCGGCCTTTATAAGCCGGGAGGCCGCCGCCCCAACCCACCCCAGCCGCCCGTGCCCCCAAACCCTAACCCTAAGCCGCCGCCGCCGCCGCCCGCTGCTGCCGCTGCCGTGCCGCCCCGCAGCCGCCACCCGCCTCGTTGCCGACCGCCGCCGCCGCCGTCGACCCCGCCGGAGCCCGCTGCCACCGCCTCGGTTTTTGCGAGAAAACCGATCATTTTTTTCAAACCTAGATCCGTTTTTTAGATTCGGTTCGTTTTATTTTCGGTTTAGTCTATTTTGCGGATGTTCGTCCGTACGTTCGTTTTAACGAACGGTTTTCGTCGTTTATCCTACTCATGCTTGCACTCGTTGTTGATTAATTTTAATGCATGTTCATGACTATTGTCGCTCTCTCAGTTGGTCGCTTCCCAGTCTCTTTCTAGCCTTCACCTGTACTAAGCGGGAATACTTCTTGTGCATCCAAACTCCATAAACCCCAAAGTTATTCCATATGAGTCCACCATACCTTCCTATATGCGGTATCTACCTGTCGTTCCAAGTAAATTTGTATGTGCTAAACTCCAAACCTTCAAATGAAATTCTGTTTTGTATGCTCGAGCAGCTTATGTATCAACTCAGGTTGTCTGTATCTTCCATGTTAGGAGGGTTATTCTCAAGAAGAGTGGACTCCGCTCCTCATTCACGAGAAAATGGCTGGTCACCGGGATGCCTAGTCCCATGCTCAAATCAAATCAAAATAATTAAACAAAACTCCCCCAGGATTGTTGTTAGTTGGAGGCACCCGTTGTTTCGGGCGAGCCATGGATTCATGCTTGTTGGTGGTGGGGGAGTATAAACTTTACCATTCTGTTTGAGAACCACCTATAATGTGTGTAGCATGGAAGATATCGAGATCTCTCAGTTGTTATGTTGAAAGTGAAAGTATACCGGTCAAAATGTTATTTATCTCTATTTCAAAATCGAGCTCTGGCACCTCTACAAATCCCTGCTTCCCTCTACGAAGGGCCTATCTATTTACTTTTATGTTGAGTCATCACCCTCTTATTAAAAAGCACCCGCTGGAGAGCGCCGCTGTCATTTGCATGCATTACTATTAGTTTATATTGGGTATGACTATGACTGGATCTCTTTTACCATGAATTACAATGTTTAGTCAGTCCTTGATATTTAAAGGTGCTCTGCATTTAAGTTTTGCGGTCTCAGAAAGGGCTAGTGAGATACCATCTTGTTATATCATATTATGATTGTTTTGAGAAAGTGTTGTCATCCGAGTTTTATTATTATTGCTCGCTAGTTGATTATGCCATTGATATGAGTAAACATGAGACATAAGTGTTATTGTGAATATGGTTAGTTCATAATCTTTGCTAAAAACTTGAATGCTGGCTTTACATATTTACAAAAACAAGAGCAAACAGAGTTTGTAAAAGTTTTTCTTTATCACTTTCAGTTTATCAACTGAATTGCTTGAGGACAAGCAAAGGTTTAAGCTTAGGGGAGTTGATACGTCTCCGTCGTATCTACTTTTCCAAACACTTTTGCCCTTGTTTTGGACTCTAACTTGCATGATTTGAATGAAACTAACCTAGACTGATGCTGTTTTCAGCGGATTTGCCATGGTGTTATTTTTGTGCAGAAATAAAAGTTCTCGGAATGACCTGAAAATCCACGGAGCAACTTTTCAAAATAAATAAAAAATACTAGCGAAAGAATCAGTGTCAGGGGGCCCACACACTATCCACGAGGGTGGGTGGCGCGCCCCCTCCCCTAGGGCGCGCCCCCTACCTCATGGGCCCCATGGATGTCCACCGACCTCAACTCCAACTCCATGTATTTGCTTCCACAGGAAAAAAAATCAGAGAGAAAGATTCATCACGTTTTATGATACGGAGCGCCGCCAAGCCCTAATCTCTCTCGGGAGGGCTGATCTGGAGTCCGTTTGGGGCTCCGGAGAGGGGGATTCGTCGCCGTCGTCATCATCAACCATCCTCCATCACCAATTTGATGATGCTCACCGCCGTGCGTGAGTAATTCCATCGTAGGCTTGCTGGACGGTGATGGGTTGGATGAGATTTACCATGTAATCAAGTTAGTTTTGTTAGGGTTTGATCCCTAGTACCCACTATGTTGTGAGATTGATGTTGCTATGACTTTGCTATGCTTAATGCTTGTCACTAGGGCCCGAGTGCCATGATTTCAGATCTGAACCTATTATGTTTTCATGAATATATGTGAGTTCTTGATCCTATCTTGCAAGTCTATAGTCACTTATTATGTGTTATGATCCGACAACCCCGAAGTGACAATAATCGGGATACTTCTCGGTGATGACCATAGTTTGAGGAGTTCATGTATTCACTATGTGTTAATGCTTTGGTCCGGTACTCTATGAAAAGGAGGCCTTCATATCCCTTAGTTTCCATCAGGACCCCGCTGCCACGGGAGGGTAGGACAAAAGATGTCATGCAAGTTCTTTTCCATAAGCACGTATGACTATATTCGGAATACATTTCTATATTACATTGATGAACTGGAGCTAGTTCTGTGTCACCCTATGTTATAACTATTACATGAGGAATCACATCTGACATAATTATCCATCACTGATCCAATGCCTACGAGCTTTTCACATACTACTCTTTGCTTATTTACTTTACCGTTGCTGCTGTTATAGTTACTACAAAACTGCTACTGTTACTTTTGCCACTGTTACCGTTACTTCCATACTACTTTGCTACTAAATACTTTGCTGCAGATACTAAGTTATCCAGGTGTGGTTGAATTGACAACTCAACTGCTAATACTTGAGAATATTCTTTGTCTCCCCTTGTGTCGAATCAATAAATTTGGGTGGAATACTCTACCCTCGAAAACTGTTGCGATCCCCTATACTTGTGGGTTATCAGTGGCCGTCGGCGGTGGCAGAAATTTTCGGTGGCATTGTCTCCGGCGTGGATGGGAGGGCATCAAATCGACCAATATTTGCGTCCTTGCCAATCGAAAGCCTACGTGCTACCGGCTGACCGTCTAGATCCCAGTTACTATTCTTCATGTTCTTTGTTGTCTTTTCAGATATAAAAAGTGCATTTGTAAGATGTTATTGTTCTTTTAGTACAGCGATAGAGAGACGGTGTAGAATATTTAGACTAATGTAGTGGCAGTTGAGGCCAAATTATTCTTCTTAATATCTACTACTGTTAGATGCTAACTTCTCTGATGCATCTGAAAACATCTGAATATTTGTCCCTGCCTAGTGCAGAGTCATACAGTGCTCGAACTTCTTGTGAAATTTCATCATGAGATCAACAATGCCTTAAGCACATGGGGTGTTTTGTAAGATACAAAGATCAAAGTACTAGTAGATCCTTGTGGAGAACAATGATATTTTCTAATACTATTTGCGTCATAACTTGTCAGCTCACCTCAGATAAGAGGACCGAACACATGACTAACCTTCAAAGATGTGTGTTAGAAAAAATGTAGAGTTAAAATTAATTTCAATGAATTAGGTAGCCAATTTATTAAACATATGTACTGCTAGGGAGCACCGTTTCTACTGTGAAATTCAAATTCAAGGAAAACTTCTGGTTTCACTCTGAATTAAAAGGGCAATTTATTATTTGGTGAATTTGGAATTGAAGTAACCATGCTGTTATTGTGTTAAATATAATTTGTTGCCACAAAATAGAGGAAGCGTTAGTAAGTTTCTTAGCGTATAAACTTTTACATGTCCAAAATAGAGGAAGTGTTGTGTACTGAATATGTTTAACACTGATGATATTCATTTTAATAAGAACAAGTCGTGTTATTTTAAATTTCATTGGGGAACCCCCTAGACAGTGAATATATGGTATCTGCTGAGCTTGCTGAAAAGTGTATTGTTTTTGTGTTAGGTGCCTTCAAGTGGAAGAATTAGAATAGTAAGTAAGGAAAAACCTGCGAAGAGCAAAGAAAAAGGAAAGATGCTAACAATGAGTGATCAAGTTGATAGAAGTTTGGGAGAAAATATTGCTGTATGTTTTTTACACTGATATTTAAAATTAGCCAACCAGGTTGTTTCCATAGACAGTTGTGGAAAAAGTTTATTAAAACATATATTTTCTCCTTGATGGAGGCTGATGATGTTATGCTTGAATTTGACCAATATGTAATGTATCATGAAATGAAGAAGAAAACAGAAGTAAGAAAGTGAAGTTGGTGTGGACTACAATTTTTCTAGTGAAGTTTCTCCTTAGAGAGAAACCATTGTTAAATAAATTGTTAAAAATTATCTTGCTTGATTATTTCAGGAAGTGCTGAGTAGTTAGGAAAAGATGTTATGTCAAGAAAAAATTAGCACGCAGGACAAATTGGAATCATTTGCGCAAACAATTATTAGTTCGCAATGTGTTGTAGAACGCATGACCGAACGAGTGGATAATGAACAAGATAAAGTTGCATCAAATGGTCAAGAAATTGAAGAGGTATTTCGAAGAAGACTTAATAGTCTGTTTGTAAAATCTATTCTTTTATTTACATGGTGTTTAATTGGATGTTTTTCTGCAAAAATTGCAGATAAATTTTGAACAACAACAAAAGTGTGTTGGAGGTTCTTTAGGTCCTTCCTCTAGTGTCATAAGTGGAAATCAAGATGCTGAACTAGCAGGAGATATTATGTCTTCTCTTAAAAATGAAAATGCAGCGAGCGTGATGCTTGGTTGTGAGAAGGAATGTACTATGTAATTTTGTGTTTGCTATTGTAATTTCATGAAAGTTATTCAAAAAAAGTACACAGTTTCTGTTTGTGATTGCTCCTGTTGTATTTTTAAAATGTGTAGGATGTACTTTCTTGTGAGAAGGCTGCTAAATACACAACCCAAGATGTTGGTAGTAGCAGTGGGGATTCTGATGAAGATGATGATGATAGTGTTTCCAAAGATGAAGAGTATATGTTCCGACATCAGATGAATTAGAGAAGACAAATGTACCTCAAGTTGGGAAGGTGTTCAGTATTGTGGATGATGCAAAGGTTTGTTAATGTATATGCTCCGACGAATGGATTCGGAATAATGAAAGGAAGAAATCACAAGAATAGAAAAATATCTTTTTTTTGCAACAAGAGTAGGAAGACTGTATCAACATATACATGGGCAAGAAAAAGGAGGAGAAATGTTCTTCAAAGAACAAACTGCCAAATGCATGTTACAGTCAGCTTGGAAGATGGAAAATGGCATATTCAATCCCAAGATTTGAAGCATAACCATACTTTGGTTTCTTCTCCATCTCTAACACAGTTCTTCCTTAGTCATAGAAGCATGAATGATGCTGAGAAATTGTTATCCAAGCTGCTACAAGAACACAGAATAAAACCTAGGAAAATCATGAGCATATTTAGGAAGCTGTGTGGTGGAAATTTTGGGAATATTACTTTTGATGTGAAGAAACTTGACAATTTGGAGCAAGATGAGCATGAGAAAAGAAGAAACATAGACATAGAAGACAGGTTGGATTATATTGAGAAGTTGCAAGTTGATAAGCCTGGTTTCGTATACAAGGCACATAGAGATTCTTCTAATTCTATCTTTAGTGTACTTTGGACAGATTCAAGGTGAAGGCTGGATTACCTGTTGTATGGAGATATTATTTTGTTTGACACAATGTTCAACACCAACAAATATAACATGCCTTTTGCGCCATTAATAGGAGTTAACAGCCACTCGAGAACAATTGTCTTTGGGTGGGCTCTTTTGCAGGATGAGGAAGCAGATACTTTCAAGTGGCTATTTGAGACATTTGTTGAAGTGATGGGTGGAAAGAAGCCAAGAGTTGTGCTCACTGATCAAGATGCTGCTATGAAAGTAGCAGTCCCAAAGGTGTTCCCAGGTGTATTGCACATATTTTGTATTTGGCATGTTTGGAGGAAATCAAGGGAGAATTTTAAAGTTTACTTTCATTTGAAAAAAAGGATGGAGAAGGACATGGATGAATGTATCATGCAGTCAATAAAAGTGGAGGAGTTCGAAAGAAAATGGCATGAAATGTTGGAGAAGTACAGCTGTGGAAAACATGTTCACATCAAGCGGATGTGGGAGAATAGGGAGTACTATGTTCCTGCTTACTTCCAACGAGTGTTCTGTCCTTTCACTAGATCAACAAGCAGAAGTGAGAGTTTCAACTCTAACTTTAAGGATTATGTTTTGAGGAAAGACACAATTGAAACATTTATCCGTCAATATGAATTATTCTAGGAGAATATGATACATATAGAAATCAAAGATAGGTTCTTGTCTAATGAGAAAGTTCCTGTTATGTGGGGATATCAGCGGTTTGAACGGCACACAGCTGAGATATATACCAGATCCATATACAGCAAGTTCCTAACATAGATGATGAATGCAACCGCTTTTGGAGTGAAAGAGATTGAGAAAGATAAAACATATGAACTTAAAAGAAACTTTGAGTATGAGAACCCAAAATTTGACAGGAGATATTTACTGTGCATGTAGATCAAGCTGGTGAGGAATTTGTCTGTGAATGTGGAAAGTTTGACAGAGATGGAATTCTATGCTGTCATGCTCTAAGACTGTTTACTCAGTTTGATTTCCTCAAGATACCAGAAAAGTACATAGTGGCAAGATGGACAAGAGAATTCAGAGAGATTGAGCTAAGGAAGCACACGTTTGATGTTCTTGGTGCACAAACCCAAGACCAGCCACACAATGCCGTGCGGTACGTAATTGTTATGAATACTGTTGGTGAGGTCTGTTGGGACATTAGTCATGATTCTGGGTATTGTCAAGAATTATTAGATGCAGTGAAGACTATGCATAACAAGTATCTTGCTGGGAGAGAAGGAACAGAAGGAAACCAAGAAGTAGATGAGAATGAAAGGAACAAAATGGGGACATGGGCCTGAAAGATCCTGCTGTTAAAAAGAACAAGTCTGTCAAAAAAGGGAATAGAATGAAGCCTCGTTCAAAAATTGAAGCTCAAAAGTGTGCTGTGCGAAAGAGAAAAAATTCAATATGAAGGTGTGAGTACTAGGTCATAAAAACAGTGAAGAAAGATATTATTGAAGCACTTCAGGTTGAAAATGGAAAATTTTATTTTTTGTTTGGTCGATATAAAAATAGCTGCTATTTATATAGGCTGTATCATACATTCTGGTATTACTTTCTTTTTAAGGGAAATATATACAAAACATGATTTTTGCTGTAATTGGAAATGGTGTCGCTTATTCCTTATTGAAATATTAGTGTGCAACTAGAAAATATATGGTAGTATGAGGAATAGTACATGGCAGACTGTTTGTGTTTAGTTTATCTTTTTTAGTCGATGCCATTGTGATATATGAGATATTATTTTTTTCGTTTCGTACTCAAGATGATGCTCTCGAATTTGGACATGAATATACATTTTGGCTAGAATTTTTTTTAGGAAAAACAAAATGGAGAAAATATTGAAGCAAGAATAAGTACAAAAAGGGCAGTAAAAAGACATGTTTGTGTTCAAACAAAATGAATTTTAAATTATCTAAAGTATATTCCAATTGTACTGAACTGAGTTTGAATTCAAGTAAAGAAATTTTGAGTTTTAGTGAAGTAGTTTTCAAATTAAGTGAACTAATGCGAACTAAGATGCAAATATAACTAAATTTGTATTTTAGTTAACTAAATTTATAATATTCTAAAGTAGAATTGAAAATGAGGTAAAACTTTTTTAGAATACAAATTAAGTTAACCAAAATTTGAATGTTGATGAACAGGTTCACCAAAAGAAGTTAAACAAAATACAATTGAATACAAATTTGAATTCAATTGTACTAAAAATCACATTAGTTCACTTTGATAAAAATGAACTGCACTAAAATTTGAGTTCACTAAAAACTAGAAAATTAAAAAAAATCTATTTGAAAAAGTGAACTAAAATTTGAATGTTGGTGAACTAGTTCTAAAATTCAAGTGAATTACTCTGGTTTCGCATGAACTAAATTTTGAATTGCATTGAAGTTAAAAAGTTTGTGAACTAATTTGGTGTTCCATGAACTAAAGTTTGAATTTAAAAAGTTGTGAACTAAAATCAGAAACAACCGAACTAGTTTTGAATACAAATTTGATGAACTGAATTTGAATTTCGTGAACTAAATTTTGAATTCAACTGAACTATTTTTGAAATTTGATGAACTGAATTTGAATTTTGCGAACTAAAATTTGAATGTTGGTGAACTAGTTTCGAATTCAAGAGAACTAGTTTGGGTTTTCATGAAGTAGATTTTAAGAGTTGTTAACTAAAATTCAAAATTTCATGAACTACTTTTGAATACAAAATTGATGAACTGAATTCAAATTTCGTGAACTAAATTTTGAATCCAAGTGAACTAAATTTGAAAATTTGATGATTTTGTGAACTAAAATTGATATTTGATGAGCTAAATTTGAATTTTTGTGGACTAAAATTTGAGTGTTGGTGAACTAGTTTTGAATGCAAGTGAACTAATTTGGTTTTTAATTAACTATATTTTAAAAGTTCTAAACTAAAATTCGAAATGACGTGAACTAAAACAAAGTAGTGAACTTATTTGTATCAAAGTGAACTGAATATGAATTTAGTGAACTAAATTTGTGATTTGATGAACTGAGTTTGAATTTGGTGAACTAAACTTTGAATGTTGGGGAACTGAATTTGAATTTGGTTCACTATATTTTGAATGTTTGTGAACTAGTTTTGAATTCTTGTGAACTAATTTGGGTTTCAATGAACTAAAGTTTGAACTAAAAAAATTGTGAACTAAAGTCAGAAACAACCGAACTAGTTTTGAATACAAATTTTATGAAATGAATTAGATTTGTGTGAACTAAATTTTGAATACACTTGAAATAATTTTGAAATTTGATAAACTGAATTTGAATTTAGTAAACTAAAATTGAAATTTTATGAACTGAATTTGAATTTTGTGAACTAAAATTTGAATGTTGGTGAACTACTTTTGAATCCAAGAGAACTAAATTGGTGTTTCATCGTGTAGATTTTAAAAATTGTGAACTAAAATTAGAAATGACGTAAACTAGTTTTGAAAACAAATTTGATGAATTGGAATTGAATTTCATGAACTACGTTTTGAATCCAAGTTAACTAAATTTTATAATTGATGAACTCAATTTGATTTTGTTGAACTAAATTTGAAATTTGATGAACTGAGTGTTCATTTTGTGCACTAAAATTTGAATGTTGCTTAACTAGTTTTGAATTCGAATAAGCTAATTTGGTTTTTCATGAACTAGATATTTAAAAAGGTGAAACAAATTCGAAATGACGTGAGCTACTTTCGAATACAATTTTGATAAACTGAATTTGAATTTCGTGAACTCAATTTTGAAACCAAGTAAACTAAATTTGAAATTTGATGGAGTAATTTTGAAGAACTAAACTTTGAATGTTGGAGAACTGAATTTGAATTTAGTTCACTATATTTTGAATATTTGTGAACTAGTTTTGAATTTTTGTGACCTAATTTGGGTTTCAATGAACTAAAGTTTGAATTAAAAAATTTGTGAAGTAAAATCAGAAACAACTGAACTAGTTTTGAATACAAATTTGATGAACTGAATCAGATTTGTGTGAACTAAATTTTGAATCCAATTGAAATAATTTTGAAATTTGATGAACTGAATTTGAATTTAGTAAACTAAAATTGAAATTTGATGAACTGAATCTGAATTTTGTGAACTAAAATTTGAATGTTGGTGAACTAGTTTTGAATTCAAGAGAACTAGTTTGGTTTTTCATCAAGTAGATTTTTAAAGTTGTGAACTAAAATTTGAAATGACATGAACTACTTTTGAATACAAATTTGATGAACTAAATTCAAATTTCGTGAACTAAATTTTCAATCCAAGTGAACTAAATTTGAAATTTTGATAATTTAGTGAACTAAAATTGATATTTGATGAGCTAAATTTGAATTTTTGTGGACTAAAATTTGAGTGGTGGTGAACTAGTTTTGAATTCAAATGAACCAATTTGTTTTTTCATGGACTATATTTTAAAAATTGTGAACTAAAAATCAAAATGATGTGAACTAAAACAAAGTAGTGAACTTATTTGTATTGAAGTGAACTGAATACGAATTTAGTGAACTAAAATAGTGATTTGATGAACTGAATTTGAATTTGGTGAACTAAATTTTGAATGTTAGAGAACTGAATTTGAATTTGGTTCACTATATTTTGAATGTTGGTGAACTAGTTTTGAATTCTTGTGAACTAATTTGGTTTTCCATGAACTAAAGTTCGAATTAAAAAAATTGCGAACTAAAATCAGAAACAACTGAACTAGTTTTCAATACAAATTTGATGAATTGAATTTGATTTTTGTGAAGTAGATTTTAAATACAAGTTTTGAGTTGAAGAGAACTAGTTTGGTTTTTCATAAAGTAGATTTTAGAAGTTGTGAACTCTAATTTGAAATGACGTTAACTACATTTGAATACAAATTTGATGAACTAAATTCGAATTTCATGAACTAAAATTTTAATTTAATTGAACTAAATTTGAAATTTTGATGATTTAGTGAACTAAAATTGAAATTTGATAAGTTGAATTTGAATTTTTGTGAACTAGTTTTGAATTCAAGTGAACGAATTTGTTTTTTCATGAACTATATTTAAAAAAATGTGAACTAAAATTTGAAATAACGTGAACTAGTTTTGAGTACAAATTTGATAAACTGAATTTGAATTTTGTGAACTTAAATTTGAATCCAAGTGAACTAAACTTGAAATTTGAAGAACTGAATTTGAATTTTGTGAACTATGAACTAGTTTTGAATTCAATTGATCTGATTTGGTTTTCCATGAACTATATTTTACAAAATTGTGAACTAAATTTTGAAATGACATGAACTACATTTGAATACAAATTTGATGAACTGAATTCGAATTTCATGAACTAAATTTTGATGATTTAATGAACTAAAATTGAAATTTGATGAGTTGAATTTGAATTTTTGTGAACTAACATTTGAGTGTTGGTGAAGTAGTTTTGAATTCAAATGAACTAATTTTTTTTCATGAACTATATATTTTTTAAATGTGAACTAAAATTCAAAATAACATGCACTATTTTTTAGTACAAATTTGATGAACTGAATTTGAATTTTGTGAACTAAATTTTGAATCCAAGTGAACTAAAATTGAAATTTGATTAAGTGAATTTGAATTTTTTGAACTAAATTTTGAATGTTGGGGAACTAGTTTTGAATTCAATCGAATTGATTTGGTTTTCAATGAACTATATTTTATAATATTGTGAACTAAAATTTAAAATGACATGAACTACTTTGGAATACAAAATTGATGAACTGAATTTCAATTTCGTGAACTAAATTTTGAATCCATGTGAACTAGAATTGAATTTTGATGACTTGAATTTGAATTTTGTGAACTAAAATTGGAATCTTGCTGAAATAGTTTTGGATTCAAGTGAACTAATACGATTTTTTGTGAACTAATTTTGAATCCAAATTTGATGAAGTGAATTTGAATTTCATTAACTAAAATTTGAATGCAAGTGAACTAAATTTGAAAGTTATTGAACTAGTTTTGCATTCAAGATAACTATTTTGGTTTTTTATGAAGTAGATTTAAAAAAATTAGAACTAAAATTCAAATGATGTGAACTAGTTTTGAATACAAACTTGATGAACTGAATTTGAAATTAGGTGAACTAAATTTTAATTTTGTTTTTCATCATGTAGATTTAAAAAAAATGTGAAATAAAATTCAAAATGACGTAAGCTTGTTTTGAATACAAATTTGCTGAATTGGATTTGATTTTTGTGAACTAATTTTTGAATCCAAGTTAACTAAATTTGAAAATTGATGAACTGAATTTGATTCTTGTGAACTAAATTTGGAATCCATGATGAAATGAATTTGAACTAGTTTTGAATTCAAGTGAACTAGTTTGGTTTTTCGTGAAATAGATTTTAAAATTTGTGAACTAAAATTCAAAATGATGTGAACTAGTTTTGAATAGAAATTTGATGAACTGAATTTGATTTTTGTGAACTAAATTTTGAATCCAAGTGAAATAAGTTTGTAACTGGATTTGAATTTAGTGAACTAAAATTCAAATTTGATGAAATGATTTCAAATTGTGTGCACTAAAATTTGAATGCTAGTCAATTAGTTTTGAATCCAAGTGAACTAATTTTGAAATTTGATGAACTGAATCTGAATTTTGTGAACTAAAATTTGAATGTTGGTGAACTAGTTCTGAATTCAAGAGAACTAGTTTGTTTTTTCATGAAGTAGTTTTTTAAAGTTGTGAACTAAAATTCGAAATGACGTGAACTAGTTTTGAATACAAATTTGATGAACTAGATTCAAATTTCGTGAACTGAATTTTGAATCCAAGTGAACTAAATTTGAAAATTTGATGATTTAGTGAACTAAGATTGATATTTGATGAGCTAAATTTGAATTTTTGTGGATTAAAATTTGAGTGTAGGTGAACTAGTTTTGAATCCAAATGAACTAATTTGTTTTTTCATGAACTATATTTTAACAATAGTGAACTAAATATCGAAATGACGTGAACTAAACCAAAGTAGCGAACTTATTTGTATTGAAGTGAACTGAATATGAATTTAGTGAACTAAAATTGTGATTTGATGAACTGAATTTGAATTTGGTGAACTAAACTTTGAATGTTAGAGAACTGAATTTGAATTTGGTTCACTATATTTTGAATGTTGGTGAAGTAGTTTTGAATTCTAGTGAACTAATTGATTTTCCATGAACTAAAGTTTGAATTAAAAAAATTGTGAACTAAAATGAGAAACAACTGAACTTGTCGTGGAATAGTCACGACAGATGTCCTAGCGAAAGGACTTAGTCGTGGAGCCATCACAACTAGGTTAGCTTAAAGGGGTTAAATGGGACAAAGGACACATGAGTTTATACTGGTTCGGCCCCTTGCGGTGAAGGTAAAGGCCTACTCCAGTTTTGAGGTGGTATTGCTTATGTCTCGATTATCAGGGAGCGAATCCGCTTAACCTAGCTTTTGATCTGTTGTTTCTTGCCTTGAACCGCCGCTGGGTCATCCCTTTATATACACAGGTTGACACCCAGCGGTTCACGGAGTCCCGGCCAGCTCATAGACAATGTGTCCGGCTCGGTGACTATCTATACATGCCTTACAGTACAAGTCTTACACGTATGGCGGTTTACCGCTATGGGCCTAGAGTCACCCTTGGGCCTTGGGCCCTTGTCTGTGAACCGCCATCTTCAATGTCCTCGTGGGCTTCATATCATGAGTCGCCATAGGTATAACTCGGCCCCACTGGGCGGGTCATACCTAATAGTTATATCCCCAACATTAGGCCCCAGGTTGATTTGAACGGGTTCATGTCAATCTTCAACACTTAGAAAAATCTTCCCTTCTTAATTTGTGCGAGAATTCATAACCCGCCATCACGTCATCTCCTGGACTTGTGATAACCCACCATGACGTCACCTGTCATTAATTCACATAATATCCAATATATCTCAACAGATCTTTATCTTTAATAGTTGTCCCTAGAATCGAGGCACCCGAGCAGCAGGATAACCATGTTTTTGGCCTCCTTGTTTTCCCCCCCCCATCTGTTATCTTTCCTCATAAATAGGGTCGAATAGCATTTTCTCATTCTTCCCCCTTTCCTTCATCTTCCTCCTCTTGGCGACTCTCCTGCCGCTTGAGCTCCACCGCCGCCGCGGAGCTCATCGTTCTCCTCGTCCTTGGTCGCTGCATCAACCTGATCGGGATCAGAGAAATGCCGGTGCTCCACCCCAGTCTGATCTGCATCTGTAAGTGCTCATCCTCGTACACTCCAGATCTACATTAGGGTTTTTGAGTTCTTCGAGTTCTGCATAGTTCGTCGTAGTTCTTCTAGACAGCCCTTGTTTTCGATTCGGGTATCTCTATTAGGACGCGCGGAACCTGTTTCCCTTCCTTTTGTTATCTCAAAGACTGCTTCGCAGATGCATAGATTTCACCCTTGCACTAGTTCCTCTGCTCCTGCAATACTTTAGGTTTTTGATTTATTTTCCTTTTTCTTAACTGCCGCTAATCCAAAATTAGAATTCTAATATGTGAAACCTGTTTGTCCAGTACTTAGCGAAAATTTCTTCTTGATAGATCAACTTGGTCATGGCGGCTTACATTACCAGTTGTAGTTAGCTTCAACACCTTAGCAAGCTTCACTCTTTGATGGATATCAATCTGTTCATGGCGGCTTACATAACCCGCTGTAGCTAGTCATATACCATTAGGCCCCTTTTAAGCCGCCATTATGAATAGGTGTTATAATGCTCTTCCTCCGGCTTAATATAAACCAGCCTTGCTCTTTTTCTTTTTAGGTTTGTTTCTTCACAATGGCCCCGAAGATAGCCACTTTCTGTAACTGGGTTCCCTCCATTGTCACTGAGAGAACACTTCAGGATTTTGTAACCACCGGCTATTTGCCAAAAAAGACTGTCATGCATTACCGTGCCCCGAAGCCGGAAGAGGAGAAACCTCATCCAAAGGATGATGAAGTCATTGTCTTTACTGATCACATGAACCGGGGTTTCTCACCGCCTGGCTCTAAATTCTTTCGGGACGTTCTGCACTTTTTTAACCTTCATCCTCAAGACATCGGACCCAATTCCATGTCAAATATATGCAATTTCCATGTTTTCTGTGAGGTGTACCTTCAAGAGGAGCCCAGTGTGGAGCTATTCAGAGAGTACTTTTATTTGAACCGCCAGAACGAGTACTCAAATGGACCTAGCCTGGAACTTGGTGGGATCTTAATTCAGCGAAGGAGAGATGCTATCTTCCCTTATGCCCGCCCGCCGAGTCATCCCAAGGATTGGAATCAAACATGGTTCTATTGCAAGGATACTTCTCCGGCTGACGAGAACCGACTGCCCGACTTTCGCGCCCTGCATCTTGATTCAAAACATCTTCTCCCTGACAAGCTGACAACCGATGAACGCAAGAAACTCGCGCCTACCATCGCCAAGGTCAAGGCTCTATTGGGAAACGACTTAACTGGTATTGACTTGGTCCGATGTTGGGTTGCATGCGGGTCATTCCATTGAGTCGCCGCTCCGGCTTAATGTGCACTTACACTGGTAGCAAAAAGGATCCACTGCGCCATAGCTCTGAGGATTTAACTGACGACACCATTAATGAAATGATGAAGTCCCTTCTGCATGAAAGTCCGATAGACTGCAGCAAGGTGGGCCTAAGCCCTTTCTGCGCATCTAATCCGGTACCAGAAGTAAGTCTTTAACTTACTTACTTTACGTTCATCCTTAAATACTTTGTTTAACTCAACTTTTGATGACTTTCACAGGCTGATTATGACTTTTGGAAGAAGGAATATGATCATGAAGTTGCCAAAAGGGCCAGGAAGGCAAAGAAAGCCGCCAAGAGAACCACCAAGAAGAAGGGGAAGAAAACCAATGCTTCTGAGATGCTTGAATTAGACGACAGCTCTGAGTCAGAGGTAGCCCTTGATTCCCTTGGCTCCTTTTTCAACCACCTTATTGACATTGTTATCATCAAGATGACATGGGGACCAGTCAAGCAACCGAAGAAGACGTAACTATAATTTCCTCCGACTTCGAGCCCTTGCCAAGACAGAAAATTCAAAGAGTAACCCTGAAAGTAAGCTTTTCACACCCCTTAGCTCATCTGGATCCTCACTTTATTTTGAAGAAACAACATCACGAGAGCCGACGACAGACTCGGACTAGCAGGGATGAAGAATTATCCTCCGGCTTACCGAACACTCTGAGGAAGCGTCGAAACGAGGTCACCCCTGACTTAAACTCTTTTTATCCTGTGGCGGGTCTCATCCGCCGACCACTTAATTCTTCCGACTTAAATTATCAGGAAACGTCTCGTTCCTCCTCCGGCGACTCATCTCAATCTCATATGCCGGCTTTCAAGACTGCTCCCGGGTAATAAAAATTACTTATCATTTGCTCATTATAATTATTTATACTTATACTGACTTCTCATGACTGATGCAGTGGAAAAGCCAAGCCTAGCAAGAAGGCAAAGGTGACTGAGCCGGCTGAAGACCCGAATGTCAATAAGCTGGAGCAACAAACCCCAGCACCTGAGATCTCCATTCGTCAATCATCGGAGCCGGTTCTTGACATTCCACCAGTGACTTGTGAGCCTCCTGTTGATCGAGACAGTGACGACCTTTTGAACCCTGAAGCATCAAGCCCCGTTATGACGGCTGACAAACATGATGATGATGTAGTGATTACCAACACTGGATTTAGAGAGCCGGGAAGACCCACTGCCCTGGCCAAGCATTCCGGCAAGGAATAACACCTTGAACAGCGCAAAGTGAGATTTGATGTCGCCAATTACTCTCAATTGAGCATTTATGAGATATATTCTGGCTTTCTCAGTCAAGTACATAGCAGCCGTGAACTTGAAGTTGACATGGTGAAACAAATGCACCAAAAATTTGAGGTATGAGCTCCTCCTTTATTGAGTTATGCACAACTGCCAGCCCCAAGGCTACTGTTTATGATGGATTTCAATATACTGTAGACTTGATTACTGTCGGATATTGGGTTCCGGCAAAACCCTTAAGGTTCAAACTCTGGGGTGCGTGCGAAGATCTTCTCCCTATCAAAACACGCCCACAACCTCGCCGCCAATCTAAGCTAGCACGATGAACAACACAAGAGACACAAGGTTTATACTAGTTTGGGCCACCGTTGTGGTGTAATACCCTGATCCAGTGTATGGTGTGGTGGATTGCCTCTTGGGCTGATGATGAACAGTACAGAGGAAGAACAGCCTCGCGAGGAGAGGTGTTTTAGTGGTGGTGGGTGTTCTACTTTGTCAGGATTCGATCCCCTCCTATTATGGTGGCTATCTCTATTTATAGAGGCCCTGGTCCTCTTCCCAAATATTGAGCGGGAAGGGATCCAACAACAGCCATTTTGAAAGGGGACAACTAGTACGAGTTATCCTGACTAAAGGTGGTCTTCGATTGCCAAAGGCACTGGCGATGACACCGTCTTGGGCTCCACAGTGACCTCCATCCTGCCGTCCTGCTGGTCTTGGTCTCGTTGCACTGATATGGAAACCATTGCCTAATGCCTCGATACTCCGCGCCTGCACTTGCCCCCTTTGCACCAAAGAGGAAATGAGGACACTTCACAGGCTGGCGCCCGCCTAGCGCCCGCCTGGTCTTGATCGTCATAGCTTGCGTCACGAGTACCTCGCGAGGTGCCCCTTGCCTTGATCTCTACGCCTCCTCGCGAGCCTGCCTGGTGAGGCCGCCCCTGAGGCCTCGGGTCGTCTGCCCCGCGAGGCTTGGCCCCTCGCGAGGGTCTTGAGCTTGGATTGATGAAGACGAGTCATACTGGGCCGCTGGTGAGCCATGCTGCAGGCCGCAGGCAGGCAAGTGTTGGGACCCCCATTCCCAGAACAGTGACAGTAGCCCCCGGGCCCAAGGCGTGCTCAGACTTGGCTTAGCAGCAAAGCTAAAGGGCAAGTGCGGAGCGCCGCGGGGCCCAACAGCCTGCAACCTTGGTCGCCGCGTGGCTGTTGATTGGACGTGGGTGTGTCCGCTTCCCCATGCTGCCTTGGCAACTGCCCGATTTGATGAGTCCCTGCTGCATGCTTAAAAGAGTCATCATTACCTGTGATCGTGGAGGCCGACGGTTGGCCTCCCTTGGGCTATAAATGGGAAGGGGCGAAAGCCCCCGTTGAACATCTCCCCTCGCCCTGCCTGCTTCTTCTCCTTCCTCGCTCCGGTTGCTTGCAGCATCCCATGGCGCCCGTGAAGAGGTTCTAGGCCGCGGAGAAGGGGAAGGCTCGCCAGGAAGGGCCTGGCTCTCCTCCACCCAAGCGCGGCCGCGGCCGCGGCCGTCCCTGCAAGCATCCCGCGACTCCCGTAGCGGCTTCTTGCGGTCGCGGTGGTGGCCCTTCACGCGGTGGCGGCCTCCCGTATCGAGGTAGCCCAGTCAATGGAGGAAGGCGTGTCGTGGCTGCGCGGCCTCCTCGGCCGCGCTTTTATTCGGCAAAGGTGTTGCCGGAGTTTGTATTGTGGTCGGACAACCCGGCCGGCAACTAGTTTCAGCTCCCGCGCTTCTTTGCTGGCGAACTGCCGGCCGCTGGCCCCGGCGGGCTCTGACTGCAGGCGGACGGCTGCAGCAGCAGGGCCTCCTCGATCGCCGTGGAGATTTCCGTCGCCAAAAATATGGCCCTGGCCCGGGGCTGGCAGGCGTTTGCCCGCGCGCGTGGGCTGGGCAGGCGGTGCACCCTCCACTTCAAGTACAACAGCGATGCGACCCTCTACGTGAGGGTGTTCGGAGAAGATGGCCGCCGTGCTGGGTGCTGCCCTGAAGACGATGACGGCGACGAGGTGCTTGGCCTTGGCGACAACCGTGACGAGGGCGAAGGCGAACCCGCTCCTGGCGGCGATCGCAGCTCACCGAGCTTCAGCGGCTCCTCCCGTTGGGGAACGTAGTAATTTCAAAAAAATTCCTACGCACACGCAAGATCATGGTGATGCATAGCAACAAGAGGGGAGAGTGTTGTCCACGTACCCTCATAGACCGAAAGCGGAAGCGTTAGCACAACGCGGTTGATGTAGTCGTACGTCTTCACGATCCGATCGATCAAGTACCGAACGTACGACACCTCCGAGTTCAGCACACGTTCAGCTCGATGACGTCCCACGAACTCCGATCCAGCAGAGCTTTGCGGGAGAGTTCCATTAGCATGACAGAGTGATGACGGTGTTGATGATGCTACCGACGCAGGGCTTCGCCTAAGCACCGCTACGATATTACCGAGGTGGAATATGGTGGAGGGGGGCACCGCACACGGCTAAGAGATCAATGATCAATTGTGTGTCTAGAGGTGCCCCCCTGCCCCCGTATATAAAGGAGGGAGAGGTGGAGGGGGCGGCCAAGGAGGAGGAGGCGCGCCCAAGGGGGGCAATCCTACTCCAAGTAGGATTCCCCCCCTCTTTCCTAGTCCAAGTAGGAGAGGGGAAGGAAGGGAAGGAGAAGAAGAAGGAAAGGGGGGAGGGGGCGGCCCCCTAGTCCAATTCGGTTTGGGCTAGGGGGGCTGCGCACCCCTAGTTGGCCACCTCTCCTCTTCCTCCACATGGGCCCATGAGGCCCAATAACCACCCGGGAGGTTCCGGTAACCTCCCGGTTCTCGAGTATTTATTCGATAACCCCCGGAACTCATTCAGTGTCCGAATATAACCTTCCAATATATCAATCTTAAGGTCTCGACTATTTCGACACTCCTCGTCATGTCCGTGATCACATCCGGGACTCCGAACTACCTTCGGTGCATCAAAACACAAAAACTCATAATATCAATCGTCACCGAACTTTAAGCGTGCGGACCCTACGGGTTTGAGAACTATGTAGACATGACCGAAACACATCTCAGGTCAATAACCAATAGTGGAACCTGGATGCTCATATTGGATCCTACATATTCTACGAAGATCTTTATTGGTCAAACCGCACAACAACATACGTTGTTCCCTTTGTCATCGGTATGTTACTTGCCCGAGATTCGATTGTCGGTATCTCAATACCTAGTTCAATCTCGTTACCGGCAAGTCTGTTTACTCGTTACGTAATGCATCATCCCGCAACTAACTCATTAGTCACATTGCTTGCAAGGCTTATAGTGATGTGCATTACTGAGAAGACCCAGAGATACCTCTCCGACAATCGGAGTGACAAATCCTAATCTCGAAATACGCCAACTCAACATGTACCTTTGGAGACACCTGTAGAGCTCCTTTATAATCACCCAGTTACGTTGTGACGTTTGGTATCACACAAAGTGTTCCTCCGGTAAACAGGAGTTGCATAATCTCATAGTCATAGGAACATGTATAAGTCATGAAGAAAGCAACAGCAACATACTAAACGATCAAGTGCTAAGCTAACGGAATGGGTCAAGTCAATCACATCATTCTCCTAATGATGTGATCCCGTTAATCAAATGACAACTCATGTCTATGGCTAGGAAACACAACCATCGTTGATCAACGAGCTAGTCAAGTAGAGGCATACTAGTGACACTATGTTTGTCTATGTATTCACACATGTATTATGTTTCCGATTAATACAATTCTAGCATGAATAATAAACATTTATCATGATATGAGGAAATAAATAATAACTTTATTATTGCCTCTAGGGCATATTTCCTTCAGTATCCCACTTGCACTAGAGTTAATAATCTAGATTACACAGTAATGATTCTAACACCCGTGGAGCCTTGGTGCTGATCATGTTTTGCTCGTGGAAGAGGCTTAGTCAACAGGTCTGCAACATTCAGATCCGTATGTATCTTGCAAATCTCTATGTCTCCTACCCGGACTTGGTCCCGGATGGAATCGAAGCAACTCTTGATGTGCTTGGTTCTCTTGTGAAATCTGGATTCCTTTGCCAGGGCAATTGCACCAGTATTGTCACAAAAGATTTTCATTGGACTCGATGCACTAGGTATGACACCTAGATTGGATATGAACTGCTTCATCCAGACTCCTTCATTTGCTGCTTCCGAAGTAGCTATGTACTCCGCTTCACACGTAGATCCCGCCACGACGCTTTGTTTAGAACCGCACCAACTGACAAGTCCACCATTCAATATAAACACGTATCCGGTTTGCGATTTAGAATCGTCCGGATCAGTGTCAAAACTTGCATCGATGTAACCATTTACAACTAGCTCTTTGTCACCTCCATAAACGAGAAACATATCCTTAGTCCTTTTCAGGTATTTTAGGATATTCTTGATCTGTCCAGTGATCCACTCCTGGATTACTTTGGTACCTCCCTGCTAAGCTAATAGCAAGGCACACATCAGGTCTGGTACATAGCATTGCATACATGATAGAGCCTATGGCTGAAGCATAGGGAACATCTTTAATTTTCTCTCTATCTTCTGTAGTGGTCGGGCATTGAGTCTGACTCAACTTCACACCTTGTAATACAGGCAAGAACCCTTTCTTTGCTTGATCCATTTTGAACTTTTTCAAAACTTTAACAAGGTATGTGCTTTGTGAAAGTCCAATTAAGCGTCTTGATCTATATCTATAGATCTTGATGCCCAATATATAAGCAGCTTCACCGAGGTCTTTCATTGAAAAACTTCTATTCAAATATCCTTTTATACTATCCAGAAATTCTATATCATTTCCAATCAATAATATGTTGTCTACATATAATATCAGAAATTCTACAAAGCTCCCACTCACTTTCTTGTAAATACAGGCTTCTCCAAAAGTCTGTATAAAACCATATGCTTTAATCACACTATCAAAACGCTTATTCCAACTTTGAGAGGCTTGCACCAGTCCATAAATGGATCGCTGGAGCTTGCACACTTTGTTAGCACCTTTCGGATCGACAAAACCTTCTGGTTGCATCATATACAACTCTTCTTCCAGGAATCCATTCAGGAATGCAGTTTTGACATCCATTTGCCAAATTTCATAATCATAAAATGCGGCAATTGCTAACATGATCCGGACAGACTTAAGCATCGCTACGGGTGAGAAAGTCTCATCGTAGTCAACCCCTTGAACTTGTCGAAAACCTTTCGCAACAAGTCGAGTTTTGTAGACAGTAACATTACCATCAGCGTCGGTCTTCTTCTTAAAGATCCATTTATTTTCGATGGATTGCTGATCATCGGGCAAGTCAACCAAAGTCCATACTTTGTTCTCATACATGGATCCCATCTCAGATTTCATGGCCTCAAGCCATTTTGCGGAATCTGGGCTCATCATTGCTTCCTCATAGTTCGTAGGTTCGCCATGGTCAAGTAACATGACCTCCAGAATAGGATTACCGTACCACTCTGGTGCGATCTTACTCTAGTTGACCTACGAGGTTTGGTAGTAACTTGATCTGAAGTTTCATGATCAATATCATTAGCTTCCTCACTAATTGGTGTAGGCGTCACAGGAACCGGTTTCTATGATGAACTACTTTCCAATAAGGGAGCATGTATAGTTACCTCATCAAGTTCTACTTTCCTCCCACTCACTTCTTTCGAGAGAAACTCCTTCTCCAGAAAGGATCCAAATTTAGCAACACAAGTCTTGCCTTCGGATCTGTGATAGAAGGTGTACCCAATAGTCTCCTTTGGGTATCCTATGAAGACACATTTCTCCGATTTGGGTTCGAGCTTATCAGGTTGAAGTTTTTTCACATAAGCATGGCAGCCCCAAACTTTAAGGAATGACAACTTTGGTTTCTTGCCAAACCACAGTTCATAAGGTGTCGTTTCAACGGATTTTGATGGTGCCCTATTTAACGTGAATGCAGCCGTCTCTAAAGCATAACCCCAAAAAGATAGCGGTAAATCAGCAAGAGACATCATTGATCGCACCATATCTAGTAAAGTACGATTACGACATTCGGACACACCATTACGTTGTGGTGTTCCGGGTGGCGTGAGTTGCGAAACTATTCCGCATTGTTTCAAATGTAGACCAAACTCATAACTCAAATATTCTCCTCCACAATCAGATCGTAGAAACTTTATTTTCTTGTTATGATGATTTTCCACTTCATGCTGAAATTCTTTGAACTTTTCAAATGTTTCAGGCTTATGTTTCCTTAAGTAGATAAACCCATATCTGCTCAAATCATCTGTGAAGGTGAGAAAATAACGATACCCGCCGCGAGACTCAATATTCATCGGACCACATACATCAGTATGTATGATTTCCAATAAATCTGTTGCTCGCTCCATAGTTCCGGAGAATGGCGTTTTAGTCATCTTGCCCATGAGACATGGTTCGCAAGTACCAAGTGATTCATAATCAAGTGATTCCAAAAGTCCATCAGTATGGAGTTTCGTCATGCGCTTTACACCAATATGACCTAAACGGTAGTGCCACAAATAAGTTGCACTATCATTATCAACTCTGCATCTTTTGGCTTCAACATTATGAATATGTGTATCACTACTATCGAGATTCAATAAAAATAGACCACTCTTCAAGGGTGCATGACCATAAAAGATATTACTCATATAAATAGAACAACCATTATTCTCTGATTTAAATGAATAACCGTCTCGCATCAAACAAGATCCAGATATAATGTTCATGCTTAACGCTGGCACCAAATACCAATCATTCAGGTCTAAAACTAATCCCGAAGGTAGATGTAGAGGTAGCGTGCCGACGCGATCACATCGACTTTGGAACCATTTCCCACGTGCATCATCACCTCGTCCTTAGCCAATCTTCGCTTAATCCGTAGTCCCTGTTTCGAGTTGCAAATATTAGCAACAGAACCAGTATCAAATACCCAGGTGCTATTGCGAGCATTAGTAAGGTACACATCAATAACATGTATATCACATATACCTTTGTTCACCTTGCCATCCTTCTTATCCGCCAAATACTTGGGGCAGTTCCGCTTTCAGTGACCAGTCCCTTTGCAGTAGAAGCACTCAGTCTCAGGCTTAGGTCCAGACTTGGATTTCTTCTCCTGAGCAACAACTTGCTTGCCGTTCTTCTTGAAGTTCCCCTTCTTCTTTCCTTTACCTTTTTTCTTGAAACCGATGGTCTTTTTGACCATCAGCACTTGATGCTCCTTCTTGATTTCTACCTCTGCAGCTTTTAGCATTGCGAAGAGCTCGGGAATAGTCTTGTTCATCCCTTGCATATTATAGTTCATCATGAAGCTCTTGTAGCTTGGTGGCAGTGATTGAAGAATTCTGTCAGTGACACTATCATCAGGAAGATTAACTCCCAGTTGAATCAAGTGATTGCAATACCAAGACATTTTGAGTATATGTTCATTGACAGAACTATTCTCCACCATCTTGCAGCTATAGAACTTATTGGAGACTTCATATCTCTCAATCCGGGCATTTGCTTTAAATATTAACTTCAACTCCTGGAACATCTCATATGCTCCCTGACGTTCAAAACATTGTTGAAGTCCCAGTTCTAAGCCGTAAAGCATGGCACACTGAACTATCAAGTAGTCATCAACACACGACTGCTAGGCATTCACAATGTCTGCAGTTGCCGGCGCGGGTGGTACACCTAGCGGTGCTTCCAGGACATAATTCTTCTATGCAGAAATGAGGATAATCCTCAAGTTACGGACCCAATCCGTGTAATTGCTACCATCATCTTTCAACTTAGCTTTCTCAAGGAACGCATTAAAATTCAATGGAACAACAGCACGGGCCATCTATCTACAATAACATAGACAAGCAAAAATACTATCAGGTACTAAGTTCATGATAAATTAAAGTTCAGTTAATCATATTACTTAAGAACCCCCACTTACATAGACATCCCTCTAATCATCTAAGTGATCACGTGATCCAAATCAATTAAACCATGTCCGATCATCATGTGAGATGGAGTAGTTTTCAATGGCGAACATCACTATGTTGATCATATCTACTATAGGATTCATGCTCGACCTTTCGGTCTCAGTGTTCCGAGGCCATATCTGCATATGCTAGGCTCGTCAAGTTTAACCTAAGTATTCTGCATGTGTAAAGCTGTCTTACACCCATTGTATTTGAACGTAGAGCTTATCACACCCGATCATCATGTGGTGTCTCAGCATGAAGAACTTTCGCAACAGTGCATACTCAGGGAGAACACTTATACCTTGAAAGTTAGTGAGAGATCATCTTATAATGCTATCGTCAATCAAGCAAAATAAGATGCATAAAGGATAAACATCACATGCAATCAATATAAGTGATATGATATGGCCATCATCATCTTGTGCTTGTGATCTCCATCTCCGAAGCACCGTCATGACCACCATCGTCACCGGCGTGAAACCTTGATCTCCATCATAGCATCGTTGTCATCTCACCAACTATTGCTTCTACGACTATCGCTACCACTTAGTGATAAAGTAAAGCAATTATAGGGCGATTGCATTGCATACAATAAAGCGACAACCATATGGCTCCTGCCAGTTGCCGATAACTTTGTTACAAAACATGATCATCTCATACAATAAAATTTTGCATCATGTCTTGACCATATCACATCACAACATGCCCAGCAAAAACAAGTTAGACGTCCTCTACTTTGTTCTTGCAAGTTTTACGTGGCTGCTACGGGCCGAGCAAGAACCGTTCTTACCTACGCATCAAAACCACAACGATAGTTCGTCAAGTTAGTTCTATTTTAACCTTCTCAAGGACCGGGCATAGTCACACTCGTTTCAACTAAAGTTGGAGAAACTGACACTCGCCAGCAACCTATGTGCAAAGCACGTCGGTAGGACCAGTCTTGCATAAGCGTACGCATAATGTCGGTCCGGGCTGCTTCATCCAACAATACCGCCGAACCAAAGTATGACATGCTGGTAAGCAGTATGACTTGTATCTCCCACAACTCACTTGTGTTCTAGTCGTGCATATAACATCTACGCATAAAACCAGGATTTGATACCACTGTTGGGGAATGTAGTAATTTCAAAAAAATTCCTACGCACACGCAAGATCATGGTGATGCATAGCAACGAGAGGGGAGAGTGTTGTCCACGTACCCTCGTAGACCGAAAGCGGAAGCGTTAGCACAACGCGGTTGATGTAGTCGTACGTCTTCACGATCCGACCGATCAAGTACCGAACGTACGGCACCTCCGAGTTCAGCACACGTTCAGCTTGATGACGTCCAAAGAACTCCGATACAGCAGAGCTTTGCGGGAGAGTTCTGTCAGCACGACAGTGTGATGACGGTGTTGATGATGCTACCGACGCAGGGCTTCGCCTAAGCACCGCTATGATATTACCGAGGTGGAATATGGTGGAGGGGGGAACCGCACACGGCTAAGAGATCAATGATCAATTGTGTGTCTAGAGGTGCCCCCTACCCCCGTATATAAAGGAGGGAGAGGAGGAGGGGGCAACCAAGGAGGAGGAGGCGCACCCAAGGGGGGCAAACCTACTCCAAGTAGGATTCCCCCCTCTTTCCTAGTCCAAGTAGGAGAGGGGAAGGAAGGGAAGGAGAAGAAGAAGGAAAGGGGGGCCTGGCCCCCCAGTCCAATTTGGTTTGGGCTAGGGGGGCCGCGTGCCCCTAGCTGGCCACCTCTCCTCTTCCTCCACATGGGCTCATGAGGCCCAATAACCCCCCGGGAGGTTCCGGTAACCTCCCGGTTCTCCGATATTTATCCGATAACCCCCGGAACTCATCCGGAGTCCGAATATAACCTTACAGTATATCAATCTTAACATCTCGACTATTTCGAGACTCCTCGTCATGTCCGTGACCACATCCGGGACTCCAAACTACCTTCGGCGCATCAAAACACAAAAACTCATAATACCGATCGTCACTGAACTTTAAGCGTGCGGACCCTACGGGTTCGAGAACTATGTAGACATGACCGAGACACATCTCCGGTCAATAACCAATAGCGGAAGCTGGATGCTCATATTGGCTCCTACATATTCTACGAAGATCTTTATCGGTCAAACTGCACAACAACATAGGTTGTTCCCTTTGTCATCGGTATGTTACTTGCCCGAGTTTCGATCGTTGGTATCTCAATACCTAGTCCAATCTCATTACCGGCAAGTCTCTTTACTCGTTATGTAATGCATCGTCCCGCAACTAACTCAGTAATCACATTGCTTGCAAGGCTTATAGTGATGTGCATTATTGAGAGGGCCCAGAGATACCTCTTTGACAATCGGAGTGACAAATCTAAATCTCAAAATACGCCAACTCAACATGTACCTTTGGAGACACCTGTAGAGCTCCTTTATAATCACCCAGTTATGTTGTGACGTTTGGTAGCACACAAAGTGTTCCTCCGGTAAACGGGAGTTGCATAATCTCATAGTCATAGGAACATGTATAAGTCATGAAGAAAGCAATAGAAACATACTAACGATCAAGTGCTAAGCTAACGGAATGGGTCAAGTCAATCACATCATTCTCCTAATGATGTGATCCCATTAATCAAATGACAACTCATGTCTATGGCTAGGAAACACAACCATCTTTGATCAATGAGCTAGTCAAGTAGAGGCATACTAGTGACACTATGTTTGTCTATGTATTCACACATGTATTATGTTTCCGGTTAATACAATTCTAGCATGAATAATAAAAATTTATCATGATATGAGGAAATAAATACTTGCCTGAGATTCGATCGTCGATATCTCAATACCTAGTTCAATCTCGTTACCGGCAAGTCTCTTTACTCGTTATGTAATGCATCATCCCGCAACTAACTCAGTAATCACATTGCTTGCAAGGCTTATAGTGATGTGCATTATCGAGAGGGCCTAGAGATACCTCTCTGACAATCGGAGTGACAAATCCTAATCTCGAAATACGCCAACTCAACATGTACCTTTGGAGACACCTGTAGAGCTCCTTTATACTCACCCAGTTACATTGTGATGTTTGGTAGCACACAAAGTGTTCCTCCGGTAAACTGGAGTTGCATAATCGCATAGTCATAGGAACATGTTAAGTCATGAAGAAAGCAATAGAAACATACTAACGATCAAGTGCTAAGCTAACGGAATGGGTCAAGTCAATCACATCATTCTCCTAATGATGTGATCCCGTTAATCAAATGACAACTCATCTTTGATCAACGAGCTAGTCAAGTAGAGGCATACTAGTGACACTATGTTTGTCTATGTATTCACACATGTATTATGTTTCCGGTTAATACAATTCTAGCATGAATAAGAAACATTTATCATGATATCAGGAAATAAATAATAACTTTATTATTTCCTCTAGGGCATATTTCCTTCACCTCCTCCGGTCACAACTCCTCCAGCGGTGGTCGCGATCAGCCACCACGCCGCCGCGCCCGCTTCGAGGTAGGTAGCGGGTCGTCCCGCCGCCGCGCCCTGGTGAAGTGCGAGGCGGAGTCTTATTGAGCTCAGGAGGACGATGCAGATCCCTCCTCGCGAGCTGTCGCAAGGCGTGCACCGTTTTTATTTTTTTTCTCCTTTTCCTGCATTGAGAGAGAGAGAGAGAAGTATGGAGCCCCATGGGGGAGTGCAACAGAATATGATCCCTAATTATCGTGCTACATTTATCGTCCATGTGCTGGGTTATGGTGCCATGGTTATGTGCCTACGCGTAGGAACAACTTAGATGGATGTTTGCAGTAGTTTCCGCCGTGCGAGGTGCCTGCTTGAGGCCTCGCCGGGCGCCTTAAGAGCTACAAAAATCAGTTGGGAGAATCATTTCCGAACCTTAGTCGTGAGGGTTGCCTGCTATGGCCCGGTGCTCTGTGTCACGATGCCCGAGGAGCATGGACTGGGAGGGGTGCTCCCGCCGTGAAGTTGAACGAGGGAGCCTTGCGAAAATCAGGCGAGAAAGGGCTCACGAGGTTGCCCGGCGCAGTCCCCTCGCGAGGTTTGCGAGAGAGAGAGAGCGAGCCATACAAAAGCCAAAAACAGAGAACAGGGGCAGGAGACGGCAAACAACACTAGAAGAAACTCCAATAAAGGTTCAAACAAGGGAGAACAAGCCAACTACGGAAAGCAAATGAAAAGCCGCGTCCGGCACCTAGTCTAGTCTTCGACGTCTTCTCACCAGCGCGGAGCTAAGTGCTGCCACTGGGCGTGGGCGGGAGCCCCCGAGGCCCGAGGGCGGCACTCTGGAGACTCCAGGGCGTGTACATCCCCAACTCATTATTACGTGAGAGTGTCATGGGCGGCGAGCTTCATAGGCACTAGGCCTTCTTCACAGGCACCGGGCCTTTCTTTGGGCGGCGAGCTTCACAGGCACTGGGCCTTCTTCACAGGCACTGGGCCTTTTTTCTTCAAGGGTAGAACTTCCGGAGGTGCTGAATGTTCCAAGCGTTTGGGATGGGCACCCCTTCCTGAGTCTCCAGGCGCATGCGCCAGGCCTGTAAACATGGACAACCTTGAACGGGCCCTCCCACATGGGCGAGAGCTTATGCAGCCCTTCTCTAGGGAGCACCCGCTGAGGGAGTCCTGGATTAGGGGGTATCCAGACAGCCGGACTATATACTTCGTCCGGACTATTGGAGCGTGAAGATACAAGACTCAAGACTCCGTCCCGTGTCCGGGTGGGACTCTCCTTTGCGTGGAAGAGAAGCTTGGCGATCCGGATATTGTATTTCCTTCCTTGTAACCGACTCCATGTAAACCCTAGCCCTCTCCAGTGTCTATATAAACCGGAGAGGTTGGTCCTTAGAAGGCTGATCACAATTACAATCATAATCATCATAGGCTAGCTTCTAGGGTTTAGCCTCTACGATCTCGTGGTAGATCTACTCTTGTACTACTCATATCTTCAATATTAATCAAGCAGGAAGTAGGGTTTTACCTCCATCGAGAGGGCCCGAACCTGGGTAAACATCGTGTCCCTTGCTTCCTGTTACTATCAGCCTAAGACGCACAGATTGGGACTCCCTACCCGAGATCCGCCAGTTTTGACACCGACATTGGTGCTTTCATTGAGAGTTCCTCTGTGTCGCCGCTGCAAGGCTTGATGGCGCCTTCGATCATCGACGACGTGGTCCAGGGTGAGACTTTTCTACCCGGACATATCTTCGTGTTCGGTGGCTTCGCACTGCGGGCCAATTCGCTTGGCCATCTAGAGCAGAACGACAGCTATGCCCCTGGCCACCAGGTCAGGTTTGGAAACCTAAACTACACTGCCGATATCCGCGGAGACTTGATCTTCGACGGAATCGGGTCTGTGCCAGGAGCGCCGGACAGTCACGATGAGCACGGCCCTGACCTGCTGTCGGACAGTGCTCGAGATATCACCCCTGCAGTAGCCCCGGACCTAAATCTGGAGCAGACTGCGTGGCCCAAGCACGGGTGGATGGACCCCGCCCCGCAGGCCGCACACTCATCGGTGGTAGAGCCAAACCCAGGCCTCACCTCTAGGGACGCCTGTGATTCCGGACCCTCGGACTCGTATCCGGTTGTGGGTTCCAGTCCGCGTGCTCCTGAGCCCGCCGAGTCTGGATGGGCTCCGGTAATGGAGTTTAACACTGTGGATATCCTCCAGCACTCGCCCTTTGGCGACATGCTAAATTCATTAAAGTCTCTCTCTTTGTCAGGAGGCTCTCGGACGAACTATGTCCGGCTTGAGTGGGAAGCTAGCAATGAAGGAATTCATTGCCCACCCACCACCCACTTCATAGCCATGGTCGATGATTTGACCGACGTGCTTGACTTTGACTCCGAAGACACCGACGGCATGGACGACGATGCAGGAGAAGAACAGGAACCACCACTCAAAGGGCGGTGGACAACCACCTCCTCATATGATATATATATATGGTGGACACTCAGAAAGAAACCAATGGCGATGAGGCAACGGAGGATAACCCCTCAGGGAGAAAAACAAAGCATGGGCATCGACAACACCGCTCCAAGCCCCGCCACAGCAATACCGGCACCAGAGACGAAAACAATCCGGACGGTGCCGAAGATGAATACAACCCCGATCAACCCGCCTTCGAGCAGGCCGAGTAGGAAGATGGGCATGACAGCCCAGATGAACAGGCAACGGACGGGTACCCGGAGGAGGACAACTACATGCCCCCCTCCAAAGACAAGATTAGCCTCGCCAACAACGAGTTCGGCATGCCTGAGAACCCCGTGGAGCAGGAGCGCTTCAAGCGCCGACTTATTGCCATGGCGAGGAGCCTAAAAAGGAAGCAACAGCAGCTTAAAGCTGACCAAGATTTGCTCGTGGACAGATGGACTAAGGTCCTGGCCACCGAGAAATACAAACTCGACCGCCCCGACAAAGGGCACGCACAGCATAATTCGCAACCCCAGCCTAACCAGGAGAACCCAAGGCACATACCCCGACGTCAATTGACCACAACGGTCCAAGACAATACGAAGGGTACACAAAGAGGCATCCTCAAGCCTCGGCTCAATTGTCATAAACGTTAAGTCAGGGAAGTTGGTGCCAAATCCAGCAACCCCCAGTCCGGTAAGCAGACAAAAAACATCTCAAGCCTATCCGGCGCGAGCAACATACTCGATCAACCATGTGAAATTCATGGTACTCCTAAAAGGATGGCCAAGCACACCAATGGAGAATACCGGATCTTCAAAACAAAGCGGTCGGTCGTGTGTCAGAAACAAGGAGGGGAGGAGTCCAACAATGGCGAGGTCAAAAGATCCTCCAGATCATAAAAGTACGGCTGATCTCCCCCGATCACATCAACCGTCCGGACAATATTAACCACAACAATTTAATTGCAGTACCTCTAGACCTAGTAGTCTGGGGGCTCCATCTCACATAGAGCCTCCGCGGATATGAAGCCACAAATAACATCTCCTAAAAGATGCAGGTGCAAAAGCCAAGTTTTGTTGGCCCACCATTGTAACGGTTGTCCTCGGATCACCAAAAAATGCCCCGCCAAAGAATAATTCTTTGGCACCTTCCCCTTATACGGTAATTTACCATATGTTAACGGGATGAACCACGTTGACTAGATTCCACGTGGTAAACCATCAGGCCAACCCCGTGTGATATAATCACACCTATGGGCAAGGCCGAACCCCGCCCTTAGAGCGGAAATCATATCGCTGCCGGAGCAACGAGTCATGCCTGCCTATCAAAATTTTGATATGACAGCCAACTATCTGGACACCAACTGAGAAGTCTGTGCTACTTCGCGGTATAACGGCCGGGTTAACCAGGTTCCGATCAGGAACCCTCGGACCAATCACAAGAGGACGTTTAGCTGCCCTCAAGTATTTGCCTTTACAAACTAACTATGACGCAGAACAGGTTTGGCAACGTGGAATCGGCCCGGGCACACAAGGACAGGAACACGTAAGTGAACCCGCCCAAAGAAGGCAGTCCGGATTCACTTCAGATCCACTCACAGCCCCCTCCAGTCCGGCCATGACAGGTTCCGCCAAAAACACCTCTTTTCATAATCTTAAATCGTACTCATATGCATAGACATATCATCCTACTACAATGCGTAGACTTAAATAACACATACCTGCCGTCGTTTCTCAACGGCGCCCTTTTTGTCAAAAACGGCACCCACGCCTTGTGTTATGCCCGATTATGCCAGGGGCTTCACAGTATGGCAATAAAGTTTGACCACCTTTTCGGTCGCTCGGCACCCCGAACTTATAACACTATATGCATCAGCTCCGAATCATGTCTTGGTTCATTGGTTGGGTTTGCCCGACTCCCATGTTTTGGTACCTTACATTCCGCCCCATCGGCTAAGGTAGCGCTGGGAGAACTACTGCGATTGTGTCCCGGTTCTGCCGGACGAGCACCTCAGTAGAGAAAGCCAAAAACCGACTGTCATGATACAGCGAGAGCTGGTCAGCTGTTCGAGAGGTCGTAAAATCCTTAAAGATTTATTCCGCATAACACCATTATAAATGCAGAGTGCGACGAATCGGTCTTCCGATCAGGCGCCAATAGAGCCCCTAGTGCAGTCTTCTGAACACTAGGGGCTGCACCGACCATACTCGAATTCCTATGGCTAAGTGAGAGTGGTAAAGCCCTATAGTACGATTGCCTGGTTCGTGGCGAGGAACACCTCCTTAAAAGGACCCAACCATGGGATAAAGCGTGTTCAAGTATGTCCAGTACACCCCCGTATTTCTTTCGTGGGGGCAGAAGCCGACGACTGGCCAACTCTCAGGATTTACATACACTAAACAGCCGCACAGGAAGAACAAATGTTCAAACAAAAATAAATAATACAAGTGCCATCATCCCATATTACAAATAACGGCATGAATGCCCTCAGGGAAATATAATGTATTTGGTACACTTATCCGCCACAAGGCGGGCTCCCTTCAGTACACCTTCATAGTACAACTCGGGCTTGCGGTGCTCCTTACCCTCCGGCGGCCCCTCAGTCATCAGCTTCTCCGCATCAAGCTTCCCCCAATGCAATTTTGCACGGGCAAAAGCCATGCGCGCACCCTCTATACAGACTGATCGCTTAATAGCATCAAGCCGAGGACAGGCCCCCACAATCCGCTTCACGAGTCCAAAGTAACTGCTTGGAATTGGTTCCGCGGGCCATAGCCGGACAACTAAGTCCTTCATGGCTAGTTTGGTCGCCTGGTGCAGTTCGACCAGCTGCCTTAGCTGATCGATAAAGGGCACCGGATAGTTCGGCGCCAAATACTGCGACCAGAAATCCCTCTCCGCAGACCTCTTCTCCTCGGTCCGGTAGAATTGGGCGGCATCTGATATACTGCGAGGCAGATCCGCAAATGCCCCTGGAAAACAAGAATTCAACTCGTCACTTAGAGTTCTCCCCATTATCATGTAAAAATGGCCATGAATACAAAAGGCCTTACGAGCCGCAAACTTCCGGGCCTCCTGAATGTCCCGCATAGCAACTCGGGCTTCTTCCCGAGCATCTTCCGCGGCTTGGAGATCTTGGGCGAGTTCGGATTCTTTCCCTACTAGACTCTGCTTCAAGCCCTCACTTTTCTTCATAGCCTCCTAGAGCTCTCGCTCAGCCGTGATGATCCCAGCCTCGTGTTTCTCACGAAGCGCCTGTTCGGCGGCAGCCTTCTCGTTGGCATCAGCCACAACCTTCTTCAGTGCCTCATATTCGGCGCTCGCTCCTAGAGCATACAATACAAATACTTTTCACTAGGCACAATTCATCATTCGTGCTGAATTCAAGACAATGTTTCAACATACCTTGCTTGTCCTCCAATTGCTCCTTTACACGGCCAAGTTCTTCTTCGGCCCGCTCCAGGCTCTGCTTCAGTCCGGACACTTCCGCACTATGAGCGGCCGTCTTCTCTGCAGACGACTGTTTTCACATAAAGGGGTATACGTCATTAACAAAGGCTCCTGCAAAAGAAGAGGATTTGATCCCCCGTCCGGCTCTTTCTCTCTTTCGCCGGACAGTGCATCAGGGGCTACTACTCATATTATGACGATTCCTCAAAGGTTTTTTAGAAAGCATACCTCAAAGGCCTTTATAAGGCCAAGGCAGGACTCATTCAGCCCGCTCTCTGCGGATTGAATCTTTTCAATCACCGCACCCATGAGGCTCTGATGTTCATCGACGATAGACGCGCTCTTTAACGCTGTCGATAGACCGCCGGGCAGCCCTGCTTGGACAGAGGTTGCCGGCGGAGTAGGCAAGCCTCCCACCGTCGAAGGTGGCTGCTCGCCCGATCCTGGAGCCTTAGAGGTCTCCAGGTCCTTGTCCGGCTGTGGTCCGAACCCAAGATCGCCCCCACCGTCGACACACCGGGAGGCCGCTGCCCCCGTGTGTCCGGCCCCAGAGACATGCCTCCCCTGGTCCGGGCCTCGTTGAGATGGCACCTCAGTGTCGCACCTGGACTTCGGGGAAGGGGCCTTTGGAGGCGTCTTGCTCGCCAAAGCATCTGAGCTCAGCGAATCCTCCGATGAGGACTGTTCGGCGCGAGACCTTGCCGGGCTGTATGAAATATGGCGACAGTTAAAACTACTGTACCCAAACGACCCTGGACGCATATGCGTGTCCGGATGTCAGATACTTACGACTTTCCCGGGGGCTGGGCCCTGGGATCCCACTCCGGGCTGTTATCGGTAGCCATGGTGGATGCCTCTGGGTGGAACCTCTCCCCCTCTTGGGCGATTCGGCCTCCAGGAATGAGGAAGTCGACCTCTTCTTCCCATTTCCAGAGTGAGACTCGTCCTCCTCTACTTCCTCCTCTTCGTCTTCGGAAGAGGGATCGTCGCCGGAGTCTTCGGATTTCGCGTCCGAAGCTTCGCGGCGACGGAGGCCACTCCGGGTATTTTTGACCTTCTTGGAGGCCTCTTTCTTTGGCGCCTCGTAAGGCGCGGGGACCAGCATCTTCGTCAGAAGGGGTCCAGCCGGTTCCTCCGGCAGCGGGGCCGGACAATGTGTCCGCTCCACCTTTTTTATCCATCCCTGGAGTCATAGTAAAGCATGATAACAATGTCTCCCTCAGGACATGCCAACTGAAGCATGGATGGACAGAGCGTAGCTATAACTAACCGGGCTTGCAGAATGGGATAATTGATACCCACAGTCCTCGGTGGAGCCCGACCATGATTTGCCGGACTTAAAGAACACCTCCCAGATGTCCTTGTGGGAGGAATCATAGAGCCCCCGAAGGGTTTGGTGCTTGGTTGGGTCGTACTCCCATAGATTGCAGGTTCGACACTGGCAAGGGAGAACCAGGCGAACTAACATTACCTGGACTACGTAGACGAGCTTGACGTCCTTGTCAACCACACTCTGGACGTGCGTCTGGATCAGTGACAACTCATCGGACGAGCACCAGTTCAGGCCCTTCTTGGGCCAGGACATGAGCCGCAAAGGGGCTCCGGATCTGAACTCGGGAGCCGCGGCCAACTTTTTGCCACGCGGTTTGGTAATATAGAACCACCGCTGCTGCCACTCCTTGACGGAGTCGTTGAAGGCACCCGTCGGCCAAACGACCTTGGGCATCTTGCTCACCATGGCACTGCCGCACTCAGCATGCTCGCCACTCACCACCTTGGGCTTCACATTGAAAATCTTCAGCCACAAGACAAAGTGAGGTGAAATCTGGAGAAACCTCACACACGACGATGAACGTTGAGATATTGAGGAAAGAATTGGGGGAAAGATCATGGAAATCATACCCATAGTAGTACATGACTCCGCGAACAAATGGGTGAAGGGGCAACCCGAGCCCACGGACAAAATGGGGAAGAAACACGACCCTCTCGTGAGGCTCCGGAGTAGGGACGACCTGTCCCGCCGATGGGAGACGATGGCCGATCTTCTTGGCCAGGTACCCGGCCTCCCGGAGCCTCTTGATATCCCTCTCCTAGAAGGTGGAGGCCATCCATCTACCTCCTGCTCCGGATCTGGACATCTTTGGAAAACCTTTGTTCGATGGAAAGGGAGAACGCTTGGGCGTTAGGGCTCGAACAGAGGATAATGGGCTAGCGGAGGGAGAAGACGTGGGTAAAGAGGAAGAGACCTTATCTCTTTATAGAGACGGTAGAAGCTTTTTGCGCCTCCCCACTTGCCTGGTGGAACCTGATCGCTCCTCACTCGCCGCGATTAGCGGTGCGGTTGGATTACCCATACCCGTATTGATGAGAGTCCCGCAATAAGGGGACACGATCTCTGCTATGGCAAAACGTGCAGAGGAAACCGCCTCGCGATATGCGCTATGGCTAGTTGTGGGAGAACGGTTCGAATAATGACCCGACCGTAATAACATGCCACGTTGTCAGCAGGTTACATTGTATCATTCTCTCTGCGGTGGTATGTGGAGATCATTTTGCAGATCCGTACAAGGTCTAAGTGTTCTATAATTACTTTGGAGTATTTGGAGATGGAACCCGCCTTGCAATGCCGAAGACAAGACTGCGCGCCGGACTTGTCATCATTGAAGCCTGGTTCAGGGGCTACTGAGGGAGTCCTGGATTAGGGGGTATCCGGACAGCCGGACTATATACTTCGTCCGGACTATTGGAGCGTGAAGATATAAGACTCAAGACTCCGTCCCGTGTCCGGGTGGGACTCTCCTTTGCGTGGAAGACAAGCTTGGCGATCCGGATATTGTATTTCCTTCCTTGTAACCGACTCCATGTAAACCCTAGCCCTCTCCGGTGTCTATATAAACCGGAGAGGTTGGTCCTTAGAAGGCCGATCACAATTACAATCATAATCATCATAGGCTAGCTTCTAGGGTTTAGCCTCTACGATCTCGTGGTAGATCTACTCTTGTACTACTCATATCTTCAATATTAATCAAGCAGGAAGTAGGGTTTTACCTCCATCGAGAGGGCCCGAACCTGGGTAAACATTGTGTCCCTTGCTTCCTATTACCATCAGCCTAAGACGCGCAGATCGGGACCCCCTACCCGAGATCCGCCGGTTTTGACACCGACACCCGCCTGAGTACGAGGTCACCTACCTCGAGAGTCCTGGGGCGGATGTTGCGGCAATGATACCGCCGCAGCGCCTGCTGGTATCTTGTTGCTTGTAGCACAGCTTCTCGACGATGCTCCTCCCCCAGCACGAGGTCCATCCCCCACATGGCATCCTGTTGCGCTTCATCAAACGCTAGGACCCGCGCAGAGCGATGCCTGACCTCATGAGGGAGGACCGCCTCTGCTCCGTAGACGAGGAAGAACGGGGTCTCGCAAGTCAACTTGGTGGCGGTAGTGCGGATGGACCACAACACAGACTAGAGCTCATCGTACCAGCCCCTGCCGCAGGCCTCCAGCTTCTTTTTGAAGGTCCTGGTTTTGAGGCCCTTCAGGACCTCTGCGTTGGTGCGCTCGGCCTGGCCGTCACTCCGAGGGTGTGCCACCGAAGCATAGCATATCTGCGTTCCAAGGTTAGCACAATATGTTTTGAAGAGATTGCTGGTGAACTGCGAACCATTGTCGGTGATGATGCGATTAGGGACCCCGAACCAGCTCACGAGGCCCTTGATAAACTTGACTGTAGAGCTAGCTGGGATGGTGTGGACGGCTTCCACCTCCGCCCACTTGGTGAACTTGTCGATGGCGATGTAGAGGTAGTGGTAGCCCCCAGGCGCTCGAGGAAACGGGCCCAAGATATCCAGCCCCCAGACCGCGAATGGCCACGAGAGTGGGATGGTCTGCAGGCCCGGACCAAAAGGGTTAATGGCTATGATTCGAATACGACCAAGCCCCCAAGTAGTTTGTGATGTTTTAACGACTATGATTCGAATACGACCAGGAAACCGGACCAAAAGGGTTCATGGCTATGATTCGAATACGACCAAGCCCCAAGTGGTCATGAAATTATGATGAAGAAGACTCATTATTCTTGAAGATGAAACGACAGAGGCTCTGCTTTATTATAATCATCATAATATATACATCATCAAAATATGTACATCATAAGAGCCGGTGGCTCAAGTGTAGTAAGGCCGAAGATGAGCAATATTCCACGGCCGGCGGGTCTCCTCCTCCGACTTACGTGAGTCCTTGTGCTCTCGAATATCGATAAGGTAGTATGACCCATTGTTAAAGTTCTTGCTGACCACAAAGGGCCCTTCCCAAGGCGGGGATAACTTGTGCACATCAGTTTGATCCTGGATGAGCCGGAGCACCAAATCACCTTCTTGAAAGGTTCTGGACTTAACCTTGCAGTTGTGGTAACGGCGCGGATCTTGTTGGTAAATCACCGAGCGGGCTGCCGCAAGGTCACGCTTCTCATCTAACAGGTCAAGTGCATTCTGGCGTGCTTGTTCATTATCAGCTTCAACGTAAGCCGCCATATGGGGTGAGTCGTGACAAATGTCACTAGGGAGAACCGCCTCTGCTCCGTATACCATGAAGAAAGGCATGTAACCCGTAGATCTGTTGGGGGTAGTATTGATACTCCATATCATTTAAGGTAACTCCTCGACCCAACAACCCGGTGTCCTTTGCAAAGGAACCATAAGCCGGGGCTTGATGCCTCTCAAGATTTCTTGACTGGCTCTTTCAGCTTGACCATTGGATTGGGGGTGAGCTACTGACGACACGTCAAGTCGGATATGCTCACGTAGACAAAACTCTTTCATAGCACCCTTGGACAGATTAGTGCCATTATCAGTTATGATGCTATGCGGAAAGCCAAAGCGAAAAATCACCTTTTTAATGAATTGAACCACCGTTACCGCGTCACACTTATTGACCGGCCCTGCTTCGACCCACTTTGTGAATTTGTCAACCGCCACCAAATGGTGGGTCTTTTTATCCTTGGACCTTTTAAAAGGCCCAACCATATCGAGCCCGCACATTGCAAACGGCCAAGTAATTGGAATCATCCTCAATTCTAGAGCCGACACGTGAGCTCGCCATGAAAATTTCTGACAACCATCACATTTACTGACCAAATCCTCCGCATCAGCATGAGCCGTTAGCCAATAAAATCCATGACGAAACGCCTTGGCTACAAGGGACTTTGAACCGGCATGATGACCACAATCTCCTTCATCAATCTCACGAAGAATCTCACGACCCTCCTCATGAGAAACGCAACGCTGAAACACCCCAATGAAACTGCGATGGTGCAACTCGCCATTGGCAATTGTCATTGACTTAGACCGCCAGGTTATCTGTCTGGCCAACGTTTCATCCTCAGGTAATTCACCCCGGGTCATATAAGACAAATATGGTACTGTCCAATCTGGGATAGCGTGAAGAGCCGCCACCAATTGTGCCTCCGGGTCAGGAATAGCCAGATCCTCCTTTGTAGGCAACTTGACAGAAGGGTTATGCAGAATATCCAAGAAAGTGTTAGGTGGCACCGGCTTACGCTGAGACCCCAATCGGCTTAAGGCATCAGCCGCCTCATTTTCCTGCGATCAATGTGTTCCACTTGATAACCCTTGAAATGCCCAGCAATAGCATCAACTTTGCAGCGATAAGCCGCCATGAGTGGATCCTTAGAATCCCATGTACCCGAGACTTGCTGAGCCACCAAGGCTAAATCGCTGAAACATCTCACCCGGCTTAAGTTCATATCCTTAGCCATCCAAAGACCATGGAGCAAGGCTTCATACTCGGCTGCATTGTTAGTACATGGAAACATGAACCTTAGAACATAACAAAACTTGTCACCTTGAGGGGAAGCTAAGACAACTCCAGCCCCCGAGCCCTCCAATTGCCTGGACCCATCAAAGTAAATAGTCCAATATGTGTTATCTGGCTTCTCTTCAGGCATCTGCAGTTCTTTCCAATCGTTGATGAAGTCCACAAGTGCTTGAGACTTGATGGCGATGCGAGGCATATATGTCAAACCATGAGGTCCAAGCTCGATGGCCCACTTGGCTACCCGCCCAGTGGCTTCTCTATTTTGAATAATATCCCATAAGGGAGCAGAACTGACCATAGTGATGGGATGACCCAGAAAATATTGCTTAAGCTTCCGGCTGGCCATGAATACCCCATAAATGAACTTCTGCCAGTGTGGATACCCTTGCTTGGACTCAATAAGCACCTCACTGATAATACTAAACCGGCCGTTGAACCGGATATTCCTTGCCAGTCTCCTTCCGTTCCACCACAATGGCTACACTGACGGTCCGGGCGTTAGCAGCCACATATAATAACAACAACTCCTTATCAATAGGAGCAGCAAGTACTGGCGGCTCAGGGAGCTGTCTCTTCAAAGCCTCAAACGTGTCATTAGCGGCATCACTCCAGACAAAGTCATATGTTTTCTTCATCATCTGGTACAGCGGTATGGCCTTCTCACCCAACCGGCTTATGAACCGGCTTAGGCAGCAATACGACCCGCCAGGCGCTGAACATCATTAATACACGCCGGCTTTGCCAGGGAGGTAATGGCCTTGATCTTCTCCGGGTTAGCCTCAATGCCTTTGTTAGAAACCATAAAACCCAAAAGCTTGCCTGCTGGCACACTAAAAACGTACTTGGTCGGGTTAAGCATCATCTTGTAGACCCGGAGATTGTCGAAGGTCTCCTTCAAATCATCTATCAAAGTTTCCTTCTCTCTAGATTTCACCACAATATCATCCACATAAGCATGAACATTGCGCCCAATCTGACTGAGACAGTTCTGCAGAAGGCTCCAAAGGGAGTAATGAAAGTTGTCTTCTCCTGGTCCTTAACTGCCATCTTGATCTGATGATAACCAGAATAAGCATCTAAAAAACTCAAATGCTCACAACCCGCCGTAGCATTAATGATTTGATCAATACGAGGGAGAGCAAAAGGATCAGTCGGACAAGCCTTATTTAAGTCCGTGTAGTCCACACACATACGCCAAGTGCCATTCTTCTTAAGCACCAACATCGGGTTAGCCAACCACTCAGGATGAAAGACTTCAACAATGAACCCAGCCGCCAAGATCCGGGCCACTTCTTCACCGATGGCCTTACGCCTCTCCTCATGGAAGCGACAAAGGAATTGCTTGACCGGCTTAAACTTTGGATCAATATTAAGAGTGTGCTCAGCGTGTTCCCTCGGTACACCTGGCATGTCAGAAGGTTTCCATACAAAGATGTCCCGGTTCTCATGGATGAACTCGATGAGCGTGCTTTCCTATTTGGGATCCAGGTTAGCACTGATACTGAACTGCTTGGATGAGTCGCCAGGAACAAAATCAACTAGCTTAGTGTCATCGGCCGACTTAAACTTCAGCACCGGCTCATGCTCTATAGTAGGCTTTTTCAGAGATGTCATATTGACCGGGTCAACATTATCTTTATAGAACTTCAACTCCTCTGTCGCACAGATAGACTCAGCGTAAGCAGCATCACCCTCTTCACACTCCAAAGCTATTTCACGACTCCCATGCACTGTGATGGTCCCCTTGTAACCCGACATCTTGAGATACAAATAAACATAATAAGGTCGTGCCATGAACTTAGCATAAGCCGGCCGTCCAAACAGAGCATGATACGGGCTTCTGATCTTGACCACTTGAAAGGTAAACTTCTCGGCCCTGGAATCATACTCATCTCCAAAGGCCAGTTCCAGCTCAATCTTGCCTACGGGGTACACCAACTTACCAGACACCACTCCATGGAAAACAGTATTGGACGTCTTAAGATTTTTATCAGTTAATCCCATACGACGGAAAGTATCATAGTAAAGGATATTAATGCTGCTACCTCCATCCATGAGTACCTTAGTGAATTTGTACCCACCAACCTGAGGCGCCACCAGCAAAGCCAAGTGACCCGGATTATCAACCCGGGGCGGGTGATCCTCTCGGCTCCACATAATGGGTTGCTCAGACCATCGCAAGTATTGGGGAACTGCCGGCTCAACAACGTTTACATCCCTCTTGTGGAGCTTCTGGTCCCGCTTGCATAGACTCATGGTGAAAACGTGGTACTGCCCGCTATTCAACTACTTCGGTTGACTTTGATATCCAGACTATTGCTGTTGCTGACTCCCTTGGCCGGATTGTTGATTGCAGCCACTCTAATTACCTTGATTATAACCACCCTGATTGCCTTGATTATAACCACCCTCATTACTTTGATGGTGTTGGTGGCCCTGGAAGCCAGAATTAGAACCGCCACCTCCGTAGCCCGGGCCATGAGAACCGCCGCCACCGAAACCTGAGCCGCCGCCCGGCCCATGGTTGCTGTGAAACGAATTAGAATTTTTGAAAGCCCTCATAATTGAACAATCTTTCCAAAGGTGAGTAGTTGGCTTCTCCTGTGTGCCATGCTTTGGACAGAGCTCATTCAACAACTGCTCGAGATTAGGACCTGATCCACCGGTCCGAGGAGGCGGCCTCCCCTTACGACGGAGATATTGCTTTGTGCATTGGTGTTAGCCACAAAATCGGAGTTACCATCAGCCTTGTGCTTACCGTTGCCTCCCTGATTCATCGGGTTATGCTGCGGACCCTTGGCGTTACCATTCTTCTTTCAATTTCCTGGTTTGTCATCATCAGACTCGGGGTCCTTGGTACTATCAGAGTCGGCATATTTGATTAGAGCCGCCATCAGCTGCCCCATATCATTGCAATCAAGCTTGAGCCACCCCAGCTTCTGCTTAAGAGGCAAAAAAGGGCAATTTTTCTCCAACAAGACTGCAGAGCCAGCATTCATGTTATCGAATGAGTGTATGATAGCTTTGACCCGGCGCGCCCAATGGGTCATTGATTCACCCTCCTCTTGGGCGCAAGCGGCTAAGTCCACAATCGACATGGTCTGTTTGCATGTGTATTTAAAGTTCTGAATAAACCGGGCTTTTAGCTTAGCCCGTGACCCGATGGAATTAGCTGGGAGCCCTTTTAACCAAGTACGAGTCATTCCATCCAGTATCATGGTGAAGTATTTAGCACAAGCGGCATCACTGACCTCTAATAATTCCATGGCCATCTCATAACTTTCAATTCACGCCTCAGGGGGGTAAGTCGGCTGTGTAATTAGGCACCTTACGAGGTCCTTTGAAATCCTTGGGCAAACGCTCATTACGTAGAGCCGACACCAAATAGGGTACACCTGTAGTTCTAGAAGTCACACCTGCCTCTACCGAAGTTGTTGGATAAACCGGAAGGGGCTGGTGAGCCGCCCCCTGAGCCGCATGCTCAACCTCTTGACGCACTCTGTCCTGATCGACCAAGTTATGAGCTTCATCACGCGTCGGGTCATGCCCACGTGGTTGGTTATGGTGCTGGTCATTGCTTGAAACGACTGGTGAGTCCATGTGCCTGCTATAACTCCGGCTTGTTCGAGGGGTCGAGTGAATCCTATCTCGACCGTAAGAATAAGCCTCCTGCTGCACCAATGTTGTCTGAAGAAGTTCTCTAGCCCTTCATGTTTCAACCGCCGCTGGAGAGTCTCCATCCATCGAGAGAGCCGCCAATCCTGCCGCCACAACAATCATGTTCTCTAAAGGATTGGAATAATGGCCCGGTGGCGTTGGTATATGTTGAGGCAGAGCGCTATTCAGACGAGGAGGTTCCATCATGCGTGGTTGAACCGGCGTTCCAACTCCGGGTGCTGCAGCCCGGTTTATCTCCGGCGGGTTACTGGTCCCCGCTCCAGGCGTGCAAAATAGGTTTCTCGCCTTGTAAACCAGAGGTAGACTAGACTTGTGCCTCCTCCTCATGATTTCATTGGAAGTGTTTTGATCCATCGTAAGCCGGAAAGCCTCGGACTGAATCCGTTGAGCCTGAGCATCCAGGGCATCCCGTTCCGCGGCCATCCTGACGTCCTCTGCCGCCAGGTTCTCCTTGGCTTGCGCTACCTCATCACGCAGCTTTGCAATTTCTGCGCTATGCTGAGCTTGATTTGTCGGGTTAACTTCTGTTGTTAACAAGGTTGTGAGTCTATCCAGCAACTCCATCAATACCTGAGCTGGTGGGCACACATGGCCTCCTGCCCCGACTGCCGTCACCGCTGCTGACCCGGAAGTCATCACTGCTGCGGTTGAAGAATTTTTCCCAGGCTGGGTACCAGCCATGAAGATTGCAACCCGGTTCGGCGGCTCATAGTGGTCCAGAATACTATCGCCATCGGAACAGCCCCCAAGCCCGCCGTGTTGCAATTGGTACAAGGAAATAGTCTCGCCTTTGGATGACTCACCGTCAGAATAGATGGCCGTCTCACCGCCAGACATTGACCCTTCATCAAATTCCGCTCCATGGATGAATCCCACGAAGGCATGCTTCACGGCGGGCTGAGCGCGGGCGGGTCTCGCACGCTGAGCCGTCTCGATGACGTCGGTGTAGATGTCCGGCTCAGGGCCCGGCTCGCCGATCTTGCCAATGAAGACATGAATTCCGCCGAAAGGGACCCGGGACCCGTAGTCAATTGAGCCGGCCTCGGGGCCCCAGCCCGCATTATCGATGTAGAGCTTTCCACGGTGACTCTTGGTCATCCGGCCGACAGCGTATCCCTTGAGCCCTTCGAAGCTGCCCTTTAAGAACTCGAAACCACTGTGCGCTGGCCCCACGGTGGGCGCCAACTATCGTGGAATAGTCACGCCAGATTTCCTAGTAAAAGGACTTAGTCGTGGAGCCATCGCAACTAGGTTAGCTTAAAGGGGTTAAACGGGACAAAGGACACAGGAGTTTATACTGGCTCGGCCCCTTGCGGTGAAGGTAAAGGCCTACTCCAGTTTTGAGGTGGTATTGCTTATGCCTCGATTACCAGGGAGCGAATCCGCTAAACCTAGCTTTTGATCTGTTGTTTCTTTCCCTGAACTGCCGCCGGGTCGTCCCTTCATATACACAGGTTAACGCCCAGCGGTTCACGGAGTTTCGGCCGGCTCATAGACAACGTGTCCGGCTCGGTGACTATCTATACATGCCTTACAATACAAGTCTTACATGTATGGCGGTTTACCGCGATGGGCCTAGAGTCGCCTTGGGCCTTGGGCCCTTGTCTATGAACCGTCCTCTTCAATGTCCTCGTGGGCTTCATATCATGAGTCGCCATAGGTATAACCCGGCCCCACTGGACGGGTCATACCTAATAGTTATATCCCCAACAGAACTAGTTTTCAATACAAATTTGATGAACTAGATTAGATTTTTGTGAACTAAAATTTGAATCCAAGTGAACTAATTTTGAAATTTGATGAACTGAATTTGAATTTAGTGAACTAAAATTTTAATTTGATGAACTGAATTTGAATTTTGTGAACTAAAATTTGTATGTTGGTGAACTAATTTTGAATTTAAGAGAACTAGTTTGGTTCTTCATGAAGTAGATTTTAAAAGTTGTGAACTAAAATTCGAAATGATGTGAACTACTTCCGAATACAAATTTGATGAACTGAATTCGAAGCTCATGAACTAAATTTTGAATCCAACTAAACTAAATTTGAAATTGTGATGATTTAGTGAACTAAAATTGAAATTTGATGAGTTGAATTTGAATTTTTGTGAACTAAAATTTGAGTGTTGGTGAACTAGTTTTGAATTTAAGTGAACTAATTTGGTTTTTCATGAACTATATTTAAAAAAAATGTGAACTAAAATTTGAAATAAAGTGAACTACTTTTCAGTACAAATTTGATGAACTTAATTTGAATTTCGTGAACTAAAGTTTGAATCCAAGTGAACTAAAATTGAAATTTGATTAAATGAATTTGAATTTTGTGAACAAAATTTTGAATATTGGTGAACTAGTTTTGAATTCAATTGAACTGATTTTGTTTTCCATGAACTATGTTTTACAAAATTGTGAACTAAAATTTGAAATGACGTGAACTACTTTTGAATACAAAATTGATGAACTGAATTTGAATTTCGTAAACTGAATTTTGAATCCAAGTGAACTAGAATTGAATTTCGATGAAGTGAATTTGAATTTTGTGAACTAAAATTTGAATGTTGTTGAACTAGTTTTGAATTCAAGTAAACTAATATGATTTTTCGCGAACTACTTTTGAATACAAATTTGATGAAGTGAATTTGAATTCCATGAACTAAATTTTGAATGCAAGTGAATTAAATTTGAAATTTGAATGTTATTGAACTAGTTTTGAATTCAAGATAACTATTTTGTTTTTTCATGAAGTAGATTTTAGAAATTTTGAACTAAAACTCAAAATGATGTGAACTAGTTTTGAATACAGATTTGATGAACTGAATTTGAAATTAGGTGAATTAAATTTTAATTTTATTATTCATCATGTTGATTTTGAAAAACTGTGAAATAAATTTGAAATGACATAAACTAGTTTTGAATACAAATTTGCTGAATTGATTTTGATTTTCATGAACTATTTTTTGAATCCAAGTTAACTAAATTTGAAAATTGATGAACTGAATTTGATTTTTTTGAACTAAATTTTGAATCCATGATGAACTTAATATGAATTTTGTGAACTAAAATTTGAAAGTTGGTGAACTAGTTTTGAATTCAAGTGAACTAGTTTGTTTTTTCTTGAAATAGATTTTAAAATTTGTGAACTAAAATTCAAAATGATGTGAACTAGTTTTGAATAGAAATTTGATGAAATGAATTTGATTTTTGTGAACTAAATTTCGAATCAAAGTGAACTAAATTTGTAATCGAATTTGAATTTAGTGAACTAAAATTCAAATTTGATGAAATGAATTCAAATTCTATGCACTAAAATTTGAATGTTGGTCAAGTATTTTTGAATTCAAGTGAACTAATTTGTTTTTTCATCGTGTAGATTTTAAAAATTATGAACTAAAATTCGAATGATGTAAACTAGTTTTGAATACAAATTTGATGAATTAAAATTGAATTTCATGAACTACATTTTGAATCCAAGTTAACTAAATTTGAAAATTGATGAACTAAATTTTAATTTTGTGCACTGAAATTTGAATGTTGCTTAACTAGTTTTGAATTAAAATAAGCTAATTTGGATTTTCATGAACTAGATTTTTAAAAAGGTGAACTAAAATTCGAAATGACGTGAACTACTTTTGAATACTATTCTGATGAACTGAAGTTGAATTTCATGAACTCAATTTTGAAACCAAGTGAACTAAATTTGAAATTTGATGGACTGAGTTTGAAATTTGATGAATTGAATTTGGTTTTAGTGAACTAAAAATGAAATTTGATGAACTAAATTTGAATTTTGTAAACTAAAATTTGAATGTTGGTGAAATAACTCTAAATTCAATTGAAATAATTTAGTTTTGAATTCTAGTGAACTAAATTTAAAAATCAAATAAGTGATTTTTTTTGAAGTAATTTTGAAATTTGATGATCTGGATTTAAATTTTGTGAGATAAAATTTGAAATTTTGGTGAACTAATTTGCTTTCATGAACTAAACTTGAAATAATATGAACTAAAGTTCAAAAAGGACGGGAAGTATTTTTTAATACTAATGAACTGAATTTGAATTTGGTGAACACTACAAGAAATGTGTTAATCCATGACGGATTCGAACTGTCACATCTATGTGCAAATCCATCATGGTAGGTCGTTCTTGACGAATTTAAGATCCGTCATGTATATCACGTCATAATTTGACCACCATGCACTCCATGACGGATCTTCAGAACCGTCATGGATCCATGACGGTTCTTGACCATCACAATTTACTATGAGATAACGGCGTTAATCATGCATTCCATGTCATCATCTGACATGGACATGGATCTGACATTATGCCCCATGTAGTAGTCGACCTAATCAGAGTTTTGGCCCACTAAAATTCAACTCTATCCAGGACTGTCGGCCCATCATAATTTTGGTCCATTAAATTTTGAATTTGTTCAAAGCCCATTAATTTTAATTAAGACATTAGCCAATCCACTTCCATCACTTCAAGTGAATTAAATTGGTTTTCCATGAACATTGTATTTTTTAACAAAAGCAACCGTCCTCTCCCAACACTTCACAATTATAGATGAAGAAAGCACGAACCATCACAAAAACCAAATTGACAAGTGGCAGCTGCTTCTTACCCTATCTCTCTCATATTTTGTATGTTTATCTTTGTTTCTTTAACGTCGACCCAAGAGTAAATCACTAAGGCAATCACTGGCAACGCCAGCCGCAGCATTATTAAATCTCTACACCACAAAGATGCACGAATAATCTGTACATTCGCACTTCGTGAATCATCACGCATTTTCATCACATGGGTAAGGCCATGTGTAAAAGTGCCAGTCACTGGTCACAAGCCAAGAACGACCATCACTCCCATGCTATTGACATCGATGGGCACATTCTACATCATAGGTGTTAGTAATTAACTCAATAGTTAAAAAGTATAAGTCTGAAACATGGTAAAGCTAAACTGGCATAAATCAAACATTGACTAACTTTTCATATTTGAAATGGAAAATGCTTTAAAACACATAGAAGGGAGGAAAAAATCAAGAAAAATAGAGAAAAAGTAGTTCCACTTTTACCAAAAAAAAGATACGCTTCGTATGCACATTGATTGCAACAGAAGTACTATATAGTTCACGAAGAAAAGTAGATATCCATGACTATAGCACTTGCTCGCGGTAACATATGTTTAAACAACTAGTACTATGCATCTACTACCATACGATTATAGATGAAACTGTTTCAGATGTGAAAATGGATGCTTTTCTCTGATCAATTACACATTCAAAATGTTTGCAGATGCATCTTGCGGAAAAGTCAATTTGGTCTTGACAGATCTTCTTCTTTCAGCTTGTTCAAGGTGGTTTTAAATAACTTGAACACAGAGATCATTCTGTACTTCTGAATGTTGTCCTAGATATAAAGACAATATAGACAGATTATGAGAGAGAGAAGAACAATAATTGAGAAAAAAAATTAAAGTACTACAAAAATATACTACAGAACTAGAGCCCTAACTGGTTACATGAGGCTGTAGAGATAGTAAACACTAGAAAAACGCTTGACTAATCATATGAGCATGCTGCAAAAAGTACTACTGGGAGGACATGGCACAACACATAACAAGACCTAAAATATTTTGGGTAATGGATAGTAAACAAACTCGCACTTCAGAAAAATTAATAATATCAATTCCACCCAAGCATGCAATGTACATAGACAAGTCCTAGCTTCTAAAAAAATGGGCATACGACCGGGACTAGCATTTAGTCTTGGCACATGCAAAAGTACCAAACAACTGTGCCAATTCAAAGATACATTATCAATTAGCAACACAACTAAAGAACTAATTAGATTAGCATGCAACTAGCTACTGATTGCTAGTAATAGATAACCATGATCGAAAAAAATCAAGTCATGTCATTTCTAGTAAGCTAAAACAGAAAGCACATGTAGTTTAACGGACTTCATGGTGTTCATCTGCCAGATAAAAAGGGCCAATAGATGTCTCCAACTACCAACACATCGAATGGCCTACATCACTCGTTTGTTTTGGATTCAGTATTGCACATACAAAAAAATTAATAAGGCAAAGATTTTCAAGAAATACCACACTAAAACTCTTCATAGTTTTGCCTTCAAAATTTTCCATGTATAAAAAGGCAGATAGTGGCCTAAATCATGCCTACATAAAGAATACAAAACACGGGAAAAAATTGAGGAGGAGTATCAAGTATGATAACAGCAAGTAGGAGGGAAAAAAGTAATAAGTATGGAAAGTATGTTGAATAAAGTTGCAGTTGAAAAAATTGAATAAATATACAAAGAAGTAAAACAGACTTACATGAGACAGTTTGTTGGTTAAGGTCCTATAGGTTGAAGCTTGAAAGAGAATACATTCTTGAATGGCTTTTTACTCAGCTTGTAAAGCATGTTACACACACACACACACACACACACAGTTAAAGACATTCAGAAGTGGTAGAGCAGAATTTTTTTTGTTTCCGTTGAAATCAAAGGATATTATGTCTCAATAATTACTTACCAAGTTGTAAACAAGTTCTTCTTAGGTAGTTCCCAGGATAGTGCCACAGGGATCAAAAAAGTGAGATCTCTCAAAGAGAGAGTTGATGGAAAGTATAACCCAGTGGTTTGATTTTATAGTAGGGAAGAATAACTGTGCAACAAAAAAAATCATAATGAGTATAAAACAAAACAAATTGAAAAGATCTTGCTTAACATAGTATCACTCGAAAAAGATTTACCAAGTCTTGTTTCCAGAGGCTTTCTTCTGAATTAATCCTGTCAAATTCTCAGGGGTAACCAACAATTTATTATCTGACCAACAAAACATAAATTAGTAAAAATCAATGAATTGAAGTAAAAATAAAAAATGATCAAAAGAGTGGCAAATAGGCAGTTTAGAACAAAAACTCATAGTGAAGTATGAAGTGAAACAGTACTTCTTGATATAAGGCTTTACTTCAAATGACATGTTTGATTCGTAGTTAAGAACTTGAATAAAAGACTTCATCACTTCATCTCCAATCTCACCCCTCGCTTTAAATGAAGTTAAGTAATTCTCATAGCTTACATGAAAACTCTCTATGTCGACAAAAAGAGTGTTGGACCGAATAAAGAAGCATAACTATTGTTATATGGAGAAAATGGTTGTTAAAAAGATAGTTTAATAATTTATAAAATATATATGCAACACTACGGTGGCCAAAAAAAGTTAAACCTCCTTTTATAGGCTATAAACATTGAGCTGTAAACTGAATTAGGTTGGTGTCCATATGATTTCTTTTTAGTCTAAAATTATATGAACTACAAGTTTTTCATCTCAACTACCTTTGGTTGATCCAGAAAATTGTTGGGATTACATAATACAATATGATGGAAAAATATCTAAATTAGTGCAGAAAATTGCTCACAGATTAGAAAATGTCTACAATTATTTTGTAGGTAGAGGTCTAGACTAAAAAAAGTTCTCATAAATTATTGAATATAAAACGATAAAATAACTAAATGAATAAGAGAATTTACTAGTCTTGGAAAATAGGCTTCCTCAGATATTTAGAAAAGAAGGTATCCACTTCTCGAGATATTTTGAGCTTCTTGGGTGGATCTGGAGATTGAAGTTTAGCTGTTTTTTTCTATTCTTCTTTTTAATTGTATTAGTTCCTGTACTTGGTCCAGCTTCTGCATTGTTCATTGTAGAATAGCCTGCATATCACAGATAGAAAAGGTTTGAACATTAAATGATGCACTGTGCCCAGACTCATATTACAAAAAAAATGAAAAAGATAGAAAGGAAAAATACATAATAGGCAAGAACTATAACCTTGTTGGACAGCAAAGTCCATGTTCATTAGAATTCCTACACTTGTATCACAGTCAGAGGCTGGTATGTCTTCGGTCACAACAACATGAGTGATAGGAGAATCGTCCTGAATAATGGTTGGAGTCCCTTGGAAGCGCTTAACTCTTTCATTTGAAGAAGCAGAACTAATCATTATAAAACTTCTTTTTTGCATTAACTCCACTAGAAAAAATGATATCAGCCGCTTCAGTTGATAGAAATTTTTCTTCCTGCTGAGAAAGGAAGTTGAAATGTTGTTGTAAGTTCAATCAAAATTAGGATTGGGAAAAAAATTGAAACACTTCAAGCAGACCTTAGGTTGTGAAGTAGTTGCTTGCTCAACAGAGTTGGTATTCAGAGATGTACCATGAACAGGAAAAATTGGTGTTTGGTACACAGAATTCAGGACAGAAATGTTCTGGACATAAGGAAAAACACAGAATTCAAGCCAAAAATGAAAGCATGAGATAAACAAAGATAGCGCACACACACACATAATGAGCAATACAAAACAAATACCTCAAATTTCGGTCCGATTGGCTCCTGCTTAACGACATCTTGGGAGGGAACCTGGATTATACAATTCTTAGTAAACATGACACTTCTTTCAAGAAAACACATAGATAGGAACTAAGAAAGGCACAGTACGAAAAAAATACCTCTGGTTTCAAATGTGGCTCTTGTTTCACTTTTACGTTTTGTTCAACTTTTGCAGTGCAACAGGGACCTTCTGAAATGATACGTGGACTTTTTGAATCAATTGACGTGTCCTCATTGAGAGCTTCAGGAACACTATTGGCATTGTTGACCTACATTTGACATTACGAATAAATGTTTAGCTATATAAGATAAAAAGACAACAAAGAAGAAACCAGATAGAAATAAACGATTCTACTCATAACAAATACCTCCACATTAGGAACTAAATGAAACACAGCAACAACATCAGGAGCATTGTTAACAGGCGCCACATTGGCATAGGGGGGGGGGTGCGTGATATGTCTCGCAGCTACAAATTGTAGTTGAAAAAATGATGAAAATAAATACTGGAACTAAAAAGATAAGTCAACAAACGATATACAGTATATGATGCTTACTGGTAAAACCCCGAAATTTTTCCTAGACTCGTAATTCCTATCAAGCATTGTGAGATACTTGAAATCTTCATTCTTAATGTGAGATATCTGAGGAAGAGAATAATCCACAGTTGACTGATGATTCTCAATAACATCAAAATCAACAAAATCCAGATAAATGATCTACCATTTAAAAAATAAAAAGGACAGTCAAATAAAAAGTGGAGAGATAGAAAATAGTGGAACTCAATATTGAACTTACTCCCCAAATAGGAAGACATCCCCCAATATATGAAGCCTTGTTCATTTCCTCAACACTTGGTCTGTTCATGATCATTTCAAAGTGACTCTCTGACTCCTCACGCATGAAATCCAATGCCAATTTCCAAAGTCAAGTGAAGGGATAGCAGAAACATCTCTTAGAGAGTACAAGAACTTGGTGTTACCAAAGCAGTATGACGTAGGGCACAAAATAGATGATAGGAAATAAAATGTGAAGCTCCTGATAAAACCATCTTCTGACTCGTCACTAAGCATCACCTCCTTTATTTTGTTGATTGGCATTTTGTTCCGATGATCAAGATACTTGCTCCTTAACTCTGTAACCTCTGCCTTCACTTGGGGATCGTCACTATTGAATACAAAAGGCACTGTGCCACCAGGGAAATCAAAAAAATTGTCGACCATATCTTTAGTAATCTTGATAACTTTGTTCTTATGCTTGAAACATGGCTCTATACTTCCAAACATATGCCGATCTATCCATTCAAGCAGATTCACTGGGATATTAAATTTGTATGGCATATGAAGCAGGGCTTCCATTTTGTACTTTCTCACATGGCCTAATTGAATGTCACTAAACTTCTTGATAGTTTTGTTGAAACGCTTGAAAGACAGTCTGGTAATATATGTAGGCTTGCATAACTTCCTAGGGAACACTCGGGCTTCGAAAAAAAAGAACAACAACTTATAAGATGGTGCAAAAACTAGAGAATAAATAAATATAAATGGAATATGAAAAAAAAGAACAACCCAATAGAGTATCACAAGAAATGCTAGAGGGCCAGCAAAACAAGCAGCTATATTTAAATATAAGAAAACACACATAAAAACAAGCATTTAGATAAAAATGATTAGATGAACATGTACTTCAAGAAATATATGAGAAGAAAACATGTTACTACAGAGAAGGAAAACATATGTGATCTACATATAAATTAAAAAAAGACACAAACTAAATATTCAAACAGGACAACTTACAAATGAATATACAAACATCTGGTAAGACCAAAAGCTGACACAAAATTTGTTTTTCCAGCAATTTGATCTACTTTCATACTATACTAAATTTAAAAGCTACAAACTGAAAAGAGAAAACGAACATACCACCTAAGTCATTTCGGAGACCTCGTGGGGGCTATTCAGTTGGTTCCTCCCCTTCTGGTTCTTCAACTTGGCCAACCCCATCTCCTTCTTGTGCTGCAAATACAGATTTACCAAAAACTATTAACAAATGAGCACTACTTATGAATCTATCATATTTAGATAATATATAAAACCATAACATACTAAAGGGATTGGACAAGAAACCATATAAATACTAAGAGAAAATTTTCTGCAACTTCAAGTTCTAGTTGAAAAACAGAAACATTTTTGCTAAAGCACATCTACATGTGCCATAAGTATAGCACATTCTAAGTTCTATGCCGCTGATTTTATGTGAAGATTTGAGCGGGCATTTTCTGTTATCTTTTTCTTTTTTCTTTTTGGTTTGATTGAATAACTAAGATGTGCAATAACTAGGGCACATCTAGATGTGCCTTAGACAAACCCAAACAAAAAATGAGCATCTACTAACCAACAACTACTGCGGACATAAACACGAACTATCAATAGTAACGCACTAAGGGGAATTTGTCAAGAAACCATGAAATACTAAAGGTCTATCAACATACTTTTATATACTGATTCAGGTTTAAGTTAAATAACTAAAAATATGATGTAAACACAATTATAGTACTTCAAAGAATTGCACTATACCCTCAAAATTCCCACATTACACCCCACAACCTACTCTTGATTTCATGTGTGATCCCTGTCCGATCTCACAAAATCCTACTCAGAGCCAACAACTTCTTAAATATCACAAAACCCTAGAAAATTTCAGCTATGGTTATGCATGCCACTGTAAAGTACCCAGCCCCATCCCCATGGCTTACGTTGGGCACAAAAACAGACACAACCACGTGAGCATAGCTTCATAAAACACGGGACATTAATGCAGATGCATCAAGACAATAAGCAAAGAGCAGATTCATTACACAGATGGCAGGGGGATGAATTCACACGCATCAACACACGGGAGATGCCATCCATCACAGGAGATGAGTTCACACACATCAACACACGGGAGAAAAACTATCACCGCACAAACAAGATGGCACCAGATGCATTTATACAGCTGCAACAGAATACCTATAAAGGGGGCAAATTTTTTTAGCCCAAACCCTAGATACCAGAGACACCATCAGTCACTGCACACAACTAGATCCACGCATAAACAAGAGCGACACAAGAACGAGCACCACGAAAACACAGATCATAATTGAAGACCTAAGGGGAATTAGGGTTAGAAGGAGAACGAATCAGACAAAGCCATCACGGGACAGAGGAAGAACCGAAAATGCCGCCGATGCGAGCCGTCGATGCGCCAGTCGTCGGATTAGGGTTCGTCACCGCTGCGGATTCGCCTGATTCCCCTGGGGATCGAACTCAGTCGTCGGGGAGAGGGAGGAAGAACAGAGAAGTCGTCGGGAGAGGGGGATAAGAGGAAACATGGGAGGGGATAAGACGAGCGAGGCACGGGAGGGGGATCGAATAGGAATCGCAAGAGTTTTAAACGGGTCGGCCTAGCTAGCACCGCTGCAGGCGCCGGTTTGCGGAAACAACTAAAACCGGCGCCTGCAGCACCAAATAGGAAATGTCGTTTTCCTGCTGTTTTTCTAATTTCAGTTTTTTGTTTTCCTTTTTGTCTTTTTTTTCTTCTACGGGTTTTCTAACATTTTATTATTTTCTTTTTTAATTAATAAATATTTTAAAAAAATTTGAACATTTTTATTAATGTCAGTAATATTTTTCAATTTTTTGAACATTTTTTAATCTGCAAATAAAATTTTCAAATCTGAGTACATTATGAATTCACGAACTTTTTTTTACAAACTGCATTTTTATAAAAATCCGTGGACATTTTCCAAATTTTTGTGATTTTAAAATTCACGAACATTTTTCGATGACCCCGGTTTTAGACGGTGGGGCGTTGCGATGGCATCCCCTGTTATTGAGTTTGTAGGTGTGGAGTGGTGGCTTTAGGTTGTGCGATGTATATTTTTGCCAAAGCTTTGTTGAATAATTAAACAAATATGATTGTGTGCATCTTTTGATGGAGAAGCCGAAAGTTTCAACTTCCTTTTCTTTAAAAAAAATGAGCATTCGTCCTATAAACGATCCACTGATTTCTTGTTCAAATTGGATGTAGAAGACTCTCGCTAAGGCCGTGGACACTGATGTTTTTTCTAAGATCATCTCCAAGATCCGCACATCTCCTATTGCCTTATGTCTTGCAACTACTCACCCGTGAACTGAAGATATTTTCTTTGCCTGTTATCCTTGGCCTGCGTGCCTTGTAAATGTTACAGAAAAAGAAGTGCTATGCACACGACAAACTACAGACGATGCACGCATGATGGTTAAATCTGGCCGGACATACATATGATTAAGCAAGTTGCCAGCCGCTGGATTGTTGTGTTGTCCATAAATCGTGCACTTGTATCATGCATGGAGCAGTTCTGTTACAGTAACTTAGTTTCGTATTTACGTTGTACTAACATTGTTGGATCTCTATCAGGTGGGCTTTACTTATAAAGTCGAACTCCTAACTATTCTCTAAAAAAAATCTCGGTGGATATATGAACACGTTAAACACCAAGAAGATGGCGCTGCTTTCTTTTGAAAATGTTTATGTTTATCTAATTAGGTAGGCTAACCCTTTGGCTACTAGTATAATGTGGAGGTAGAGGGTGACGCCTGCCCACCATCATCGGATCACGCATTTGCCAAATTTATCACTATCTTGGAAGCTTTAGCATTTGCCTTTCTAGTGACGACGATCCAACAGTAAGTGCCGCCGCTTGTGCGAGATGCGCGCATGAGAGCACTCCACATTTGTTCACATCGTGTTTGACCCTGCGCCTTCTGACTTCTCATCTCTCTGAACCTTCTTTAGCTTAGCAACTTGAACAATTGTCCCTTCATCCAACGCAGACCATGGACACTGAGAATACATTATCGAGTCACACATGCACTGTACACTGTCCAATTAATCATCTGCCGGCGATCCACCCCCGTCCACCTATCGATTTGCTCTCCACCCGGTCACTTCTTTGACCATCCTTCCGCGTCCTTCTCGGCAACGATAAATACCCTACATCCATGAGTCTTCTTCACGGGCTTCTCTCAACACCAATGGCTGCACCCTCCCTGTACGCGTACCTCCTCTCCTGCAACGTGATCGCGCTGCTGCTCGTGGTCGCGCCCCCGTGCGCGGGGCTCGGGCTTGACACGGTGAGGGGCTTCCTCACCAGGGAGGAGGACACCGTCATCTTCAGCCTCATCGAGCGGGCCAAGCACCCGATGAACCTGCCGGCCTACGACGACCGCGCGTGCTTCGGCCCCGCCGGCCGCCATGGCCGCCGCAACGGTTCCTTCGTCGAGCTCTTCGTCCGGGAATCCGAGCAGATCCAGGCCAAGGTGCAGTAGTCCGATCATTCGTTCTCGATGGCATGCATGCATGATGCATTCTCCTTCCTCTCTTGTTCTCTTTCTTTGACTCTGCTACCTGGGTAGCTGGTAGCTTTCAGTTCTTCTATTTTCAACGCTCATTTATCAATTGGTAGTGGTCTAAGATGTTTTGACTTGAGCGTCTGAAAACTATGGTCAAACGTTACATGCTCCCGGGAAGGTGTTGACTGAAAGTGATAACTAATACGCCCTCTGGTTCAAAATATAATCATATTTTATGTAAAAAAACTGGTAATATCAATTTAACATTGTTCATGCTTGTAATTTCTTGTATAACAATGGTGGTCAAACTTAAAAATGCTTGATTGACGGAAACTCTAAACCAGACCGAGTATATATATTGCAAAACCAGCTACTCCTTCCAATCAATATTACTTATCGCAGCTTTAATACAACTTTAGTAATCGGAGGAAGTAGTTGGTTACTTCAAGCAAAGAAGATTAGGGTTCCTGCCTCTCGCCGGCGCCGGCGCAGGTCCGCCTCGTCTCCGGTGGCCCTAGGGCCATGGAGGTGCGGTGGATCCTGGCAAGGGCCGGCGAGAGGGCTCCGTTTTTAGTCGTTTTTTTCAATCTTGTTAGGGTTTGTGTCCTATTCAGAAAGGCGAGACGGCGACGGCTTCTTGAAGATGGAATAAAGATCTCCCCGCCTAGGCCCCATTCCGGCGATGGGTCTAGCATCGTTGGTGGGCGTGTGGAGGTGTGTCTCCGGCAGGTCTATCTTCGGTGGATTTGCTCGGATCTCGTCGTTGTTCGTCTACGTTCGTGTGTCTTCGGTTTGGATCCTTCCGATCTACGTTATTTTTCATCAGCGGCGGTTGCTGTTCTGGGTGCTGGTCCTATGGGGCCTTAGCACGACGACTTCCCGACTGTCTACTACAACAAGTTGTGTCTGGCTCCGGCGATGGAGGGGCGATGACGGCGGCGCGCCTTCGGCTCACTTCGGTGCTTGTAGTCGTCGCTAGGTGGTCTACGAATCTAGATGTAATTTTTATTTCGGATATTCGTTGTACTGCCATGATTGAAGATGAATAGATTGGAAGTTTTTCCCAAAAAAAAAGCAAAGAAGACAAAAGCGTAAGTATATTGCATTGGATTCGATTCACAGCAAAGCTATAATACCACACTCCGGGTCTTATTTTCTAAATGAAGGCACGTTACCGTTGTGCTAGTGCTACGACTGCAGTACTTAAGCAACCTCACAAGTAACAAACCTGACGAGCTGTGGAACGCTTTGTGCAGGCAGGCAGGTACCAAAGCCAGCAGGAGGTCCCTTTCTTCCAATCCAGAGTGCCCTTCACGCTGGCGCCTCCATACAACTTCACCACCGTAAGCTTCCATTCCACGCATGCATCCTCCACTGCCCAACAACGAACAAACTCCATCGCCCTCTTACCGAAACCTCGTGGTACCGAAATTCAATCCAGGATCTGCATCCCGGAGCGGCATCCGTGAACGTGAACGACGCCATATGGGGCATGTATTTCAGCGAGCTGCTCCCTCAGCTGGCCAACAATGGCAGCGACGATGGCAACTACGCTGTGACCGCCGCATCGGATCTGGCGTGTCTGCAGGTGATATGGAACGCCACATTGCATGCTTTTCTATGTAGACCCCAAATGCGCATGATGATACAGTCCATTTTTATGATGAATAATTCATCCTTCTGGCAGGCGCTCTCGAGGAGGATCAACTACGGGAGGTACGTGGCAGAAGTGAAGTTCAGAGGAGACCAGCAAAGATACACAGCTTTGATCCGTTCGAAGGTACATGCTTCATCTATCATTTCATTTCATCGCCAACAGTTAAACCAGTGTTGACATGATCATGTAGTATAACTGATCTTTTTAAGATGATCATAAATGGTCACCAGAATGCATGGTCCATGTAATAAGCAAAGTAAAATCTCTCGATTCTCATGAAGGACAAGGATGCTCTGATGAAACTGCTGACATCTGAAGCCCAAGAGGATGTGGTGAAGAGGAGGGTGGAGAAGAAGGCCATGGTGTTCGGCCAAGATGTGACCTTGAACGGACCAACTGAAACTGGTGATGACACCAGCAGCCAATCCAGTTTCAAAGTCGCCCCTTCGGTGGTTTACGAATTGTATGACCGATGGGTGATCCCCTTGACAAAACAAGTGGAGATCGAGTATCTTCTCCATCGTCTCGATTGAGCCGAGCCGAGACTCTATCTCAGCAAAGCTAACCTAATTTGTTCACAATTGTACACACTTTGTATTGTCGGTACATAATTATCATGTGAAGGGAGACAAACACAATAAGAAACATGCATATTTGTGAAGCTCGCGATCTGTTCAAAATGTTCCAACAGAGTGGATTGATGACAGTTAAAGCTACTAGAACAATGGCCAAAATATGCTTTGCATCTCTCATGTGCAAAGTACCAAATGGGAAGCCATACGAGCTTCTCTCAGCATGAACAGCTAACAGTTGCTAAGTTCTACTCCCTCCATTTCAAAATAGATGACCCAACTTTGTACTAACTTTAGTACAAAGTTAGTATAAAATTGGGTCATCTATTTTGGAACGGAGGGAGTAGAATTGAGTCTACCAAGCTCAGGCTAACAGTTGCTAAGTTATACTCCCACCGTCCCATATTAGTTGTCACTGAAACAGATGTATCTCGACATATCTCAGTGCTAGATACATCCGTTTAAGCGACAAATAATATGGGACGGGGGGAGAATTGAGTCTACCCAGCCCAGGCCAACAACTTGCGTATAAGTTAGCCCCAAAATAGAAGACGTCCTACTTAAGTTCTGCGATTCCTTTATATGCTTACTTATGTTTTGGCATCTCAATTGCATGCACTGAGAACTCAGGCTTGCAAGTTTGATTGGTGCCTTCTGCCTCGGAGGTGACTCTCGAAATCAGATTGAGACGTGCACTTAGCATTGAAGATATCGCACATCCATCTTGACGCTTCAGTTCCCTTGCCATCTCCCTGCAGAGCTTCTATGTTCTCTTGGTGCCTTCTGCTTCGGAGGTGACTCGAGAGGTCAGATTGAGATTTGCAGTTAGCACTGCAGATGCTGCACATCCATCTTGACACTGGTGTCTGGTTATTGTCCGCAAGCTGGGGCATTTTCTTTTCATGCAGCCTTGCTTCACTTCCCTTGCCTTCTCCCTGAAAAGCTTCTATGTTCTCTTGGTGCCTTCTGCTTCGGAGGTGACTCGAGAGGTCAGATTGAGATTTGCATTTAGCACTGCAGATGCTGCACATCCATCTTGACACTGGTTTCTGGTTATTTTCCGCAAGCTGGGGCATTTTCTTTTCATGCAGCCTTGGTTCACTTCCCTTGCCTTCTCCCTGAAAAGCTTCTATGTTCTTTTGGTGCCTTCTGCCTCCGAGGTGATTTTCAAGGTCAGATTGAGATGTGCAGTTCGCATCGCAGATGCTGCACAACCATGTTGACACTGGTTTCAGGTTCTTGTCCGCAGGCTGGGGCACTTCCCTTTCATGCAGCCTCGCTTCAGCTCCCTTGCCTTCTCCCTGCAGAGCTTCTATGTTCCTTTGGTGCCTTCTGCCTCTTAAGTGATTCTGTAAATCTGTTTCATTGTAGCAATTCGCGTCGCAGACGCTGCAAATCCATGATGGAGCTTCTGCACTCCGTTTCCTCTTCACCCCAGAAAGTGCCTGTTTGTGCCGCTTTGCCTGCTTAATAGAGTTCTTATTAGCATAAAATGGCATGACTGATCATATTCTCGTCTACAACATACAGATCATATCGATTGAATATGAAGATATTACCACCTTTACCAGACAAACGTATACAAATTTCTGCACCACGAAAGATCTGCATAGATTAGAGTGAAATTCCCCTGATGTAACTAAAAAGGCAGTATTCTACTTAGAATGCACTTTATCTTGTTCTCTTCTCCATCATTCAACTTATGGAGTCAAGAAATTGGCAGTTTGGCACCATATGCAACTAGCAGATATATGTAGCTTTGTTTTACAGTTGAGCGTTTAAGCATTAATTGTTTGTAATCATCGTATTTAGAGAAGAGTATGTACAAGCCCCACAGTGTAATTTATTCACAATCTATACATTGAGGAGTCCCAGTTCACTTATCATATAAAAATGTCAAAGTGACATCATACGTAAATTATGTTGCTTGTTTTCAGAGCAGAGCACATCCTAAAAATTTCAATCGCACTAATTGTAGAGCACTGTCACAAGACAAAGATTAGTCAGAAAAGTATTTAGATTAGATAATTGAAAATGATACAGGTGAAGTAAACTATTAAAACTTTAACTACTAATATCTTTCAAGATATTCAGATTACATACTTGAAAATAAAATGTGTGAATTTGTCTTGAAAAGTACTTTCACAGTGCACTGTTTTCTTGGAGCTATAAATATAATGTAGTGGAAAAGAGTGGTTACAAAATGAGTTTTCAAGACTGTCGTCCAAAAGGAGCTTCTAGGGAATCAAATGGGATAGGAAGTGTCAAGCATATAACAACCATTAAAGGCCTAGGATCTACAAACCGTTGTAGCTCAGTAAGAACAAGGGTCACTTTTACTTGGAAATTGCACTGTGTACCATGTATTTGCGAGAAATGACGGGTTTAAACAGATTTGTAAGTATGATCACACTACACCGCATTTCACAGCAGAAAATCCTACAAAGTGCAGGTGAAACCATATTCAAATAATGATTTTGATTGTACAATATGGTGTGATGTGATGTTTTCATAAAACCTGGTCCAACCTGTCATCAGTCATTAGTAGAATTTACTCATTTTCAGATGAAAGCATAGTTATCACTTCTATTGAAAGTCATAAGTAGAAACGCTGGGAACTCACAATTTTTGACAGTACAAAATCAGTATACTGACCGTCAAACAATTACAGAGGCTAGTTTCTCACAGAGGTCAATATTGCACAAATCAAAGGGCAAATGCCTCATAATAGAGATGTACGATCAATCTTTTGAATTTTATCACATGAAAGATGCATAGAACAAATTAATGAGCCCATGCGGCAGTTAGTCACATAACAGGTATTCACAAATTCAGTAGTTTCTACAAGCTGAATTTATGCATGTTAAGGATGCATAATGCCATAGTAAACTGGATTCAGTAAAGAGAAAAACGACAAAATCTTAGCTGAGACATAGGTGGCTCCAAAAACACACCTAATATCTGGGATGAACTAGAGCCTTAGCTTTTACTTAATGTGTAATAAATACTAGTATGACTTAGGAACAGAACAAACTTTTAGTGATTTAGAGAGTAGATGGGAATAAAAAAAAATCTTGAAGATGGCAGCATCCCAGCTATTCAAAACATAAGATGAATCAAATGTAAAGGTGTACAAAATTGAACATATAAAGGATAAGCAGCCGCTCACCCTGACGACTGGTTCATCCTCGCTCGCTGGCCTGCACCATGGAGGTCGATACCATTCCTCAATCCGATCTTTAACGGGCTGTCTCGCAAGTGACACGGGCACGTCCAGTGGCTCATTATGCGGCAAAGGGGATGTGCCATGGCGGGGAATTGTGATCTGCCGGAACCTGGCACCAGCATTACTGTACAAGAGTTGGCGCCGGAATTCAGGCTCCAGCTCCTGCTGCTTGGCTAGTTCGGCCACAATGATTCGCTGGCGGATTTCCTCGTGCAAGAGTTCCCGGCGGAGCTCTTGTATCGTCGTCTGCGCTGCATCCCCAACGCAACCGTTGTTAATTTCTTCAACGTGCTGGAAATTTCAACTAAATGTTGCACGACCACTAAATCCCTAGCCTGCCACGCATTATCAATTCCTCGAATGGACCAAAACAGGTGCCTTTTTTCTGTCATGTTCTTAAATCTTGATCTAATAGGTGTGCAAGACATAGGGAAAAAAATCACAAGTATTCAGATCCTAAAGACAGGGAGCAGTTCTTGCGTCTCTTAAAGAGAGAGAATAAATGCAGGCGATACTGGTGCCTAACAAAACAGGTAAAAATCCCCTATTTTCTGAGAACAAGGACAACTTGTACTGATTCCAAGCTCCAACCGCACAACTGAAGAACAAGAGCTAGTTCCGAATTTCCGTTACCATCAGGGGAAGGGGTGGGAATGCCGTAGATGTCGCCGGCGTCGGCCCGATGAGCGGCTCGGCGGGCGAGTTCCATGGCTGGGGCAAGGGTTTCTCTCTCCTCCGCACGCCGGCTTCCACTTCTTGGCTTTGTCGCGTTGGTCCCCGTGCGTTTGGTTCCTCCTCCGAGACTGGTTTCCCAATCCCAAAACATCCGATGCGTGGGTTTTAATTAGGACTTCCAAAATCCAAATGATCCATCTAAATTCGGAAATGCTAATGGCCGAACGTTCGCTGAGAAGGCAGTCCCAGCGAACACCCCGCACAGTCATTGGATCCTGATCACGTGGATGGCAAAAATAAATAAATAATCACTGGCAACCTTTCCTATACATGGAAAATTTCATGAATTTCCCCAAAAAACGCATAGCAATTTTAGTTGTTTCGGCATGGCAAATGAGGCGTTCATTGGAAAATTTGAAACTAGCGAATGTTTGCTAGATAAACATGTCCTCTAAATTAAATCTAGATACATCTCAAAAAAAAAATCCAGGTATCTCTTCTAAAAAGAATTCCATGTATCAACTCGAGGAGTTGTATTTACAAAGGACGGATCATTACGACTTTTGAACTTGAATTTTGTAAATAAAATAGGTCAACATTTTGAGCTAACAACTCAAATAAGCCAGACTCTCAATACATGAAAAAAATGTTGCATACTTGGCGCCATTGTTGTACACGAGTCGTGTGATCGTATTCTCAAACACGTTGGGTTTTTGATGGGAGTCTCTAGTATATATGAACCAAATTCTATGTATTTAATGTCATCATTGGAGATCTGTATGTACACGAGTGCGGATGTATTTTTGAACACGCTTGGTCTCAGGTGCCAACCTCTCAGTATATGAATCATATGTTGTGTCTTGGCGTAATTGTTGGAGGCCGTGCGTATACGAGTGAGAGGGGACTTTCTAAGGCTGGTCACAATGAGCAAGAACATAAGCTAGTAACTTCACACTTTCCTAGACTATGTTACTACCTCCATAGTGGGTAGAAACATCTATGTAGTGTCATGCAATGATGTATTTATTAGGTTATAGACTCATTGTTTCTTGGAGTGTGTGATGGTCCGGTAACTTAGCTAGTTACCACAAGCACCTCTCTCTTCATTAAATACGTGCCACATAAGTAAAGTTGTATTGGAGTGTGTGATGTTACTCCTAAATTCCTCCCCACTGTGACCAGCCTAATGGGTTGGGTCCAAATGAATCAAATTTTGCATCCCTGGCCTGGTCGTTGGAGATCCAAATGTACACGAACGGGGACCGAACTTTCAAACAAGTTGGGTTCTAAATGCCAGCCTCTGAATATATATGAACTAAATTAGTCTGCATACTTGACGCTGTTGTTAGAGCACCTACACCCGGACTTGACAAATCCGTCCCCTCAAATGCCTGCGGACGCGTTCGGACGTGTCCGCGGGCAGTGACCGGGCACGCCTCAAATTTCACTTATTACATGCGGACATCTAATGCTAGATTCTTAAATTCATACAAAGACATGCAAACGAAATAACCTACGTGCTACATCGATCACCTAGCTACTCATCATTGGAGATGTCGATGATCTCCATGCCTGGCTCCGGAAGGATTGGCGACAGCCACAGGTCTGGTGCCTCCGGCTGCTCCGCTCCGGCCTCCTCCGCATCGAGTTCGGCGAAGAGCGTGTCGGACACCTCCTGCTCCCGCTGGAGGAACGCCTGGTTGGCCTCCACATAGGTCTTATCCTGGATGGACTCCAGAATGGCTTGTTGCTCCGCCATCTCGTCGGACTGGGCGATGACGAACTCCGCCTCCGCCCGCTCCATGTTGAAGCCCGACAACTGCTGCTCCGGCTCCTCCACCTCCATCGGAGCCACCTCCTACTCTTCTATGACTGCTCCTCCCCCTCCTTCGGCTCCGGCAAGTCTGGAGGCTGTCCGACCGATGAGGACATGGCTACCTTGGAAATGATCACAAAATTGGATATGCATATTTATTTAAGGTGATTTCTGATAAAAAATATGCAATGAGTAATTTATACTATGCAGAACAAAAGTACTTCACCTCTTTTTGTTTCATGCCTAATTGCAGAACTACCGGACACTTGTACAATCCACATATGAAGATAAGGGGAAAAGAGATGCTTAGGGATGTTCAAGAAGTTCTCTCATGTCACTTTTAGCCCAAGAGAAGATAGAGTCCAAGTCTCTCACATTATGGACTCAGATTCAGACTGCATAGACATACCTGACTCAAAACGCCAAGAACTCTTTCATCCAGACTCCGAATTGGGTGATTCTTTTTTTATTGAGAAGTTTGTGCCGTCCACTTTCCACCCATTTGGATTCACCTTTAAATTCGTCCGGAGCATTGACATATTGATGAAACAGTCTGATGTTGCAGAAGAATCCGAGTCAAACTACAAGTCCAAAGGTGTTGCATCACCTCCATTTGGAACCATGAGTCTTGTACGACCTAGGGTTAGTTTTAGGCTACCTTGGAACGTCGTCCCACCTCCTTGGCCGCCACCCCTTGCTCCTATATAAGTAGATCAATCTAGTAGCTTTTTCCTTGGGATTTGTTTAATTAAAAGTTAGCCATTGCAACTTCGTGTACTTTGTTTGTGTCTAATGATCAGGCCAAGACCGCTTGCGGATCCCCACCTTTATCAATAATTCATATATATTCGTAATATTCAGATTGCTTTACCATATTCTTGCTTGTTTCTTCGATTGCATGCAGGAATAGACCTTCGTGGTCAGGTTGATCGTGCTTCCAGCATTGTGAGTAACATAAGGAGATTAGTTTAGCGATTGTTAAGGCGCAATGTTGTGCACGTTTGTAGTCGGATCGTTAAAGTTGACTCCACCAAATCGATAGTTATCATCTCAGCGAAAGACGGGACACCTTTGCCTCTATCAAGTGGTATTAGTTTTCAGGTTGCTCGATGAGAATTTCCAGTTATCCCTAGATAATATTTATTTTCTTACCTATTGCCCAAGAAAAACCATCAAAAAAGTTAGATATGTTCATCCTTTATCCAAACCAGTCCGAGCCTTTGCAATTTTCTTTTTATTGCTTCCATAGTTGAATTATCGGTTGCATCATCGTGTCGAGTTGCTGGTCTTAGTGTGCAGTTCCTTTAGAGTTTTGAGTTTTGTTCACATTAGTCACCCGACCGCTACATCAGTATTTCTTCCGTTTTCCACCACCCCATCCATCAATTTCCACCACATAGTATCCATCGTTCATTGTCATAATCATAGTTGAGGTCGTTCGCATCTTCACTTGATCCAATCTACATCTTATCTAGTTTGTTTTGGAAAGAGACAAAAAAAGACAGAGAAAAAAAGAGTTAAAAAAGTGAGAGAAAACAAAGAAAGAAAAAGTGAGAGAGAAAACAAAGAGAGAAGAAAAAAGAGAAATTTTGGATCTATCTAGACTCAATCTCGTATTTGAATTTGGATTGGAATCTGTTTTGCACAGTGTTCAGTAAAATAGGCATAACTTTCTCACTCGAAGTCTATTTTGGCTCCGCGAGTACTCAAATTAAAGATAGTGATGAGATGCATCTGAATAGTTGCACTAGCATGTTCAATATTTGACACCTCAAAATCGGCTTATAAATAGGTCTTTTTGCCATCCAAAGTTCTCGAACACAGTTTCCTACAGTTTTACACGATGGTTTTAGAATTTTTTGCCTCCTCATACAAACTAGGAATTGAGTGATTCTTTTTGCCTTGGAAATCTTGAGTCATTAGCATTCTTGAGAAAAATTATTAGAAAATTGGCGCAAACTTCTCCAGAGGAAAGTTGGAGAAAGAGTGTTTGGTATATCTTGCATGGAGCTTGTTTCTCATCATTATCTTTACTGCCATTGTGATCTTCGCTTATATGTTGCTGTCCAGAGCTACTTCATATCCTTTGTTGTTGTTAGTTGTGCTACGATCTGACCCCATTAATGGTCTAGGCTTGCGTCTCTACTCCGGTCTAGCCTAGGACCAACACAGTACCATCGTTGAGCGTTTATTCAACATTGCATCTCTGAATTGATTATTGCTAATCTTTTGTTACCTTATATTTAAGCCTGCCAAGCTCCACATATTTCTACACCATGTATATGTGCGTTCCCCTGGCAATTGCTTTACTCAATCTTCGGAGTTATTTGACACCGCTGGTTGCCTGTCACCACCTGCTGCATGGTAAGAACTTGTAAGACATTGATATTTGCTCTATTGTGAGTGATTTACCGCCACATCCTAATAGTTCATAGGAACATTTTTCTTGAATTTTGTTTCTTGTTCCTACTAATCATGATAGGTTTCGGAGATAGAAGTGTCCTTTGTTAGGCGATATGTTACTTGCCCGAGATTCCACCGTCGGTATCTCCACACCTAGTTCAATCTCATTTCCGGCAAGTCTCTTTACTCATTCTATAATACAAGATCTCGTTACTAACTCATTAGGCACATTGCTTGCAAGCTCTTTATGAATTTTTATTACCGAAAGGGCCTAGAGACATCTCTCTGTCACATGGAGTGACAAATCCCAGTCTTGATCCATGCCAACCCAACAGACACCTTCGGAGACACCTATAGAGCATTTGTATGATGACCCAGTTACGAAGTGACGTTTGATATCACACAAGGTATTCCTTCAGTATCCAGGAGTTGCATGATCTCATGGTCTTAGGAATAGATACTTGACATGAAGAAAGCTATAGCAATAAACTGAGGTGATATGATCAAATGCTAGCCTACGGTTGGGTCTTGTCTACCACATCATTATCCTAATCATGTGATCCCGTTATCAAAGACAACTAATGTCTATGGTTAGGAAACCTTAACCATCCTTGGTCAACGAGATAGTCTAGTAGATGCTCACTAGGGACATAGTATTTCTTTATGTATTCACACATGTATTTAAGTTTCGGGTCAATACAATTCTAGCATGAATAATAAAACTTTATCATGAATAAGAAAATATGATAATAACCAATTTATTATTTCCCCTAGGGCATATTTACAACACTCTCCCACTTGCACTAGAGTCAATAATCTAGTTTACATAGTTATGAATCTAACACCCATTTAGTCTTGGTGTTGATCATGTTTTTCCCATGGAAGAGGTTTAGTCAACAAGTCTGCCACATTCATATCCGTATGTACTTTGCAAAGTTCTATGTCTCCACCATCAACATAATTACGAATGGAGTTGAAGTGGTGCTTGATGTGCTTGGTTCTCTTGTGAAATCTGGGCTCCTTGGCAATGGAAATAGCTCCAATGTTGTCCCAAAAAGTAGTCATTGGATCTAATGCACTAGGTATTACACCCAGATCGGATATGAACTCCTTCATCCAGACTCCTTCTTGCGCTGCTTCCGAAGCAGCTATATACTCTGCTTCACATGTAGATCCCGCCATGATGCTCTACTTGGAACTTCACCAACTGACCGCTCCATCATTTATATATAAATACGTATCCAGATTGAGACTTAGAGTCATCCGGATCTGTGTCGAAGCTAGCATCAACGTAACCCTTTACGACGAGCTCTTCATCACCTCCATAAACAAGAAACATGTCCTTAGTCCTTTTTGAAGGAAATATGCCCTAGAGGCAATAATAAAGTTATTATTTATTTCCTTAATTCATGATAAATGTTTATTATTCATGCTAGAATTGTATTAACCGGAAACTTAGTACATGTGTGAATACATAGACAAAACATATAGTCCCTACTATGTTTCTACTTGACTAGCTCGTTAATCAAAGATGGTTATGTTTCCTAACCATAGATGATACGTCTCGAACGTATCTATAATTTTTTATTGTTCCATGCTATTATATTACCCATTTTGGATGTTAATGGGCTTTACTTTACACTTTTATATCATTTTTCGGACTAACCTACTAACTGGAGGCCCAACCTGAATTGCTATTTTTTTGCCTATTTCAGTGTTTCGAAGAAAAGGAATATCAAACGGAGTCCAAACGGGATGAAACCTTCGGGAGCGATCTTTTTGGAACAAATGCCAACCAGGAGACTTGGAGTGGACGTCAAGCAACAAACGAGGCGGCCACGAGGGTGCCCGGCGCGCCCCCTGGGGGTGGGTGCGCCCCCACCCTTGTGGGCCCCTCGAGCGTCAACCGACCTACCTCCTTCGCCTATATATACTCCCGTACCCTGAAAACATCGGAGGGCACCACGAAAACCTAATTCCACTACCGCAACCTTCTGTATCCGCGAGATCCCATCTTGGAGCCTTCGCCGGCGCTCCGCCGGAGGGGGAATCGACCACAGAGGGCCTCTACATCATCTCCAAGGCCTCTCCGATGAGTTGTGGGTAGTTTACCACAGACCTTCGGGTCCATAGTTATTAGCTAGATGGCTTCTTCTCTCTCTTTGAATCTCAATACAAAGTTCTCCTCGATCTTCTTGGAGATCTATTTGATGTAACTCTTTTTGTGGTGTGTTTGTCGAGATCCGATGAAATGTGGGTTTATGATCAAGTTTATTTATGAGAAATATTTGAATCTCCTCTGAATTCTTTTATGTGTGATTAAGTTATTTTTGCAAGTCTCTTCGAATTATCAGTTTGGTTTGGCCTACTAGATTGATCTTTCTTGCAATGGGAGAAGTGCTTACCTTTGGGTTCAATCTTGCGGTGTCCATTCCCAGTGACAGCAGGGGCAGCAAGGCACGTATTGTATTGTTTCCATCGAGGATAAAAAGATGGGGTTTATATCATATTGCATGAGTTTATCCCTCTACATCATGCCATCTTTCTTAATGCGTTACTCTGTTCTTGTTGAACTTAATACTCTAGATGCAGGAAGGAGTCAGTCGATGTGTGGAGTAATAGTAGTAGATGCAGAATTGTTTCGATCTACTTGTTGTGGATGTGATGCCTGTATACATGATCATGCCTAGATAATATCATAACTATGCACTTTTCTATCAATTGCTAGACAGTAATTTGTTCACCCACCGCAATACTTATGCTATCTTGAGAGAAGCCACTAGTAAAACCTATGGCCCCCGGGTCTATCTTTGATCATATAAGTTTTCATCTATCTTTTATTTGCATCTTTTACTTTCCAATCTATATCATAAAAATACCAAAAATATTTATCTTATCATATTATCTCTATCAGATCTCACTTTCGCAAGTTACCGTGAAGGGATTGACAACCCCTTTATTGCGTTGGTTGCGAGGTTCTTGTTTGTTTGTGTAGGTGCGTGGGACTTTTGAGGAGCCTCCTACTGGATTGATACCTTGGTTCTCAAAAACTGAGGGAAATACTTACGCTACTTTGCTGCATCACCCTTTCCTCTTCAAGGAAAACCAACGCAGTGCTCAAGATATAGCAAGAAGGATTTATGGCGCCATTGTCGGGGAGGTCTTCGCTCAAGTCAAGACATACCAAGTACCCATCACAAACTCATCGCCCTTGCATTACATTATTTGCCATTTGCATCTCGTTTTCCTCTCCCCCACTTCACCCTTACCGTTTTATTCGCCCCTCTTCCATTCGATCTTATGCCTCCATGTGCCTTCTTTTTGCTTGCATCTTCGCTTACTAAAAGTTTATGGATCCTCATCCACTTGCTAATCTTTTCAAGAGATCCAATTATGATGAACCAATTGCTAGTGAGTTGAGTGCACTAGATTGTCTTTATGAGGTTTTGCTTGAAATTCGTGAATCTAAAAATTGTGATGAAGAAATTTATGAAGAGATTCACGATAGCTCCTTGAATAAAAAGCATGATTGCAATGATTTTACTACAAATTCTATTGATGTCAATTGTGCTAATAATATGCAAAACCCAAAGCTTGGGGATGCTAGTTTTGCTATGTCTACTACTTGTTGCAATGATCATGATTGGGATGATTCTTCTTATGATCTTGAAAATTTATTTAAGCTCCATGATGAATATGAGACTGATAATAATGTTTGCAATAATATTGAAAGTGGGTTTGGAAGAGTGTCAACTTTAGATCCCACATATTTGGAGAATGTTCAATCTTATGAAGTTTTTGATACAAGTGGGTTTGGAGAGGTCATGACTTTAGTTAATGTTAGTCCCACTATTTTTGAAGAGTGTCAACTTTGCATGCATGTGGATCGTGTTGAAAATATTTTATGTGATAGCTATTTTGTTGAATTTTCTTATGATCCAGACATGTAATTATTATGAGAGAGGAAAAATATGGTTGTAGAAATTTTCATGATAATAAATTACCTCTCGTTATGTTGAGATTGCTATTGTTTCTTTCCGCTTCCTTGCATATGCTAGTTTTTGCTTACTATGAGAATTTGTTTGCCTATAAGATGCCTATACATAGTAAGTATGTTAGACTTAGATGTGTTTGTCACGTATTTTATGATGCCCTCTTTGTGTTTCAATTACTATCTTTCATGTGAGCATCATCAATGCCTAGCTAGGGGCGTTAAATGATAGCGCTTGTTGGGAGGCAACCCAATTTTAATTTTATTCTTAGATTTTTGCTTCTGTTTAGTAATAAATAATTCATCTAGCTTCTGTTTAGATGTGGTTTTATGTTTTAGTTAGTGTTTGTGCCAAGTAGAACCTATAGGATCATCTTGGGTGATAGTTAATTTGATTCTGCTGAAAAACAGAAACTTTTGCGCACAATAGAATAATTTTAGTAAATCACAGAAATGTGCTTTTGCGTTGATTCTTTTTTATGTTGATCAATAGACAAATTTCCCAGGACTTCCTATTTTGGTAGGATTTTTAGAGTTCCAGAAGTATTTGAAAGTTACAGACTTCTACAGACTGTTTTGTTTTTGACAGATTCTGTTTTTTGTGTGTTGTTTGCTTATTTTGATGCATCTATGGCTAGTATCGGGGGGTATGAACCATAGAGAAGTTGGAATACAGTAGGTTTAAAACCAATATAAATAAATAATGAGTTCATTACAGTACCTTATGTGGTGGTTTTTCTTTCTTGCACTAACGGAGCTTATGAGATTTCTTGTTGAGTTTTGTGTTGTGAAGTTTTCAAGTTTTGGGTAAAGATTTGATGGACTATAGAATAAGGAGTGGCAAGAGCCTAAGCTTGGGGATGCCCATGGAACCCCAAGATATTCAAGGATAACCAAAATCCTAAGCTTGGGCATGCCTCGGAAGGCATCCCCTATTTCATCTTCGTCTATCGGTAACTTTACTTGGAGCTATATTTTTATTCACCACATGATATGTGTTTTGCTTGAAGCGTCATGTATGATATGAGTCTTTGATTTTTAGTTTATCATAACCATCCTTGCTGTACACACCTTTTGAGAGAAACCCACATGATTTGGAATTTATTAGAATACTCTATGTGCTTCACTTATATCTTTTGAGCTAGATAATTTTGCTCTGGTGCTTCACTTATATCTTTTAGAGCACGGCGGTGGCTTGATTTTGTAGAAATTGTTGATCTCTCATGCTTCACTTATATTATTTTGAGAGTCTTTTTAGAACAACATGGTATTTGTTATGGTTACAAAATTGGTCCTAGAATGATGGGCATCCAAGTTGGGTATAATAAAAACTATTATAGGAAGTGAATTGGATGCTATGATTAATTTGATGCTTGATAATTGTTTTGAGATATAGAGGTGGTGATATTAGAGTCATGCTAGTTGGGTAATTGTGAATTTAAAGAATACTTGTGTTGAAGTTGGCAAGTCCCGTAGCATGCACGTATGGTAAAAGTTGTGTAACAAATTTGTTGCATGGGATGCTCTTTTGATTGCCTTCCCTTGTGTGGAGGTCGGGGGCGCGCGATGGTTAACTCCTACCAACCTCTCCCCTAGGAGCATGCGTAGTAGTACTTTGCTTCGAGGGCTAATAAAACTTTTGCAATAAGTATATGAGTTCTTTATGACTAATGTGAGTCCATGGATTATACGCACTTTTACCCTTCCGTCATTGCTAGCCTGTTCGGTGCCGTGCATTGCCCTTTCTCACCTTGAGAGTTGGTGCAAACTTCGCCGGTGCATCCAAACCCCGTGATATGATACGCTCTGTCACACATAAAACTCCTTATATCTTCCTCAAAACAGCCACCATACCTACCTACTATGGCATTTCCATAGCCATTCCGATATATATTGCCATGCAACTTTCCACCGTTCTGTTTATCATGACACACATCATCATTGTCATATTGCCTTGCATGATCATGTAGTTGACATCATATTATGGCAAAGCCACCTTCATAATTTTTCATACATGTCACTCTTGATTCGTTGCCCATCCCGGTACACCGCCGGAGGCATTCATATAGAGTCATATCTTGTTCTAGTTTTGAGTTGTAATTCATGAGTTGTAAATAAATAGAAGTGTGATGATCATCATTATTAGAGCATTGTCCCTTATAAAAAAGGAAAAAAAGAAAGACCAAAGAAAAAAAAGGCCAAAGAAAAAAAAAGAAAGGCCAAAAAAAAGAAGAAAATAAAAAAAGAAAATAAAAGGGGGAGAATGTTACTATATTTTTCCACACTTGTGCTTCAAAGTAGCACCATGTTCTTCATATAGAGAGTCTCATTTGTTGTCACTTTCATATACTAGTGGGAATTTTTCTTTATAGAACGTGGCTTGTATATTCCAACGATGGGCTTCCTCAAATTGCCCTAGGTCTTCGTGAGCAAGCAAGTTGGATGCACACCCACTAGTTTCTTTTGTTGAGCTTTCATACATTTATAGCTCTAGTTCATCCGTTGCATGGTAATCCCTACTCCTCATGTTGACATCAATTGATGGGCATCTCCATAGCCCATTGATTAGCCTCTTCAATGTGAGACTTTATCCTTTTTTGTCTTCTCCACACAACCTCCATCATATTCTATTCCACCCATAGTGCTATATCCATGGCTCACACTCATGTATTGCGTGAGAGTTGAAAAAAGATGAAGCGCGTTAAAAAGTATGAACCAATTGCTTGGCTGAAACCGGGGTTGTTCTTGATGGGAGTATTTTGTGTAACAAAAATGAAACATAGACTAACTATATGATTTTGTAGGGATGAACCTTCTAAAGCCATGTTATTTTGAGAAGACATGATTGCTTAGTTAGTGTGCTTGAAGTATTACTATTTCTTATGTCAATATGAACTTTTATTTTGAATCATTTGGATCTGAGCATTCATGCCACAATAAAGAAAATTACATTAAGAATTATGCTAGGTAGCATTCCACATCAAAAATTCTATTTTTATCATTTACCTACTCGAGGACGAGCATGAAGTAAGCTTGGGGATGCTTGATATGTCTCCAACGTATCTACAATTTTTGATTGTTCCATGCTATTATATTAACCGTTTTGGATGTTTATGGGCTTTACTTTACACTTTTAAATCATTTTTGGGACTAACCTACTAACCGGAGGCCCAACACAAATTGCTGTTTTTTTTGCCTATTTTAGTGTTTCGAAGAAAAGGAATATCAAACGGAGTCCAAACGGGATGAAACCTTCGGGAGCGATCTTTTTGGAACAAATGCCAACCAGAAGCTTGGATTGGACATCAAGCAACAAACGAGGCGGCCACAAGGGTGCCCGGTGCGCCCCCTAGGGGTGGGCGCGCCCCCCACCCTCGTGGGCCCCTCGAGCGTCAGCCGACCTACCTCCTTCGCCTATATATACTCTCGTACCCTGAAAACATCAGAGGGCACCACGAAAACCTAATTCCACCGCCGCAACCTTCTGTATCCGTGAGATCCCATCTTGGAGCCTTCGTAGGCGCTCCGCCTGAGGAGGAATCGACCATGGAGGGCCTCTACATCATCTCCAAGGCCTCTCCGATGAGTTGTGAGTAGTTTATCACAGACCTTCGGGTCCATAGTTATTAGCTAGATGGCTTCTTCTCTCTCTTTGAATCTCAATACAAAGTTCTCCTCTATCTTCTTGGAGATCTATTCGATGTAACTCTTTTTGCGGTGTGTTTGTCGAGATCCAATGAATTGTGGGTTTATGATCAAGTTTATCTATGAGAAATATTTGAATCTCCTCTGAATTCTTTTATGTGTGATTAAGTTATCTTTGCAAGTCTCTTCGAATTATCAGTTTGGTTTGGCCTACTAGATTGATCTTTCTTGCAATGGGAGAAGTGCTTAGCTTTGGGTTCAATCTTGCGGTGTCCTTTCCCAGTGACAGTAGGGGCAGCAAGGCATGTATTGTATTGTATTGTTGCCATCAAGGATAAAAATATGGGGTTTATATCATATTGCATGAGTTTATCGCTCTACATCATGTCATCTTTCTTAATGCGTTACTCTGTTCTTCTTGAACTTAATACTCTAGATGCAGGCAGGAGTTGGTTGATGTGTGGAGTAATAGTAGTAGATGCAGAATTGTTTCAATCTACTTGTTGCGGACGTGATGCCTATATACATGATCATGCCTAGATAATCTCATAACTATGCACATTTCTATCAATTGCTCGACAGTAATTTGTTCACCCACCGTAATACTTATGCTATCTTGAGAGAAGCCACTAGTGAAACCTATGGCCCCCGGGTCTATCTTTGATCATATAAGTTTTCATCTATCTTTTATTTGCATCTTTTACTTTCCAATCTATATCATAAAAATACCAAAAATATTTATCTTATCATAATATCTCTATCAGATCTCACTTTTGCAAGTTACCGTGAAGGGATTGACAACCCCTTTATTGCGTTGGTTGCGAGGTTCTTGTTTGTTTGTGTAGGTGCGTGGGACTTTTGAGGAGCCTCCTACTGGATTGATACCTTGGTTCTCAAAAACTGAGGGGAAATACTTACGCTACTTTGCTGCATCACCCTTTCCTCTTCAAGGAAAACCAACGCAGTGCTCAAGAGGTAGCAATAGACATGTGTTGTCATTTGATGAAAGAGATCACATCATTAGGAGAATGATGTGATGGCCATGACCCACCCATTAGCTTAGCATTACGATCGTTACATTTTCATTGCTACTGCTTTCTTCATGACTTATACATGTTCCTCAGACTATGAGATTATGCAACTCCCGAATACCGGAGGAACACCTTGTGCAATGTAACTGGGTGATTATAAAGTTGCTCTGCAGGTGTCTCCGAAGGTGTTTGTTGAGTTGGCATAGATCGAGATTAGGATTTGTCACTCCGTGTTTCGGAGAGGTATCTCTGGGCCCTCTCGGTAATACTCATCACTATAAGCCTTGCAAGCATTGTGACTAATGATTTAGTTGCGGGATGAAGTATTACAGAACGAGTAAAGAGACTTGCCGGTAATGAGATTGAAATAAGTATTGAGATACCGATGGTCGAATCTCGGGCAGTAACATACCGATGACAAAGGGAACAACGTATGTTGTTATGCGGTTTGACCGATAAAGATCTTCAAAGAATATGTAGGAACCAATATGAGCATCCAGGTTCCGCTATTGGTTATTGACCGGAGACGTGTCTCGGCCATGTCTACATAGTTCTCGAACCCGTAGGGTCCGCATGCTTAACGTTCGATGACGATTTGTATTATGAGTTATGTGATTTGATGATCGAAGTTTGTTCGGAGTACCGGATGAGATCACGGACGTGACGAAGAGTCTCGAAATGGTCGAGACGTAAAGATCGATATATTGGAAGGCTATATTCGGACATCGGAAAGGTTCCGAGTGATTAGGGTATTTTTCGGAGTACCGGAGAGTTACGAGAATTCGCCGGGGGAAGTAATGGGCCTTAATGGGCCATACGGGAAAGGAGAGAAGGGCCTCAAGGGGTGGCCGCCGCCCCCCCATGGCAAGTTCGAATTGGACTAGGGAGGGGGCGGCGCCCCCTCTCTTTCCTTCTCCCTCTCCTACTCCTTCCCTCTCTCCCCTCTTGGAAAAGGAAGGGGACTCCAACTAGGATTGGGAATCCTAGTTGGACTCCCCTATAGGCGCGCCCCTCCTAGGCCGGCATCCTCCTCCTCCCTCCTTTATATACGTGGCCAGGGGGCACCCCAAAGACACACAAGTTCATAATTGTTTAGTCGTGTGCGGTGCCCCCCTCCACAGTTACACACCTCGGTCATATCGTTGTAGTGCTTAGGCGAAGCCCTGTGCCGGTAACTTCATCATCACCGTCACCATGCCGTCGTGCTGACGAAACTCTCCCTCAGCCTCAACTGGATCAAGAGTACGAGGGACGTCTCCGAGCTGAACGTGTGCTGAATGCGGAGGTGCCGTACGTTCGGTGCTTGGATTGGTTGGATCGCGAAGACGTTCGACTACATCAACCGCGTTAACTAAATGCTTCCGCTTTTGGTCTACGAGGGTATGTGGACAACACTCCCCCCTTGTGTTGCTATGCATCTCCTAGATAGATCGTGTGTGATCGTAGGAAAATTTTGAACCCGCGTTCCCCAATAGTGGTATCAGAGCCAGGTCTATGCGTAGATGTTATATGCATGAGTAGAACACAAAGAGTTGTGGGCAATAATAGTCATACTGCTTACCAGCATGTCATACTTTGATTCGGCGGTATTGTTGGATGAAGCGGCTCAGACCGACATTACGCACACGCTTACACGAGACTGGTTCTACCAACGTGCTTCGCACACAGGTGGCTAGTGAGTGTCTGTTCCTCCAACTTTAGTTGAATCAAGTGTGGCTACGCCCAATCCTTGTTGAAGGTTAAAACAACACACTTGACGAAAAATCATTGTGGTTTTGATGCGTAGGTAAGAACGGTTCTTGCTAAGCCCATAGCAGCCATAGAAAACTTGCAACAACAAAGTAGAGGGCAGACTAAGGCATAGCCTAGTGGTGGGGAGGGGCTGATGCCTTTCCACCCACCCAGGTTCAAGGCATGGTACTTGCAATTTGGGTTTGTTGCACCAATTATACTGTAGGGGGTTCCCTTATAGTCTTTTTGTCAAAAAAATACCCAACAAAGTAGAGGACGTCTAACTTGTTTTTGCAGGGCATGTTGTGATGTGATATGGTCAAGATGTGATGAGATATAATTTGTTGTATGAGATGATCATGTTTTGTTAAAGTTATCGGCAACTCGCAAGAGCCTTATGGTTGTCTCTTTATTGCACAAGATGCAAGCGCCATATAATTGCTTTACTTTATCGCTATGCGATAGCAATAGTTGCAAAAGCAATAGTTGGCGAGACGACCATGTGATGACACATTGATAGAGATCAAGATGATGGAGATCATGGTGTCATGCCGGTGATGATGGAGATCATGATAGTACTTTGGAGATGGAGATCATAAGCACAAGATGATGATGGCCATATCATGTCACATATTTTGATTACATGTGATGTTTATCTTTTATGCTTCTTATTTTGCTTAGTTCGGCGATAGCATTACAAGATGATCCCTTACTAAATTTCAAGGTACAAGTGTTCTCCCTGAGTATGCACGGTTGATACAGTTCGTCGTGCCGAGACACCACGTGATGATCGGGTGTGATAAGCTCTACGTTCACATAAAACGGGTGCAAGCCAGTTTTGCACACGCAGAATACTTGGGTTAAACTTGACGAGCCTAGCATATGCAGATATGGCCTCAGAACACTGAGACCGAAAGGTCGAGCGTGAATCATATAGTAGATATGATCAACATAGTGATGTTCACCATTGAAAACTACTCCAGCTCACGTGATGATCGGACATGGTTTAGTTGATTTGGATCATGTGATCATTTAGATGACTAGAGGAATGTCTATGTAAGTGGGAGTTCTTAAGTAATATGATTAATTGAACTTTAATTTATTATGAACTTAGTCTTGATAGTATTTTGCAAATTATGTTGTAGATCTATAGCTCGCGTTATAGCCTCCCTATGTTTTTTATATGTTCCTAGAGAAAACTAAGTTGAAAGATGATAGTAGTAATGATGCGGACTGGGTCCGTGATCTGAGGTATCCTCATTGCTGCATAGAAGAATTATGTCCTTGATGCACCGCTAGGTGACATACCTATTGCAGGAGCAGATGCATATGTTATGAACGTTTGGCTAGCTCAATATGATGACTACTTGATAGTTTAGTGCACCATGCTTTACGGCTTAGAACCAGGACTTCAAAAACATTTTTGAAACATCACTGAGCATATTAGATGTTCCAAGAGCTGGAATTGGTATTTCAGACTCATGCTCGTGTCAAGAGGTATGAGACCTCTGACAAGTGCTTTGCCTAAAAGATGGAGGAGAATAGCTCAAGCAGTGAGCATGTGCTCAGATTGTGTGAGTAGTACAATCACTTGAATCGAGTGGGAGTTAATCTTCCAGATAAAATAGTGATTGATAGAGTTCTCTAGTCACCATCACCAAGTTACTGGAACTTCGTGATGAACTATAGTATGCAAGGGATGACAAAAATGATTCCCGAGCTCTTCGTGCTGCTAAAATCGACGAAGGTAGAAATCAAGAAAGAGCATCAAGTGTTGATGATTGACAAGACCACTAGTTTCAAGAAAAGGGCAAAGGGAAAGAAAGGGAACTTCAAGTAGACTAGCAAGCAAGTTGTCACTCCCGTGAAGAAGCCCAAAGCTAGACCTAAGCCTGAAACTGAGTGCTTCTATTGCAAATGAAATGGTCACTGGAAGTGAAACTGCCCCAAATATTTCGTGGATAAGAAGGATGACAAAGTGAACAAAGGTATATGTGATATACATGTTATTGATGTGTACCTCACTAGTGCTCGTAGTAACCCCAGGGTATTTGATACTTGTTTGGTTGCTAAGATTAGTAACTCGAAACAGGAGTTGCAGAATAGATAGAGACTAGTTGAGGGTGAAGTGATGATGTATGTTGGAAGTGGTTCCAAGATTGGTATGATCATCATCGCACACCCCCTATACTTTCGGGATTAGTGTTGAACCTAAATAAATGTTATTTTGCATTTGCGTTGAGCATGAATATGATTTGATCATGTTTATTGCAATATGGTTATTCATTTAAAGTCAGAGAATAATTGTTGTTCTGTTTACATGAATAAAACCTTCAATGGTTATACACCCAATGAAAATAGTTTGTTGGATCTCGATCGTAGTGATACACATATTCATAATATTGATGCCAAAAGATGCAAAGTTGATAATGATAGTGCAACTTATTTGTGGCACTGCCGTTTGGGTCATATCGGTGTAAAGCGCATGAAGAAACTCCATAAACATGGACTTTTGGAATCACTTGATTATGAATCATTTGATGCTTGCAAACCGTGCCTTATGGGCAACATGACTAAAACTCTGTTCTACGGAACAATGGAACGAGCTAGTGACTTATTGGAAATAATACATACCGATGTATGCGGTCCAATGAGTGTTGATGCTCGTGGCGGGTATCGTTATTATCTGACCTTCACAGATGATTTGAGCAGATATGGGTATATCTACTTAATGAAACACAAGTCTGAAACATTTGAAAAGTTCAAAGAATTTCAGAGTGAAGCGGAGAATCATCGTAACAAGAAAATAAAGTTTCTACGATCTGATCGTGGAGGAGAATATTTGAGTTACGAGTTTGGCCTTTATTTAAAACAATGTGGAATAGTTTCACAGCTCACGCCACCTGGAACACCACAACATTATGGTGTGTCTGAACGTCGTAACTGCACTTTATTGGATATGGTGCGATCTATGATGTCTCTTACCGGATTACCACTATCGTTTTGGGGTTATGCATTAGAGAGAGTTGCATTCACTTTAAATAGGGCACCATCAAAATCTGTTGAGACGACGCCTTATGAACTGTGGTTTGGCAAGAAACCAAAGTTGTCGTTTCTTAAGGTTTGGGCTGCGATGCTTATGTGAAAAAGCTTCAACCTGATAAGCTCGAACCCAAATAGGAGAAATGCGTCTTCATAGGATACCCAAAGAAACTGTTGGGTGCACCTTCTATCACAGATCCAAAAGCAAGATCGTTGCTAAGAATGGATCCTTTCTAGAGAAGGAGTTTCTCTCGAAAGAAGTGAGTGGGAGGAAAGTAGAACTTGATGAGGTAATTGTACCTTCTCCCGAATTGGAAAGTAAGTTATCACAGAAATCAGTTCTAGTGATTCCTACACCAATTAGTGAGGAAGATAATGATGATGATCATGAAGCTTCAGATCAAATTACTACCGAGCTTCGTAGATCTTCCAGATTAAGATCCGCACCAGAGTGGTATGGTAATCCTATTCTAGAAGTCATGTTACTAGACCATGATGAACCTAGGAACGATGAGGAAGTGATGATGAACCCAGATTCCACGAAATGGCTTGAGGCCATGAAATCTGAGATGGGATCAATGTATGAGAACAAAGTGTGGACTTTGGTGGACTTGCCCGATGGTCGGCAAGACATATTAAATAAATGGATCTTCAAGAGGAAGACGGACACTGATAGTAGTGTTACTATCTATAAAGTTCGACTTGTCACAAAAAGTTTTTCGACAAGTTCAAGGTGTTGACTACAATGAGATTTTCTCAACTATAGCGATGCTTAAATCTATCTGAATCATGTTAGCAATTGCCATATTTTATGAAATTTAGAAAATGGATGTCAAAACTTCACTCCTGAATGGATTTCTGAAAGAAGAGTTGTATATGATGCAACTGGAAGGTTTTGCCGATCCAAAGGGTGCTAACAAAGTGTGCAAGCTCCAGTAATCCATTATGGACTAGTGCAAGCCTCTCGGAGTTGGAATAAACGTTTTGATAGTGTGATCAAAGCATATGGTTTTATACAGGCTTTTGGAGAAGCCTGTATTTACAAGAAAGTGAGTGGGAGCTTAGTAGCATTTCTAATATTATATGTGGATGACATATTGTTGATTGGAAATAATATAGAATTTCTAGATAGCATAAAGGGATATTTGAATAAGAGGTTTTTCAATGAAAGACCTCGGTGAAGCTGCTTACATATTGGGCATCAAGATCTATAGAGATAGATCAAGATGCTTAATTGGACTTTCACAAAACACATACCTTGGTAAAGTTTTGAAGAAGTTCAAAATGGACCAGTCAAAGAAAGGGTTCTTGCCTGTATTACAAGGTGTAAAGTTGAGTAAGACTCAAAGCCCGACCACGACAAAAAATAGAAAGAGAATGAAAGTCATTCCCTATGCCATAGTCATAGGTTCTATAAAGCATGCTGTGCTGTGTACCAGACCTATTGTGTACCCTGCCCTAAGTTTGGCAAGGCTGTACAATTTTGATCTAGGAGTAGATCACTGGACAGTGGTCAAGATTATCCTTAGTGGGGACTAAGGAAATATTTCTCAATTATGGAGGTGATAAAAGAGCTCGTTGTAAAGAGTTACATTGATGCAAGATTTTACACTGATCCAGATGACTCTAAGTCTCAATCTGGATATATATTGAAAGTGGGAGCAATTAGCTAGAGTAGCTCTGTGCAGAGCATTGTAGACATTGAATATTTGCAAAATACATACAGCTCTTAATGTGATAGATCCGTTGACTGAACTTCTCTCACAAGCAAAACATGATCACACCTTAGTACTCTTTGGGTATTAATCACATAGCGATGTGAACTAGATTATTGACTCTAGTAAACCCTTTGGGTGTTGGTCCCATGACGATGTGAACTATAGGTGTTAATCACATACATATGTGAATATTGGTGTTAAATCACATGGTGATGTGAACTAGATTATTGACTCTAGTGCAAGTGGGAGACTGAAGGAAATATGCCCTAAGGGCAATAATACAGTTATTATTTATTTCCTTAATTCATGATAAATGTTTATTATTCTTGCTAGAATTGTATTAACCGGAAACTTAGTACATGCGTGAATACATAGACAAAACATATAGTCCCTAGTATGCCTCTACTTGACTAGCTCGTTAATCAAAGAAGGTTATGTTTCCTAACCATAGACATGTGTTGTCATTTGATGAACGAGATCACATCATTAGGAGAATGATGTGATGGACATGACCCACCCTTTAGCTTAGCATTATGATCGTTACAGATTCATTGCTACTGCTTTCTTCATGACTTATACATGTTCCTCAGACTATGAGATTACACAACTCCCGAATACCGGGGGAACACCTTGTGTGCTATCAAACATAACAACGAACTAGGTGATTATAAATATGCTCTACAAGTGTCTCTGAAGGTGTTTGTTGGGTTGGCATAGATCGAGATTAGGATTTGTCACTTCGTGTTTCAGAGAGGTATCTCTGGGCCCTCTCGGTAATACTCATCACTATAAGCTTTGAAAGCATTGTGACTAATGAGTTAGTTGCATGATGAAGTATTACGGAACGAGTAAAGAGACTTGTCGGTAACAAGATTGAACTAGGTATTGAGATACCGACGATCGAATCTTGGGCAAGTAACATACCGATGATAAAGGGAACAACGTATGTTGTTATGCGGTTTGACCGATAAAGATCTTCGAAGAATATGTAGGAACCAATATGAGCATCTAGGTTCCGCTATTGGTTATTGACCGAAGATGTGTCTCGGTCATGTCTACATAGTTCTCGAACTCGTAAGGTCCGCACGCTTAACGTTTGATGACGATCTGTATTATGAGTTATGTGATTTGATGACCGAAGTTTGTTTGGAGTCCTAGATGAGATCACGAACGTGACGAGGAGTCTCAAAATGGTTGAGACGTAAAGATCGATATATTGGAAGGCTATATTCGGACATCGGAAAGGTTCCAAGTGATTCGGGTATTTTTTGGAGTACCGAAGAGTTATGAGAATTCGCCGGGGGAAGTAGTGGGCTTTATGGGCCATACGGGGAAGGAGAGAAGGGCCTCAAGGGGTGGCCGCCCCCCATGGCAAGTCCGAGTTGGACTAGGGAGGGGGCGGCGCCCCCCTCTCTTTCCTTCTCCCTCTCCTACTCCTTCCCTCTCTCCCCTCTTGGAAAAGGAAGGGGACTCTAACTAGGATTGGGAATCCTAGTTGGACTCCCCCCATAGACGCGCCCCTCCTAGGCTGGTGTCCTCCTCCTCCCTCCTTTATATACATGGCTAGGGGCACCCCAAAGACACACAAGTTGACAATTGTTTAGCCGGGTGTGATGCCCCCCTCCATAGTTACACACCTCGGCCATATCGTCGTAGTGCTTAGGCGAAGCCCTGCGCTGGTAACTTCATCATCACCGTCACCACGCCGTCGTGCTGACGAAACTCTCCCTCGGCCTCAACGTTATCAAGAGTACAAGGGACGTCTCCGAGCTGAACGTGTGCTCAACGCGGAGGTGCCGTACATTCGGTGTTTGGATCGGTTGGATCGCGAAGACGTTCGACTACATCAACCGCGTTAACTAAACGCTTCCACTTTTGGTCCACGAGGGTACGTGGACAACACTGTCCCCTCTCATTGCTATGCGTCTCCTAGATAGATCTTGCATGATCGTAGGTAAATTTTGAAATTACCGCGTTCCCCAACACTTTTTAGGTACTTCAGGATATTCTTGACCGCTGTCCAGTGATCTACTCCTAGATCACTTTGGTACCTCCCTGCCAGACTTATGGCAAGGCACACATCAGGTCTGGTACACAACATGGCATACATTATAGAGCCTATGGCTGAGGCATAAGGAATGACTTTCATCCTTTCTCTGTCGTGGTCGGGCTTTGAGTGTTACTCAACTTCACACCTTGCAATACAGGCAAGAACCCTTTCTTTGACTGGTCCATTTTGAACTTCATCAAAACTTTGTCAAGGTATGTGCTTTGTGAAATTCCTATTAAGCGTCTTGATCTATCTCTATAGATTTTGATGCCCAATATGTAAGCAGCTTCACCGAGGTCTTTCATTGAAAAACTCTTGTTCAAATAACCCTTTACACTTTCCAAAAATTCTATATCATTTCCAATTAATAATATTGTCATCCACATATAGTATTTGAAATGCTACGGAGCTCCCACTCACTTTTTTGTAAATACAAGCTTCTCCGTAAGTTTGTATAAAACCATAAGCTTTGGTCACCTCATCAAAGCGTATATTCCAACTCCGAGATGCTTGCACCAGTCCGTAGATGGATCGCTGGAGCTTGCATACTTTGTTAGCATCCTTAGGATCAACAAAACCTTCTGGTTGCATCATATACAACACTTCCTTAAGGAACCCGTTAAGGAACGCTTTTTTGACGTTCGTATGCCAAATTTCATAATCGTAAAATGCGGCAATAGCTAACATAGTTCTAACAGACTTAAGCATCACTACGGGCGAGAAAGTCTCATCGTAGTCAACCCCTTGAACTTATCAGAAACCCTTTGCGACAAGTCGAGCTTTATAGATGGTGACATTACCATCAGCGTTTGTCTTTTTCTTAAAGATCCATTTATTCTTAATGGCTTGACGATCATTGGGCAAGTCCACCAAACTCCATAATTTGTTCTCATACATGGATCCTATCTCAGATTTCATGGCTTGAAGCCATTTGTTGGAATATAGGCTCATGATAGCTTCTTCATAGTTCGTAGGTTCGCCGTTTTCTAACAACATGACTTCCAGGACAGGATTACCGTACCACTTTGGTGTGGAATGTACCCTAGTCGACCTACGAAGTTCATTAGTAACTTGATCCAAAGTTTCATGATCATCATCATTAATTAGCTTTCTCTTCGGTTGGTGTAGGTATCACGGGAACTACTTATGTGATGTGCTACCTTCCAATTTGAGAGAAGGTACAGTTACCTCATTAAGTTCTACTTTCCTCCCACTCACTTCTTTCGAGAGAAACTCCTTCTCTAGAAAGGACTCATTCTTGGCAATAAAGATCTTTCCCCTGGATCTATGGTAGAAGGTATACCCAATGGTCTCTTTAGGGTATCCTATGAAGACACACTTCTCTGCTTTGGGTTCGAGCTTATCAGCCTGGAGCCTTTTGACATAAGTGTCACATCCCCAAACTTTAGACAACTTAGGTTTTTTGCCAAACCATAACTCATATGGTGTCGTCTCAAAGGATTTAGACAGTGTCCTATTTAAAGTGAATGCAGCTATCTCTAATGCATAACCCCAAAACAATAGTGGCAAATCGGTAAGAGACATCATAGAATGCACCATATCCAATAGAGTACGATTACGATGTTCAGACACACCATTACGTTGTGGTGTTCCAGGTGGCGTGGGCTGTGAAGCAATTACACATTTTTTTAAATGCATACCAAACTTGTAACTCAAATATTCACCTCCACGATCAGATCATAGAAACTTTATTTTTCTTGTTGCGATGATTCTCCACTTCACTCTGAAATTCCTTGAACTTTTCAAATGTTTCAGACTTGTGTTTCATTAAGTAAATATTCCCATATCTATTCAAATCATCTGTGAAGGTAAGAAAATAACAATATCCATCGCATGCTTCAACACTTCGGACCGCATACATCAGTATGTATTATTTCCAATAAGTCATTAGCTCGCTCCATTGTTCCAGAGAATGGACACATGCCTCAAATGATTCATAATCAAGAGATTCCAAAAGTCCATCAACATGGAGTTTCTTCACGCGCTTTACACCAATATGACCTAAGCGACAGTGCCACAAATATGTGGTACTATCATTATTAGCTTTGTATCTTTTGGCATTAATGTTATGAATATGTGTATCACTACAATCGAGATTCAATGAAAATTAACCATTCACAAGGGGTGCATGACCATAAAAGTTGTTACTCATATAAATAGAACAACCATTATTCTCTGACTTAAACGAATAATCGTCTGGCAATAAACAAGATCCAGATATAATGTTCATGCTCCACGCAGGCACCAAATAACAATTATTTAGGTTTAGCACTAACCCAGAAGGTAGATGTAGAGGTAGCGTGCCGACGGCGATCACATCAACCTTGGGACCATTTCCGATACGTATCGTCACCTCGTCCTTAGCCAGTCTTCGTTTATTCTACAACTCCTGTTTCGAGTTACAAATATTAGCAACCGAACCAGTATCAAATACCCAGGTGCTACTACACGCACTAGTAAGGTACACATCAATAACATGTATATCACATATACCTTTGTTGACGTTGCCAGCCTTCTTATCTGCCAAGTACTTGGGGCAGTTCCGCTTCTAGTGACCATTCCCCTTGGAGTAGAAACACTCAGTCTTAGGTTTGGGTCCAGCCTTGGGTTTCTTCACGGGAGCGGCAACTATCTTGTCGTTCTTCTTGAAGTTCCTTTTCTTTCCCTTGCCTTTCTTGAAACTAGTGGTCTTTTTAACCATCAACATTTGATGCTCCTTCTTGATTTCTACCTCCACGGCCTTAAGCATCACGAAGAGCTTGGGAACCATTTTCTCCATCCCTTGCATATTATAGTTCATCACAAAGCCCTTATAGCTTGGTGGCAGTGACTGGAGAACTCTGTCAATGACCGTGTCATCTGGAAGATTAACTCCCAACTGAGTCAAGCGGTTGTGAAACCCAGACATTCTGAGTATATGTTCACTAACAAAACTGTTCTCCTCCATCTTGCAGCTAAAGAACTTGTTGGAGGTGTCATACCTCTCGACCAGGTCATGAGCTTGAAATACCAATTTCAGCTCCCGGAACATCTCATATGCTTTGTGGTGCTCAAAATATCTTCGGAGCCCCGGTTCTAAGCCGTAAAGCATGGCGCACTGAACTATCAAGTAGTCATCAAAACGTGCTTGCCAAATGTTCACAACATCCACAGACGACACTGGAGGGGGTGCCGCACCTAGTGGTGCATCAAGGACATAAGCCTTCTATGCAGCAATGAGGATAATCCTCAAGTTACAGACCTGTTCCGCATTGTTGCTTCCATCATCTTTCAACTTAGCTTTCTCTAGGAATGCATTACAATTCAAGGGAACTACAACGCGAGCCATTGATCTACAACATAAATTTTGCAAAGACAATTAAGACTAAGTTCATGATAATTAGTTTAGTTAATCAAATTACTAATTAACTCCCACTTAAACCAACATCCCTCAAGTTGTCTAAGTGCCACATGATCCAAATCAACTAACCCATTTCCAATCATCACGTGAGATGGGGTAGTCATCATTGGTGAACATCTCCATGTTGATCATATCTATTATATGACTCATGTTCGACCTTTTGGTCTCCTGTGTTCCGAGGGCATGTTTGTACATGATAGGCTCGTCAAGTTTAACCCAAGTATTCTGCATGTGTAAAACTGGCTTACACCTGCTGTATGCAAACGTAGAGTCTATTACACCCGATCATCACGAGGCACTTCGAAATGACGAACTTCAGCAACGGTGCATACTTAGAGAGAACACAATTTCTTGAAATTAAGTGAAGGGACCATCTTATAATGCTACCGTCGTTCTAAGCAAAATAAGATGCATAAAAAGATAAACATCACATGCAATCAATATGTGACATGATATGGCCACTATCATCTCGTGCCTTTGATCTCCAGCTCCAAAGCATCGACATGATCTCCATCGTCACCGGCATAACACCATGATCTACATCATCGTGTCATCACATGGTCATCTTGCCAACTATTGCTTCTACAACTATTGCTAACGCATGTGATAAAGTAAAACAATTACATGCCGAATAATAAATTAAATACAACCCTATGGCTCCTGCCGGTTGCCGTACTCATCAACATGCAAGTCGTGAACCTATTACAAAACATGATCATCTCATACATCAACATATATCACATGACATTTTGGCCATACCACATCACAACATGCCCTGCAAAAATAAGTTACACGTCCTCTACTTTGTTGTTGCAAATTTTAGTGCCTGCTATGGGCAACTAGCAAGAACCGTTCTTACCTACGTAAAGCCACAACAATGATTATCAAGTTGCCTTTTAACATTCTACAAGGATCGCCTTCATCAAATTAGATTCAACTAATGTAGGAGAGACAGACACCCGCTATAGCCACCTTATGCAAAGCAAGTTGCATGTCTATCGGTGGAACCGGTCTCTTGTGCGTGGACAAGTAGGTTGTTCTGGGCTGCTTCATCCCATAGTATAGCCGAATCCATATAAGAAAAGAGACGTAAGCAATTTGAGCATCAAAGCCAACAATTTTTTGTGTTCTACTCGTGCATATATATCTACGCATAGACCTAGGTCATGATGCCACTATTGGGGAATGAAGCATGAAAATCAAAAAAAATCCTACGAACACCCAAGATCTATCTAGGAGAAGCATAACAACGAGAGGGGAGAGTGTGTGTATGTACCCTCATAGACTGAAAGCGAAAGCGTATATTATAACGCGGTTGATGTAGTCGTACTCTCCACAATCTGATCACGATCCAACAGATCTAGTGCCAAACGGACGACACCTCCGAGTTTAGCACACGTGTGGCTCGATGACATCTCCTCCTCCTTGATCCAACAAGAGAAGGCAGAGGAGTAGATGGGATCACATCCAACACGATGGCGTGGTGGTGATGGCGGTGGTGGAGTCGTAATATCGGCAGGGCTTTGCTAAGCGAAAAACCATGAACAAGACCTACACCGGGAGGGAGAGACGGGGCAACAGCAAAGACCAATGTGTTGGGTGGCCTTGTTGCGCCCCCTTGAAATGTCCATTTGGCATCATGTTTTCCTACTGTTATTTATAATGTTTTTATGTAATATAACACTTTCTGGAGTAATTCTAATGCCTTTTTTCTCATAATATGCAAGGTTTACACAAAGAGGGAGATTACCGACAATTGGAATTGTCGACCTTAAAAAGCTATGTCAGAGATACCTATTCTACACATCTCCAAATGAGCTGAAATTTTACAAAGAATTATTTTGGAATACCTAAAAAATACTAAAGAAAAGAAATACCAGAGGGCGCCACCCAGGTGCCTATTGGGGAACATTGCAGAAAATAAAAAAAATTCTACGCTTCAGCAAGATCAATCTATGGAGTTCATCTAGCAACAAGAGAGGAGTGCATCTACATACCCTTGTAGATCGTGAGCGGAAGCGTTCAAGAGAACGGGGTTGAGGGAGTCGTACTCGTCGTGATCCAAATCCCCGATGATCCTAGTGCTGAACGGACAACACCTCCGCGTTCAACACACGTACGGTTGGGGAAGACGTCTCCTCCTTCTTGATCTAGCAAGGGGAAGGAGAGGTTGATGGAGATCCAGCAGCACGACGGCGTGGTGGTGGAAGCAGCAGCGATCTCGGCAGGGCTTCGCCAAGCTCTACGAGAGGGAGAGGTGTTGCAGAGGGAGAGGGAGGCGCCAGGAGCATGGGTGTGCAGCCCTCCCCCCTCTTTATATAGGGCCCCTAGGGGGGGCACCAGCCCTAGGTGATCCAATCTCCAAGGGGGGGCGGCGGCCAAGGGGGGTGGCTTGCCCCCAAGCCAAGTGGGGCGCCCCACCCCTAGGGTTTCCAACCCTAGTGTAACGCCCCGGATCCGATGCGCCAGATGTCAGCCAGTTATTCGTCATCGTTGCCATGTCATTTGCTTGCGTGTTGCATTTTATCATCTCATCATGTGCATTGCATTGCATACGTGTTCGTCTCATGCATCCGAGCCTTTTCCCCGTTGTCCGTTTCGCGATCCGGCACTCCTATGCCCTCCGGTGTTCCCCTTTTCGTCTCTTGTTGTGAGTGGGTGTTAAACTTTCTCGGAATGGCCCGAGTCTTGCCAAGCAGCCTTGGTATAGCACCGGTAGACCGCCTGTCAAGTTTCGTGCCATTTGGAGGTCGTTTGATACTCCAACGGTTAACCGGGTAACCATAAAGCCCCTCTCTCTTTGCAGCCCAAAACCCCTTCCAAAGTGTCCCAAAACCCATCTAACTCCCCTCCATGCTCTCGGTCGTTCGATCACGATCGTGTGGGCGAAAACCGCTCCTCATTTGGACTCTCCAAGCTCCCAGAAATCTATAAATAGCCCCCTCCCCCGAAATTCGCGGTCTAATCCTACCCTAACCCTAGCCCCGCTCATCTCGCCCGCCGGACATGTCTGATCTGGGCCGGACATGTCCGCCGCCGCCCCCTTAGCCAATCCCCACGCGCCACGTGTCCCCACCGCCGTCCCACGCCGCCAGGCCCGTCGGGGCCCGGATCCGACCCGCCGTGGGCCGAATCGGGCCCGCCCGAGTCCTTCGCCGCCACCGCCCGTGCCTCGGCGCCCGACCCCGCCGCCGACGACCGTCCTCGCCGCCGCCGTGCCATCCTCGCCGGCGTGCCCCGCCTCCTCGCCGCCGGCCGGACTCCGCCGCACCGCCGTCGACTGCGGGCGTCGCCCCCGCGCCGCGGAGCCCGTCCCTCCTTGCCTCGATCAGCCCCGGGCGCCGCCGCCGTCCCCTTCGGCTCCGCTCGCCGTCGCCGCTCCGGTCGCCGGCGCCGCCCCTGGCCGCCCGGCCTCCGCGCCGTCCGAGCAGCCGCCGGCCTCGCCCCGAAGCCCGTCTCCGGCGCCGCCCGGCCTCCTCCGCCTCCTTCGACCTCCCTGGCCGCCTCCTTCATCCTCCGGCGATGCTCCAGCGAAGCTCCAGCCAGATCCGCCGCCGCCTCGATTTCCGTGCTAGGTTGACCCCGAATCCACTGTCCCAGATTCCAGTAATTTTCATGCCATGTTCGACGCATCATATCTCTGCATCCGTAGCTCTGTTTCGTGTGTGTAATATGTCAAATTGTTCGTCTCAACGAGTACATCATTTCATTCCATTGCATCATATTCATTTGAGGTCATCTAGATGCCTGAATCATCGTTGCAAGAGTGCTTCATGATGTTATCTGCTATCTGTTAACAGAACGAGCTCTTTTGTCATTTTTGCCATGATTGATGTGTGCATCCTATGAGGTTGATGTCTACATGTGTTTTGAACTATGCCATGCCTTCTTTACAGAGGTGCTTACCATGTATTTTTGTGATCAATGTGGTGACTAGCACAAGCATGCAAACTAGGCATCGTGATGTTGCTGTTTTTAGTCCCTGTTCTGCTGTAATTTTGATGCCATGTAAACATGTTGTTACAGAGAGATCCATGCATAATTTGAGATACTTCAGTAAGGGTGTTTTGAAAACATGGTTATGCTCTATCCATCCATGGTCCTGGTTGCAATTATGGAGTAGTCTAGCATGTCATTTTCGTGCTCTACTTTTGCTTCAAAATGTTTCCTGGCAGATTGCTTACATATTCAATTTTGCCGAGGTTGTTGTAGTTGATCCGGGTATGCTATGATGTTGTTTCTTGCCATGTATAGCTTCTATGACATGTCTTCTTGATGGATGTATGCTTAGTTAATCATGAAATGCTCTGTAGTGAGTGCATCGAGCTCACGAAGGTGCCTTCATAATTATGTCAATGCCATGCTTTGTTTGCTGAATCTGTTAACGAAACTTGCCATGTTTACGTGGGCGCCATCATATTTTCTGATCCCTTTTGGCTTATGGTCAGTAAGGGACTTTTGATCTATGCAATTAGTAGATTCATGCCATGCCTTTGTTTTCCATGATAAGTTCCTGTAACATGTTGTTTGATAGCTCTAAATATTGCATCGTGATGTTATTTTTTGCAAAGTCTGAAATTGTTATTACTTGCAATCTTGCCATGTGTGTTTGAGCATGTTCTAGTGATTTCTGGAGATAGCTCAGTGTTCATGTTTTGTAATGCTTTACCTGTACATCATGTCCATGCCTTTTGTTGTTATGTTGAGGTGCTGTAGCATATTGTTTTGATGCTTGCAATATGCCTAGTTGCTGTTTTGGACAGCTTGTCCTTTAAACTTGTTTCATGTGTGTGTGTTGAACCGTTGCTCCGTTTTGAGTGTGCTCTATATGAAACTTGCTTAAATTGCATGTAGTTTCATATTATCATGTTGCATCCTTGTTTTGAGGTGTTTGCTTGATGTTTGTATGCATTTTGCATCAATGCCATGTTTAACTTGTTTTGCTCATATCTTCCAGGCCGTAGCTCCGAACTAAATGAACTTTATATGTAACTTGACTAGAATCTTGTGTATATCATCTTGGTGCATCTTAACTTGCTATTTAACAACTTGAACATAAGGTTTATTCAGATCTGGAACAACTTCGAAATTTGCATATGAGGACTTACCGGAATTGTTATATGTTGTTTCCGGCCTCATTTAAACTTGTCTTGATGTGTTGTTCTTGTTTGCATCATATCTTGCCATGAGTAGCTTCTTTTAGCCTTGCAGTGCATCATGCTTGGTTGTGCATCATGTCTTGTTCATGTGTGGTGTGTTTACCTATGTTGTGTGCTTCTTTTCGATAGTTCCTGTTTCGTTGCGATCGTGAGGATTCGTTCGTCTATGCTTGGTTCTTCTTCGTGGCTTCATCTTCTTCATGGACTCGTTCTTCTTCCTAGCGGGATTTCAGGCAAGATGACCGCTACCCTTGATCTCACTACTATCATTGCTCGCTAGTTGCTTCGTTCTATCGCTATGCTGCGCTACCTATTACCTGTTTATCAAGCCATCCCAAATTGCCATGTCAGCCTCTAACCTTTGACACCTTTCCTATGCAAACTGTTGTTTGGCTATGTTACCGCTTTTGCTCAGCCCTCTTATAGCGTTGCTAGTTGCAGGTGAAGTTGAAGATTGCTCCATGGTGGACAGGATTTTGGTTGGGATATCACAATATCTCTTATATTATTAATGCATCTATATATTTGGTAAAGGGTGGAAGACTCGGCCTTTTGCCTGGTGTTTTGTTCCACTCTTGCCGCCCTAGTTTCCGTCATACCGGTGTTATGTTCCCCGATTTCGCGTTCCTTACGCGGTCGGGTGATTTATGGGACCCCCTTGACAGTTCGCTTTGAATAAAACTCCTCCAGCAAGGCTCAACCTTGGTTTTACCATTTGCCTCACCTAGCCCTTTTTTCCCTTGAGAGTCGCGCTCCCGAGGGTCATCTTTATTTTATCCCCCCCGGGCCAGTGCTCGTTGTGAGTGTTGGTCCAACCTGTCAGCCGCCGGTGGCCACCAGGGGCAACTCTGGGCTGGCCTACCGGAAGTTTGGACAATCCGGTGTGCCCTGAGAACGAGATATGTGCAGCTCCTATCGGGATTTGTCGGCACATCCGGGCGGCTTTGCTGGTCTTGTTTTACCATTGTCGAAATGTCTTGTAAACCGGGATTCCGAGTCTGATCGGGTCTTCCTGGGAGAAGGTATATCCTTCGTTGATCGCGAGAGCTTGTCATGGGCTAAGCTGGGACACCCCTGCAGGGTATAATCTTTCGAAAGTCGTGCCTACGGTTATAGGCAGATGGGAATTTGTTAATGTCCGGTTGTAGATAACTTGACACCAGATCCGAATTAAAACGCATCAACCGCGTGTGTAGCCGTGATGGTCTCTTTTCGGCGGAGTCCGGGAAGTGAACACGGTCTTTGGGTTATGTTTGACATAAGTAGGAGTTCAGGATCACTTCTTGATCATTGCTAGCTTCACGTCCATTCCGCTTGCTCTCTTCTCGCTCTTATTTGCGTATGTTAGCCACTATATATGCTTAGTCGCTGCTGCAGCCTCACCACTTTACCCCTTCCTTTCCCTTTAAGCTTTCCTAGTTTTGATACCCATGGTAATGGGATTGCTGAGTCCTCGTGGCTCATAGATTACTACAACAACAGTTGCAGGTGCAGGTTATGCGATGATCATGACGCGAGAGCGATGCTTGCTTGCGTTGAGTTCTTCTTCTGCTTATTCTTCGATCAGGGGATAGGTTCCAGGTCGGCAGCCTGGGCTAGCAGGGTGGATGTCGTTAGTGTTTCTGTTTGTGTTTCATCCGTAGTCGGATGATGCTCTGATGTATTGTGATGTTGTATTTGTGTGGCATTGTATGCCTTATGTATGTATCCCCATCTATTATGTAATGTTGATGTAATGATATCCACCTTGCAAAAGCGTTTCAATATGCGGGTCTATCCTTGGTGGGACCTTCGAGTTCCTTTTGGATAGGGTCGCATATTGGGCGTGACAAGTTGGTATCAGAGCCTCGACCGACCATAGGAGCCCCCTTGTTTGTTGGCCGTTGTTGAGTCTAGAAGAAAACTATTTTGAGTCTTAGGATTATATATATCGGAGGGTAGGATTCTTTTTACTCCTCAGCCCCCTTCGTCGCTCTGGTGAGGACTCTCGACATAGATGTTTTGTCTTTCCTCTCCTCAAATTTCACTAAATTTTTATTTTATTTTTAGGATCACGCGGGTATCTTGGAATCGTTCCGATGGTTTTGTGACGAGAACATTGTTCTTGGTGCCTCCTGTCTATTTATGTGGCTTTGACCCGGGGAGTTGAGCTCCGAGGTGTTGTCGTCATAATTTTATCGTTGCAGTTCTGGAATACCTGAGTTTTGCCGACATCGAAAATCTCTTTTATGCAGTTGTTGGTGAGATAACCTCGATGTCACCCAGTACTGGGGAGTTCGGGAGTATTGCCATAACTCGTATAACGGATGCTTTTCGAAGGTTGAGGTACACGATTTCCGAAGGTTTCTTGGTTATGTGTTGACGAATGGATACAGCTGGATGTAGGGATTGTTAGTTTGGGTGAGATATATTGCTTCCCCTGTATCCCCAACACCAGATTGCATAACCAGAAAGTTTCGGGAGTTTTATAGGTGGGAATTCAAGTAGCTCTAGTTTTATCTTTCCAACAGACACATGATACGATATGGGATCTATCATATGTTTGTTTCCGGCTTATTTTTGCAAGCCAATCCTTTGATTTGTTTTAATTGTGGTATACGAGTTGCTTTAATGTCAAGTGTTGATTCCATACCTTTCAAGCGGTGTTCTCATATTTCTATGGGAGTACTAATCCTTCTTGATCACTAAGGTTGTCATGTCAACTATTTTCCAAACCGGCGTGCTTCTCTTCAAGTGGATCCCATCATTTTCTCCCATCCGCAAGATCAATTCTAAGCTTTCTCGGCGGTGTTTATTTCATCTGTCCCAAGTTGTCTTTGTTTTTCCCCACCCTCCCACCCTTTTTCTTCAAGGACCCAGATTTCTTAATCAAGTATCCATTTATTCATGTGAAGTCTCTTCATTCTTTTCTTTCAATGTTCTTATCCGGTGATTTCCCATGAAGATGCTCAACAGTTTCAAGTTCGTCATTCTTTGTTATTTTCTTCTCCGGTGGTGTTAATTCAAGCTTTTGGTGTTGATCATATCCCTTTCCTCGTTTCAAATGTTTTTCCACGTCGGTGCACCTCTTAATTGTTCACCTCTCTCTATTCTTATCCGGAGTGCTCAAGATATCTCAGAAGACTTGTGTTTCCATTCTCAATCCGTTCAAGATATTTCGAGGTTTCTCTCTCATTCAAGATATTTAATTCTACCGGTGCAATCTCTATTTCAAGCAATCCTTCAATGATGTTTCTTTTGAGTGGGCCCTAACCCACAGGTCTTTTTCCAGGATCTCACCTGACTCTTCTAATTTTCTCGGAGCCATTCTCAAATTCATTTCCAAGTGTGACGTAAGAATGGATTCCATCAGTCATATGTCTTCTCCAAGATCTCGTTCAAATTCTTGTCATTGTTGGCTCAACCCCCTTCGCTTTTCATTCTCCCGGAGTATCTCAGCAATTTGGTGGTGTTTTTCGTCGTCATTTGAAGACCGAAGAAGAGTTTGTCCTCTAAATCTTGTCCATTCTCCCGGAGATTCGTGGTGCTAGCTTGATGTTATCCTCTCAAATTGTTTCAAGTCATGCAAATTCTTTTCATCTATCCGGAGTATTTCAGGAGTTGATTTCTATTTCTTTTCACCGAGGTCATCGTTCCAGAAGAATTCTTTGCCCTCATTATTCCAGCTATCGTCCTCTAATTATCCCGGTGCTTCGTTCAAGTATTCTTCAATCAATTCGCAATCTCTAAGTTCTCGTCTCTCTAAATCCCCTCAGGCATATTTGGTCGTCTAAGTCTTCCCGGCGATTCATTCTCGTTCGTCAGTCATTTCCGAATTCTAACGGTGGTTCGTTCAAGATTCTTTTTCTTTGATTGTCATATCAATTTCATTCGTTCTTTCCAATCCTACCGGTGGTTCATGAAGACCTTCTCAAGTTTACGCTATATCTTTCTTAATCCTTTCTACGAGAATAAGTAGTGTGCCAAATCCATTGCTTGTCATCAATTGAATTTGATGAAGGATAAGCATACAATAAATCTTATTCTTATTTCATCCAAGTGAGTAATCTTTTCCTTCAGAGTTTGTTCTTGATGAATAAATTCTATTTTCAAGTGTTTCATCTTTTCTTTTCCGGAGTTCTAATTTCCTCGGCCATTTCATCGGAACCTCCATCTAAATCATCGCAACGCTCATCTTATTCGTTCGTCCTTCATACTATCCAATCATCCTTTCGTTACCGGAGTTCTTCATGGTGGTTCTTCATGATTTAATTCATTCTTCAAGAGTTCATCAAGATTCTTGTCGGTGGAGTTCAAGTATCTTTCCTTTTTGCCTTTCGAAGTGCAATTAATTCTTCATTTTCTTTTGAAGTGGAGTTTTGCATTTCTTCATTCTTCTTAGCTATTCAATCATTTCCGTTTGCGGCTGTTTATCACCTCATAATTTCTGAGATGTTATCCATAAGTCCACAACAAGCTTATTCTTTCGTTGTTGATTTTCTCAACAACTCCATTCAATCCTTCTAAATTCTTTTCATTGAATACTCTTTCAATTCTTTCCGGAGGTTTTGTTTCATATCTTTGCAACCTTCTTCTCAAGTTCATGTCCTATTCCTTCCATGTTCAACCAGAGTGTTGTCCGAATTTGATATTCCTTGTTCCTTATTTATCTCATTTCAACCAGAGTGGTTTCAATTCCTTCTTGTCCATTGTGCTCGTCATTCATGTCTTTGCAACCTTCAAGTTCTTGTAATGTTCCTTGTTCCTCTTTTCTAACAGATTGTTTGCAATCTTGTTCATCTTCGTTGTTTTCTTTCTTTCATATTTCTCAACCTCTCAAGGTTCGTGGTTTCACTCATTCGTCAAAGAAGCAACTTAGTTTTACCTCTTCTCTTCCTCTTCTGTTTCTCTCCGGTGCCATCCTAGATCTCAGGACGAGATCCTCTCGTAGTGGTGGAGTGTTGTAATGCCCCGGATCTGATGCGCCAGATGTCAGCCAGTTATTCGTCGTCGTTGCCATGTCATTTGCTTGCGTGTTGCATTTTATCATGTCATCATGTGCATTGCATTGCATACGTGTTTGTCTCATGCATCCGATCCTTTTCCCCGTTGTCCGTTTCGCGATCCGGCACTCCTATGCCCTCCGGCGTTCCCCTTTTCGTCTCCTGTTGTGAGTGGGTGTTAAACTTTCTCGGAATGGCCCGAGTCTTGCCAAGCGGCCTTGGCATAGCACTGGTAGACCGCCTGTCAAGTTTCGTGCCATTTGGAGGTCGTTTGATACTCCAACGGTTAACCGGGTAACCGTAAAGCCCCTCTCTCTTTGCAGCCCAACACCCCTTCCAAAGTGTCCCAAAACCCATCTAACTCCCCTCCATGCTCTCGGTCGTTCGATCACGATCGTGTGGGCGAAAACCGCTCCTCATTTGGACACTCCTAGCTCCCAAAAATCTATAAATAGCCCCCTCCCCCGAAATTCGCGGTCTAATCCTACCCTAACCCTAGCCCCGCTCCTCTCACCCGCCGGACATGTCCGATCTGGGCCGGACATGTCCGCCGCTGCCCCCTCAGCCAATCCCCACGCGCCACGTGTCCCCGCCGCCGTCCCACGCCGCCAGGCCCGTCAGGGCCCGGATCCGACCCGCCGTGGGCCGAATCGGGCCTGCCCGAGTCCTTCGCCGCCGCCGCCCGCGCCTCGGCGCCCGACCCCGCCGCCGACGACCGTCCTCGCTGCCGCCGCGCCGTCCTCGCCGGCGTGCCCCGCCTCCTCGCCGCCGGCCGGACTCCGCCGCGCCGCCGTCGACTGCGGGCGTCGCCCCCGCGCCGCGGAGCCCGTCCCTCCTTGCCTCGATCGGCCCCAGGCGCTGCCGCCGTCCCCTTCGGCTCCGCTCGCCATTGCCGCTCCGGTTGCCGGCGCCGCCCCTGGCCGCCCGGCCTCCGCGCCGTCCGAGCAGCCGCCGGCCTCGCCCCGAAGCCCCTCTCCAGCGCCGCCCGGCCTCCTCCGCCTCCTTCGACCTCCCTGGCCGCCTCCTTCATCCTCCGGCTATGCTCCAGCGAAGCTCCGGCCAGATCCGCCGCCGCCTCGATTTCCGTGCAAGGTTGACCCCGAATCCACTGTCCTAGATTCCAGTAATTTTCATGCCATGTTCGACGCATCATATCTCTGCATCCGTAGCTCCATTTAGTGCGTGTAATATGTCAAATTGTTCGTCTCAACGAGTACATCATTTCATTCCATTGCATCATATTTATCTGAGGTCATCTAGATGCCTGAATCATCGTTGCAAGAGTGCTTCATGATGTTATCTGCTGTCTGTTAACAGAACGAACTCTTTTGTCATTTTGCCATGATTGATGTGTGCACCCTATGAGGTTGATGTCTACATGTGTTTTGAACTATGCCATGCCTTCTTTACAGAGGTGCTTACCATGTATTTTTGTGATCAATGTGGTGACTAGCACAAGCATGCAAACTAGGCATCGTGATGTTGCTGTTTTTAGTCCCTGTTCTGCTGTAATTTTGATGCCATGTAAACATGTTGTTACAGAGAGATCCATGCATAATTTGAGATACTTCAGTAAGGGTGTTTTTAAAACATGGTTATGCTCTATCCATCCATGGTCCTGGCTGCAATTATGGAGTAGTCTAGCATGTCATTTTCGTGCTCTACTTTTACTTCAAAATGTTTCCTGGCAGATTGTTTACATGTTATTCAATTTTGCCGAGGTTGTTGTAGTTGATCCGGGTATGCTATGATGTTGTTTCTTGCCATGTATAGCTTCTATGACATGTCTTCTTGATGGATGTATGCCTAGTTAATCATGAAATGCTCTATAGTGAGTGCATCGAGCTCACGAAGGTGCCTTCATAATTATGTCAATGCCATGCTTTGTTTGCTGAATCTGTTAACGAAACTTGCCATGTTTACGTGGGTGCCATCATATTTTCTGATCCCTTTTGGCTTATGGTCAGTAAGGGACTTTTGATCTATGCAATTAGTAGATTCATGCCATGCCTTTGTTTGCCATGATAAGTTCCTGTAACATGTTGTTTGATAGCTCTAAATATTGCATCGTGATGTTATTTTTTGCAAAGTCTGAAATTGTTATTACTTGCAATCTTGCCATGTGTGTTTGAGCATGTTCTAGTGATTTTTGGAGATAGCTCAGTGTTCATGTTTGGAAATGCTTTACCTGTACATCATGTCTATGCCTTTTGTTGTTATGTTGAGGTGCTGTAGCATATTGTTTTGATGCTTGCAATATGCCTAGTTGCTGTTTTGGACAGCTTGTCCTTTAAACTTGTTTCATGTGTGTGTGTTGAACCGTTGCTCCGTTTTGAGTGTGCTCTATATGAAACTTGCTTAGAATTGCATGTAGTTTCGTATTATCATGTTGCATCCTTGTTTTGAGGTGTTTGCTTGATGTTTGTATGTATTTTGCATCAATGCCATGTTTAACTTGTTTTGCTCATATCTTCTAGGCCGTAGCTCTAAACTAAATGAACTTTATATGTAACTTGAATAGAATCTCGTGTAGATCATCTTGGTGCATCTTAACTTGCTGTTTAACAACTTGAACATAAGGTTTATTCAGATCTGGACCAACTTCGAAATTTGCATATGAGGACTTACCGGAATTGTTATATGTTGTTTCCGGCCTCATTTAAACTTGTCTTGATGTGTTGTTCTTGTTTGCATCATCTCTTGCCATGAGTAGCTTCTTTTAGCCTTGTCGTGCATCATGCTTGGTTGTGCATCATGTCTTGTTCATGTGTGGTGTGTTTACCTATGTTGTGTGCTTCTTTTCGATAGTTCCTATTTCGTTGCGATCGTGAGGATTCGTTCATCTACGCTTGGTTCTTTTCGTGGCTTCATCTTCTTCATGGACTCGTTCTTCTTCCTAGCGGGATTTCAGGCAAGATGACCGCTACCCTGGATCTCACTACTATCATTGCTATGCTAGTTGCTTCGTTCTATCGCTATGCTGTGCTACCTATTACCTGTTTATCGAGCCATCCCAAATTGCCATGTCAGCCTCTAACCTTTGACACCTTTCCTATGCAAACCGTTGTTTGGCTATGTTACCGCTTTTGCTCAGCCCTCTTATAGCGTTGCTAGTTGCAGGTGAAGTTGAAGATTGCTCCATGGTGGACAGGATTTTGGTTGGGATATCACAATATCTCTTATATTATTAATGCATCTATATATTTGGTAAAGGGTGGAAGACTCGGCCTTTTGCCTGGTGTTTTGTTCCACTCTTGCCACCCTAGTTTCCGTCATACCGGTGTTATGTTCCCGGATTTTGCATTCCTTACGCGGTCGGGTGATTTATGGGACCCCCTTGACAGTTCGCTTTGAATAAAACTCCTCCAGCAAGTCCCAACCTTGGTTTTACCATTTGCCTCACCTAGCCCTTTTTCCCCTTGAGAGTCGCACTCCCGAGGGTCATCTTTATTTTATCCCCCCCGGGCCAGTGCTCCTTGTGAGTGTTGGTCCAACCTGTCAGCCGCCGGTGGCCACCAGGGGCAACTCTGGGCTGGCCTACCGGAAGTTTGGACAATCCGGTGTGCCCTGAGAACGAGATATGTGCAGCTCCTATCGGGATTTGTCGGCACATCCGGGCGGCTTTGCTGGTCTTGTTTTACCATTGTCAAAATGTCTTGTAAACCGGGATTCCGAGTCTGATCGGGTCTTCCTGGGAGAAGGTATATCCTTCGTTGATCGCGAGAGCTTGTCATGGGCTAAGTTGGGACACCCCTGCAGGGTATAATCTTTCGAAAGCCTTGCTTGCGGTTATAGGCAGATGGGAATTTGTTAATGTCCGGTTGTAGATAACTTGACACCAGATCCGAATTAAAACGCATCAACCGAGTGTGTAGCCGTGATGGTCTCTTTTCGGCGGAGTCCGGGAAGTGAACACGGTCTTTGGGTTATGTTTGACGCAAGTAGGAGTTCAGGATCACTTCTTGATTATTGCTAGCTTCATGTCCGTTCCGCTTGCTCTCTTCTCGCTCTTATTTGCGTATGTTAGCCACCATATATGCTTAGTCGCTGCTGCAGCCTCACCACTTTACACCTTCCTTTCCCTTTAAGCTTTGCTAGTTTTGATACCCGTGGTAATGGGATTGTTGAGTCCTCGTGGCTCACAGATTACTACAACAACAGTTGCAGGTGCAGGTTATGCGATGATCATGACACGAGAGCGATGCTTGCTTGCGTTGAGTTCTTCTTCTGCTTCTTCTTCGATCAGGGGATAGGTTCCAGGTCGGCAGCCTGGGCTAGCAGGGTGGATGTCGTTAGTGTTTCTGTTTGTGTTTCATCCGTAGTCGGATGATGCTCTTATGTATTGTGATGTTGTATTTGTGTGGCATTGTATGCCTTATGTATGTATCCCCATCTATTATGTAATGTTGATGTAATGATATCCACCTTGCAAAAGCGTTTCAAATATGCGGGTCTATCCTTGGTGGGACCTTCGAGTTCCTTTTGGATAGGATCGCATATTGGGCGTGACACCTAGGCGCAGGGGGAGGCCCAAGGGTGGCGCACCAGCCCACCAGGGGCTGGTTCCCTCCCCACTTCAGCCCATGGGGCCCTCCGGGATAGGTGGCCCCACCCGGTGGACCCCCGGGACCCTTCCGGTGGTCCCGGTACAATACCGGTGACCCTCGAAACTTTCTCGATGGCCGAAACTGGACTTCCTATATATAATTCTTCACCTCCGGACCATTCCGGAACTCCTCGTGACGTCCGGGATATCATCCGGGACTCCGAACAACTTTCGGGTTACTGCATACTAATATCTCTACAACCCTAGCGTCACCGAACCTTAAGTGTGTAGACCCTACGGGTTCGGGAGACATGCAGACATGGACGAGACGACTCTCCGGTCAATAACCAACAGCGGGATCTGGATACCCATGTTGGCTCCCACATTCTCCTTGATGATCTCATCGGATGAACCACGATGTCGAGGATTCAAGTAATCCCGTATACAATTCCCTTTGCCAATCGGTACGTTACTTGCCTGAGATTCGATCGTCGGTATCCCAATACCTCGTTCAATCTTGTTACCGGCAAGTCACTTTACTCGTATCATAATGCATGATCCCGTGACCAAACACTTGGTCACTTTGAGCTCATTATGATGATGCATTACCGAGTGGGCCCAGAGATACCTCTCCGTCATACGGAGTGACAAATCCCAGTCTCGATCCGTGTCAACTCAACAGATATTTTCAAGGATACCTATAGTATACCTTTATAGTCACCCAGTTACGTTGTGACGTTTGGTACACCCAAAGCACTCCTACGGTATCTGGGAGTTACAGGATCTCATGGTCTAAGGAAAAGATACTTGACATTGGAAAAGCTATTGCAAACGAACTACACGATCTTGTGCTATGCTTAGGATTGGGTCTTGTCCATCACATCATTCTCCTAATGATGTGATCCCGTCATCAATGACATCCAATGTCCATAGTCAGGAAACCATGACTATCTATTGATCAACGAGCTAGTCAACTAGAGGCTTACTAGGGACATGTTGTGGTCTATGTATTCACACATGTATTACAATTTCCGGATAACACAATTATAGCATTAATAACACACAATTATCATGAACAAGGAAATATAATAATAATCATTTTATTATTGCCTCTAGGGCATATTTCCAACAGTCTCCCACTTGCACTACAGTCAATAATCTAGTTACATTGTGATGAATCGAACACCCATAGAGTTCTGGTGTTGATCATGTTTCGCTCGCGGAAGAGGTTTAGTCAACGGATCTGTGACATTCAGATCCGTATGCACTTTGCAAATATCTATGTCTCCATTTGAACATTTTCACAGATGGAGTTGAAGCGATGCTTGATGTGCCTCGTCTTCTTGTGAAACCTGGGCTCCTTGGCAAGGGCAATAGCTCTAGTGTTGTCACAGAAGAGAGAGAGAGATTGGCCCCGACGCATTGGGTATGACTCCTAGGTCGGTGATGAACTCCTTCATCCATATTGCTTCATGCGCTGCCTCCGAGGCTGCCATGTACTCCGCTTCATATGTAGATCCCGCCACGATGCTTTGCTTGCAACTACACCAGCTTACTGCCCCACCATTCAAAACATACACGTATCCGGTTTGTGACCTAGAGTCATCCAGATCTGTGTCGAAGCTAGCGTCGATGTAACCCTTTACGACGAGCTCCTCGTCACCTCCATAAATGAGAAACATATCCTTAGTCCTCTTCAGGTACTTCAGGATATTCTTGACCGCTGTCCAGTGTTCCTTGCCGGGATTACTTTGGTACCTTCCTACCAAACTTATGGTAAGGTTTACATCAGGTCTGGTACACAGCATGGCATACATAATAGACCCTATGGCTGAGGCATAGGGGATGACACTCATCTCTTCTATATCTTCTGCCGTGGTCGGGCATTGAGCCGAGCTCAATCTCACACCTTGCAATACAGGCAAGAACCCCTTCTTGGACTGATCCATATTGAACTTCTTCAATATCTTATCAAGGTATGTGCTTTGTGAAAGACCTATGAGGCGTCTCAATCTATCCCTATAGATCTTGATGCCTAATATGTAAGCAGCTTCTCCAAGGCCTTTCATTGAAAAACACTTGTTCAAGTAGGCCTTAATGCTGTCCAAAAGTTCTATATCATTTCCCATCAAAAGTATGTCATATAATATGAGAAATGCTACAGAGCTCCCACTCACTTTCTTGTAAACGCAGGCTTCTCCATAAGTCTGCATAAACCCAAACGCTTTGATCATCTCATCAAAGCGAATGTTCCAACTCCGAGATGCTTGCACCAGCCCATAAATGGATCGCTGGAGCTTGCATACCTTGTTAGCATTCTCAGGACCGACAAAACCTTCCGGCCGCATCATATATAGTTCTTCCTTAAGATAGCAGTTAAGGAATGCCGTTTTGTCGTCCATTTGCCATATCTCATAATCATAGTATGCATCAATTGCTAACATGATTCAGACGAACTTCAGCTTCGCTACGGGAGAGAAAGTCTCATCGTAGTCAACCCCTTGAACTTGTCAATAACCCTTAGCGACAAGTCGAGCTTTATAGATGGTAACACTACCATCCGCGTCCGTCTTCTTCTTAAAGATCCATTTATTTTCTATCGCTCGCCGATCATCGGGCAAGTCTGTCAAAGTCCATACTTTGTTTTCATACATGGATCCTATCTCGGATTGCATGGCTTCAAGCCATTTGTTGGAATCAGGGCCCGCCATCGCTTCTTCATAGTTCGAAGGTTCACCCTTGTCTAACAACATGATTTCCAGGACAGGGTTGCCATACCACTCTGGTGTGGAACGTGTCCTTGTGGACCTACGAAGTTCAGTAGCAACTTGATCCGAAGTACCTTGATCATCATCATTAATTTCCTCCACAGTCGGTGTAGGCACCACAGGAACATTTTCTTGAGCTGCACTACTTTCCGGTTCAAGAGGTAGTACTTCATCAAGTTCTACTTTCCTCCCACTTACTTCTTTTGAGAGAAACTCTTTCTCCAGAAAGGACCCGTTCTTGGCAACAAAGATCTTGCCTTTGGATCTAAGGTAGAAGGTATACCCAATGGTTTCCCTAGGGTATCCTATGAAGACACATTTTTCCGACTTGGGTTCGAGCTTTTCAGGTTGAAGTTTCTTGACATAAGCATCGCATCCCCAAACTTTTAGAAACGACAGCTTAGGTTTCTTCCCAAACCATAATTCATATGGTGTCGTCTCGACGGATTTAGACGGTGCCCTATTTAAAGTGAATGTAGCTATCTCTAGAGCGTATCCCCAAAATGATAGCGGTAAATCGGTGAGTGACATCATAGATCGCACCATATCCAATAGAGTGCGATTACGACATTCGGACACACCGTTACGCTGAGGTGTTCCAGGCGGCCTGAGTTGTGAAACGATTCCACATTTCCTTAAGTGCGTACCAAATTCGTGACTTAAATATTCTCCTCCACGATCTGATCATAAGAACTTTATTTTTCGGTCACGTTGATTCTCTACCTCATTCTAAAATTCCTTGAACTTTTCAAAGGTCTCAGACTTGTGTTTCATCAAGTAGACATACCCATATCTACTTAAGTCATCAGTGAGAGTGAGAACATAACGATAGCCTCCGCGAGCCTCAACGCTCATTGGACCGCACACATCAGTATGTATGATTTCCAATAAGTTGGTTGCTCGCTCCATTGTTTCGGAGAACGGAGTCTTGGTCATTTTGCCCATGAGGCATGGTTCGCATGTGTCAAATGATTCATAACCGAGAGACTCTAAAAGTCTATCAGCATGGAGCTTCTTCATGCGCTTGACACCAATGTGACCAAGGCGGCAGTGCCACAAGTATGTGGGACTATCGTTATCAACCTTACATCTTTTGGTATTCACACTATGAATATGTGTAACATTACGTTCGAGATTCATTAAGAATAAACCATTGACCAGCGGGGCATGACCATAAAACATATCTCTCATATAAATAGAACAACCATTATTCTCGGATTTAAATGAGTAGCCATCTCGCATTAAACGAGATCCAGATACAATGTTCATGCTCAAAGCTGGCACTAAATAACAATTATTGAGGTTTAAAACTAATCCCGAAGGTAAATGTAGAGGTAGCATGCCGACGGCGATCACATCGAGCTTGGAACCATTCCCGACGCGCATCGTCACCTTATCCTTCGCCAGTCTCCGCTTATTCCGTAGCTCCTGCTTTGAGTTACAAATATGAGCAACCGCACCGGTATCAAATACCCAGGAGCTACTACGAGTACTGGTAAGGTACATATCAATTACATGTATATCACATATACCTTTAGTGTTGCCGGCCTTCTTGTCCGCCAAGTATTTGGGGCAGTTCCGCTTCCAGTGACCCTTCCCTTTGCAATAAAAGCACTCAGTCTGAGGCTTGGGTCCATTCTTTGACTTCTTCCCGGCAACTGGTTTACCGGGCGCGGCAACTCCTTGCCGTCCTTCTTGAAGTTCTTCTTACCCTTGCCCTTCTTGAACTTAGTGGTTTTATTGACCATCAACACTTGATGTTCCTTTTTGATTTCCACCTCCGCTGATTTCGGCATTGAAAATACTTCAGGAATGGTTTTCACCATCCCCTGCATATTGTATTTCATCACAAAGCTCTTGTAGCTAGGTGGGAGCGACTGAAGGATTCTGTCAATGACCGCCTCATCCGGGAGGTTAATGTCCAGCTGGGACAAGCGGTTGTGCAACCCAGACATTTTGAGTATGTTCTCACTGACAGAACTATTTTCCTCCATCTTACAACTATAGAACTTGTCGGAGACTTCATATCTCTCGACCCGGGCATGAGCTTGGAAAACCATTTTCAGCTCCTCGAACATCTCATATGCTCCGTGTTGCTCAAAATGCTTTTGGAGCCTCGGTTCTAAGCTATAAAGCATGCCGCACTGAACGAGGGAGTAATCATCGGCACGTGACTGCCAAGCATTCATAATGTCTTGGTTCTCTGGGATGGGTACTTCACCTAGACGTCCTTCTAGGACATATGCTTTCTTGGCAGCTATGAGGATGATCCTCAGGTTCCGGACCCAATCCGTATAGTTGCTGCCATCATCTTTCAGCTTGGTTTTCTCTAGGAACACGTTGAAGTTGAGGTTGAGATGAGCGTTGGCCATTTGATCTACAAGACATTTTTGCAAAGGGTTTTAGACTAAGTTCATGATAATTAAGTTCATCTAATCAAATTATTTAATGAACTCCCACTCAGATTAGACATCCCTCTAGTCATCTAAGTGATACATGATCTGAGTCAACTAGGCCGTGTCCGATCATCACGTGAGACGGACTAGTCATCATCGGTGAACATGTCCATGTTGATCGTATCTTCCATACGACTCATGTTCGACCTTTCGGTCTCTTGTGTTATGAGGCCATGTCTGTACATGCTAGGCTCGTCAAGTTAACCTAAGTGTTTATGCATGTCTAAATCTGTCTTACACCCGTTGTATGTGAACGTTAGAATCGATCACACCCGATCATCACGTGGTGCTTCGAAACAACGAACTTTCGCAGCGCCGCACAGTTAGGGGGAACACTTTCTTGAAATTATTATGAGGGATCATCTTATTTACTACCGTCGTTCTAAGCAAATAAGATGCAAAAACATGATAAACATCACATGCAATCAAACAATGACATGATATGGCCAATATCATATAGCTCCTTTGATCTCCATCTTCGGGGCTCCATGATCATCTTCGTCACCGGCATGACACCATGATCTCCATCATCATGATCTCCATCATCGTGTCTCCATGAAGTTGCTCGCCAACTATTACTTCTACTACTATGGCTAACGGTTTAGCAATAAAGTAAAGTAATTACATGGCATTTAATCATTGACACGCAGGTCATACAATAATTAAGACAACTCCTATGGCTCCTCCCAGTTGTCATACTCATCGACATGCTAGTCGTGATTCCTATTACAAGAACATGATCTCATACATCACATATATATCATTCATCACAACTTTTGGCCATATCACATCACAAGGCATATGCTGCAAAAACAAGTTAGACGTCCTCTAATTGTTGTTGCATGTTTTACGTGGCTGCAATAGGGTTCTAGCAAGAACGTTTTCTTACCTACGTGAAAGCCACAACGTGATATGCCAATTTATATTTACCCTTCATAAGGACCCTTTTCATCGAATCTACTCCGACTAAAGTGGGAGAGACAGACACCCGCTAGCCACCTTATGCAACTAGTGCATGTCAGTCGGTGGAACCTGTCTCACGTAAGCGTACGTGTAAGGTCGGTCCGGGCCGCTTCATCCCACGATGCCGCCGAAGCAAAATAAGACTAGTAGTGGCAAGAAAATTGACAACATCTACGCCCACAACAAATTTGTATTCTACTCGTGCAAAGAAAACTACGCATAGACCTAGCTCATGATGCCACTGTTGGGGAACGTTGCAGAAAATAAAAAAAATTCTATGCTTCACCAAGATCAATCTATGGAGTTCATCTAGCAATGAGACAGAGGAGTGCATCTACATACCCTTGTAGATCGTGAGCGGAAGCGTTCAAGAGAACGGGGTTGAGGGAGTCGTACTCGTCGTGATCCAAATCACCGATGATCCTAGTGCTGAACGGACAGCACCTCCGCGTTCAACACACGTAGGGTTGGGGAAGACATCTCCTCCTTCTTGATCCAGCAAGGGGAAGGAGAGGTTGATGGAGATCCAGCAACACGACGGCGTGGTGGTGGAAGCAGCAACGATCTCGGCAGGGCTTCGCCAAGCTCTACGAGAGGGAGAGGTGTTGCAGAGGGAGAGGGAGGCACCAGGAGCATGGGTGCGCAGCCCTCCCTCCCCCCCTCTTTATATAGGGACCATAGGGGGAGGCGCCGTGCCTAGGAGATCCAATCTCCAAGGGGGGGGGGTGGCTTGCCCCCCAAGCCAAGTGGGGCGCCCCCCACCCCTAGGGTTTCCAACCCTAGGCGCAGGGGAGGCCCAAGGGGGCGCACCAGCCCACCAGGGGCTGGTTCCCTCCCCACTTCAGCCCATGGGGCCCTCCGAGATAGGTGGCCCCACCCGGTGGACCCCCGGGACCCTTCCGGTGGTCCCAGTACAATACCGGTGACCCTCGAAACTTTCCCGATGGCCGAAACTGGACTTCCTATATATAACTCTTCACCTCCGGACCATTCCGGAACTACTCGTGACGTCCGGGATCTCATCCGGGACTCCAAACAACTTTCGGGTTACTGCATACTAATATCTCTACAACCCTAGCGTCACCGAACCTTAAGTGTGTAGACCCTACGGGTTCGGGAGACATGCAGACATGACCGAGACGACTCTCCGGTCAATAACCAACAATGGGATCTGGATACCCATGTTGGCTCCCACATGCTCCTCGATGATCTCATCGGATGAACCATGATGTCGAGGATTCAAGTAATCCCGTATACAATTCCCTTTGTCAATCGGTATGTTACTTGCCCGAGATTCGATCGTCGGTATCCCAATACCTCGTTCAATCTCGTTACCGGCAAGTCACTTTACTCGTACCATAATGCATGATCCCATGACCAAACACTTGGTCACTTTGAGCTCATTTTGATGATGCATTACCGAGTGGGCCCAGAGATACCTCTCCGTCATACGGAGTGACAAATCCCAGTCTCGATCCGTGTCAACTCAACAAATACTTTCGGGGATACCCATAGTATACCTTTATAGTCACCCAGTTACGTCGTGACGTTTGGTACACCCAAAGCACTCCTACGGTATCCGGGAGTTACACAATCTCATGGTCTAAGGAAAAGATACTTGACATTGGAAAAGCTCTAGCAAATGAACTACACGATCTTGTGCTATGCTTAGGATTGGGTCTTGTCCATCACATCATTCTCCTAATGATGTGATCCCGTCATCAATGACATCCAATGTCCATAGTCAGGAAACCATGACTATCTATTGATCAACGAGCTAGTCAACTAGAGGCTTACTAGGGACATGTTGTGGTCTATGTATTCACACATGTATTACGATTTCCAGATAACACAATTATAGCATGAATAACAGACAGTTATCATGAACAAGGAAATATAATAATAATCATTTTATTATTGCCTCTAGGGCATATTTCCAACAGTGCCCACTAGGCACCAGGGCGCGCCTGCCCCCCTGGCGCGCCCTGGTGAGTAGTGGGCCCCCTTGCCTGCTTCCAGTGCCCATCTTCTGGGACATAAGGTGATGCGGAGCATCCCATGGTCATCCCCATGGACCTACCTACGTCTCCCACAACACCACGTGGATCAATGACAAGAGCTCGAGCAAAGGCTACCGAAACTAAGGTGAACTCGCTTCTCTCCGAACTACCACCGTCTACATATGAGACATGGCTACTACCTCAAGCGGAGACCCTATGTGTGATGAGGTACTTGGAGGGAAGCCATGGGACAGCTACACCCAACGGACAAGACAGCAAGGACACCAAGTACAAGGACCAAGAGGAACCACCAGGAAGCTACAGGCCCCGGACGACCGGCACCTGTCGGACGTCCGAAGCCTGGAGACACCAGCCAAACAGCTGAGTCCCAGCCTACGCACGCTCCAGCGGCTAGACGACCGACAGCAACTGGACGTCCGACACCCTGCAACTACCGGACGACTGAGCCCCTCCGGATGATCGGCACCACCATCACATAACCAAAACATCAGAAGTATGGAGGACACTGGACGACCGATGCTCCGGACATCCGACGCCCATCAAAAATCCGACGCCGCCTGATCAGAGCCAAAACAATGGAAATCCGACACTTACCGGACGTCCGAGCCCCTGCGAGACACGGGACGACTTGTAACTGTTAAATGTCCGATGCCTGTGTGTTGACTGTGTGTTGGGCCGAAGTCCATGTACCCTTTCATGACCCTAGAATGTATATACTCCTCCTCCTCTCTCCTATTAGGGTTAGCAACCGATTAGCTCATTTGAGAGATAGAGCTTTGCTCATCCACTTGATACCTTCTCCATCGGAGACCACGACCTCTACGGAGAAGATCCCCCAAGTGGATTCAAGACCCCTCATGCAAAGACCCCTCAAGGCCTCCTCACAGAGAAGAACTACCGCCTCTTGTATCGTCCTTTGTTGCGTTTGGATCTTGTATTTGAAAGGTTTTGTAAAGCATCTCAACTCCCATAACATGGGAGCCCGCATGTACTTATATTGATATTGGCGAGGCCAGCTCTCGCAGAGGCATACATTGATAGAGATTACATTGTTGGTTAAACAACCAGAGAGATACGTGGAGATAGAGGAGGATTACATCAATAAGAGATAAACGAAAGCTAACAAACTAGATCCTCCTAACTATTCTACGTGAGGCCCAAGTCATGCACGTACAATCTGTAACGTGACATGTTTAGCACTCCCCCATAATCACAACTGTATCATGTTGAGATTACGCTTAAATTCTTCAAAACTTCTAGCAGGCAATGCTTTTGTGAATCCATCTGCAAGCTGATTTTTGGAAGGTATAAATCTGATCTCAAGCTGCTTGTTGGCAACACATTCTCTTACAAAATGAAAGTCTATTTCAATATGTTTTGTTCTGGCATGGAAAACTGGGTTGGCAGACAAATTGGTAGCACAAAGATTATCACACCATAAGCAAGGAGATTGATCTTGTGCCTTTCCAAGTTCCTTAAGCATGGACTGAACCCAAATGACTTTTGCTGTGGCATTGTCTAATGCCTTATATTCTACTTCTGTGCTTAACCTGGAAATAGTGGCTTGCTTTCTTGCACACCATGATATTAAATTTGTCCCATAAAAGATAGCAAAACCACATGTTGACCTTCTGTCATCTAGACAACCAGCCTAGTTACATCTGAGAAAGCACTAACAAGTGTGGAAGAAGACTTACTAAATGTGAGGCCTATGGTTATGGTGTTCCTTATATACCTTAGGATCCGTTTTGCTGCTGTCCAGTGGGCTGTAGTAGGTGCATGAAGGAACTAACACACCTTGTTAACTACAAAGGATATGTCAAGTCGAGTGAGAGTCAGGTACTGCAGTCCACCAACTAAACTTCTGTAACCAGTAATGTCCTCTTGGTTCAGTGGCTCGCCTTCTGTCAGATATAGAGGTTCTGAACTAGACAATGGTGTTGGAGAAGGTTTACAGTTTTTCATGCCAATTCTACTCAATAGTTTGGTGGTATACTTTGCTTGAGATAGATGAATACCATTACCATGTTTCTTAACTTCAATACCCAAGAAGAAATGCAGATCTCCCAAGTCCTTGAGGGCAAACTCAGGTCGTTGAGCAGTGCTATCATAGCTCCATCAGAAGAACTAGTAATAATAATATCATCAACATATATAAGAACAAATATGGACGTCTGACACTTGTTATAGATAAATAGAGAGGTGTCAGATTTTGATGTAACAAAGCCAAGAGATTGAAGTTTCAAACTCAACCGTCAGTACCAAGCCCTAGGTGCTTGTTTCAATCCATACATGGCCTTATCAAGCTTGCAGACATGAAATGGTGCATTTTTGTCTTCAAACCCAGGAGGTTGTTTCATGAACACTTCCTCTTCTAGAACAACATGAAGGAACGCGTTCTGTACATCTAGCTGCTTGAGACTCCATCCCCTAGACACAACTATTGACATCATAAGATGAATCGTTGCAGCTTTAACAACAAGACTATATGTATCCTCATAGTCTATACCATACCTTTGCTTGAACCCCCTGGCTACAAGTCTTGCTTTATAATGATCTATAGTACCATCAACTTTCTTCTTGATTCGATAGACCCACTTACAATCAATTAAATTTCTGCCTTGCTGAGTAGGAACTAGATGCCATGTCTTATTTTTCTACAACGCCATGATTTCTTCATCCATGGCCAATTTCCACCTAGGATCACCAAGTGTTGTCATTAAATTTTTAGGTTCACTAGTTGTACAAGACATACCAAACTTAGAGAATTTTTTTGTAATTTAAGCGAGTTGTAATTCCCTTTTGAAGTCTTGTGCGCGGAGCCATGGGAGGAATTATAGGAGTGAAGGTGCAGGGGATCCACCAGTCGCATCAGCTTTAGGTGCTGGCGACTATGATCCCGACGAGGATTGTATCGCGCCTGCTGGAGACTGCCGTGGCGTGGGAGACCGAGCCAGACTGGCGGGGCCCAGCAAATCTGGCGTAGGCTAACCAGACGAGCCAGGTGCGGGTCCATGAGCGACCGCCCGCCATGCGTCATTGGAGGATTGGAGCGGGGCTGAGACGTTGTTGTCCCATTCGGTAGTGTGCTCTGGGTGCTCGAGGCCCGAGGCGGGACCAGGTGTTGCATTCCCAAGTCCGGGGGCGGATTCTGGCCCCTGCTGCAGGAGAGATCCCGAGGTGGATACGCCTCGATTCTCACCTGTGTCTCCAGCCGAAGGCACATGAAATGAAGGCTATTTTCTTTGTGATCTGCACTATCTGAACAATCTACAACAGTAAACTTAGGCATAATATGATGATTAGGTACAAGTTGATCAGTACTATTATTTACTCCCCCAGGATCAACGTTGGATAAATTAGAGGGCAAAAGAAGGATTTCTTTGCGAAGGAGGGCACCAGCATTTGGGTGGAGTTTGGCAAAAGGAAAAAGGGTTTCGTCAAAGACGACATCCCAAGAGATATATACACGTCCAGTGGAAACATCAAGACACTTGACGCCCTTGTGTTGTGCACTATATCCAATGAAGACACATTGGGTTGATCTAAACATGAGTTTACGGTTATTGTAGGGACGAAGATTTGGCCAACAGGCATAACCGAACACATGAAGTGACGAGTAATCTGGTTTGGTGTGAAGTAGACGTTCAATGGGTGTTTCATGATTCATAACACAGCTAGGATAATATTTATGAGATGGACCACGGTGAGAAAAGCCTCATCCCAAAACTTGAGTGGCATGGATGCGACAACAAGAAGGGAGAGACCAATGTCAACAATGTGCCCATGCTTATGTTCAGCGGAACCGTTTTGTTGATGAGCCTGAGGGCAACAAACGTGATGAGAAATTCCTATCCGTTGAAAAAAGGAGTTGCGTCTCTCATACTCACCACCCCAGTCCGATTGCATAACAAGTATCTACAATCAAATTTTCTTTCAGAGCGTTTCTTAAGAAGATTTATCCACATATACTTGTTGAAATCATCAATAAAGCTCACATAATAGGTGTGCCTATCAATAGAAGAGGGAGCCGGTCGCCATACATCCGAAAAAAATAAGTTGCTTGGGTTTTGTAGACACACTAGTGGAAATTGGGTATGGTAATTGGTGCCTTTTTGCTCTTTGGCAAGAATCACAAATAGTTTCACGATCATGCTCATCAACAAAAGCGAGCTTATTCTTGCTAAGAATTTGATAAACAATAGAAAAAGATGGGTGGCCTAAACGATTATGCCATCGTTCTGAAGACACTTTAAAGACTCCATAGGCTTCCTTATTGAACTTGGAAAACTTGGGAACCAATGGATAGAGACCTTGCACACATCTATCGCGATAGAGGACCCTCCTCATGACCTAATCCTTTATCAAAAGAAAATGGGGTGAAACTCTATGAAGACACCATTATCAAGAGTAATACGATGAACCGAAAGGAGATTTTTTTGATGCATTGGGAATATGTAGAACACCATCTACAAGAATATCACTATGTGGGGTTTTAATAATAGACTTGCCAACATGACTTATCATCGTACCTGGACCGTTCTCTGTAGTGTGAACTTGCTCTTGGCCATGATACTTCTCATGCATGGTCATTTTCTGAAGCTCGGAGGTGATGTTCTTATTTGCATAGGAGTCAAGATACTAGTTGGAATCTACGCCATATGAGGCATATGCTGCAGCTGCAACTCGTCTCCTCTGAGAGTTGTCCTCTGCATAGCGCCACTTACACTCTTTTGCAATACGGTTAGTTTTTGGCAAATCTGACACTTGTTCTCACATTCTTCATACCCGGTGAAGCGGCCACCAGCACCTTGGCGGCCTTGATTGTTGTTGTAGTTATGGTGTGGGGGCCATTGTTGTTGTAGTAGCCCCCACCACTACCGTCGTTGTAGCCACCACCATGGCCGCGGTATCCACCACCGTCGCCCTGGTTGTAGCTACCACCACCACCTCTGCCGCTGTTGCCGCGGTAGCCACCACCACCGCCGTTGTAGTTGCTGTTGCCGCTGCCGTTTCCACCCTTAGTGAGTTGCGGTAGCCACCCTTGGGAGCGCGGCCGCGCCCCCGTGAGGCTCTATTGCCCGAGGACTTGAAAGCCCCAGCACCTGTGCCCTTGAAAAACTCCATGCGCTGATCAAAGTTCGCCACCATGCCAAAAGGATCATCAACAAATAGTGGTTCGGTGTAGACATCTAGGGCTGAGATAAGTGGTTGATAGTCCATGTCAAGACCAGCAACTATGAAGGAGATTAGTTCTTCCTCTAAGAGGGGTTTCCCTGCCATAGAAAGTTCATCTGATAGGGACCTCATGTGACCTAAAAAGGCAGCAACAGATTGGGATCCTTTCTGGGTGTTGGAGAGGGCAGTGCAGCATGTGTTTACTTTTGATCTGGATTGGGCTGCAAACATGTTTACGAGAGCGGACTGATACGTCTCCGTCGTATCTATAATTTTTGATTGTTCCATGCCAATATTCTTCAACTTTCATATACTTTTGGCAACTTTTTATATTATTTTTAGGACTAACATATTGATCCAGTGCCCAATGCCAGTTCCTGTCTGTTGCATGTTTTTTGTTTCGCAGAAACCCAATATCAAACGGAGTCCAAACAGGATAAAAATGGACGGAGAATTATTTTGGAATATTTGTGATTTTTGGGAAGTAAAATCAACGCGAGACGATGCCCGAGGGGGCCAGGAGACATGGGGGCGCGCCCCAGGGAGGCAAGCGCGCCCTGGACTCTCCTGGTCACCCCTTAAGGCAATGGACACTCTTCTTCTGCTGCAAGAAAGCTAATTTTATGAGAAAGATCTGGGCGAAAGATTCACCCCAATCGGAGTTACGGATCTCTGGATATAAAAGAAACGGTGAAGGGGCAGAATCTGAAAATGCAGAAACAGAGAGATAGATCCAATCTTGGAGGGGCTGTCACCCCTCCCACGCCATGGGAGCCAAGGACCAGAGGGGAAACCCTTCTCCCATCTAGGGAGGAGGTCAAGGAAGAAGAAGAAGAAGGGGGGCTCTCTCCCCCTTGCTTCCGGTGGCGCCGGAACGCCACCTAGGGCCATCATCATCACCGCGATCTTCACCAACACTGTCGGTTTACCATCCGCCGGTTTACCAAGTCCCGACCGGTTTACGACTCCGGCCGGGTCATACCGCGGGGTATATCCCCGACATTAGCCCCCAGTTTAATTTGGATTTATCCATGTTAAACTGATCCTGATCATCCTTAAGTCCTTGTCACTTCCTTCTTATAGAAAATTTGGTTTAACAGGCCAGCTTCATAATCAATTTGCTGACATTAATTTGTCACAGAGAAATATTGTGAAGAATAACTTCTTTGACTCAATTCCCAATGACTTAACAAAAATAACGGTCCTTGAAATCCTCATCTGATCTTCAGCCGGTTTAAGAATGTAGAACTTGCCGATTTATAAATATTGATAGCACCAGGTCATACTTGTAATTAACATCCAGCTTGAAAACATACTTCTTATATGACTATCACTTGTAGCCCCCAAGTCTTAAGAAGATAGCATAGCAACAGCTTAAGACTTGCTTCAATATAAATATCACAATCTTGAAGAAATCCAGGTTGTTCATCTCAATCATTAGTCAGAATTGAGTATTCCACATATGTAGCCCCCAAGTGCCGGGTTGTCATGCTTGCAGCAACCTGGGACTTGTAATTTCCTGATGCTCAAAAAAAAACTTGAACCAGTGTAGCCCCCAAGGGCCGGGTCATTATGCAATAACGAGCAGGGACTTCGTTAATGTAATCATGTAAACTTTTGAACAACAACATGTAACCCCCAAGGGCCGGCTCAGTAAGATAATATTGAGCTGGGACTTTGATATATACTTCAATGAAAATAACATCATATGATAACCCCCATCATGGGGCTTGAATTCACGTCCACAAGGTTAAGAGCCTTGTGCTTTACCAACTGAACAGTGGACCCTTCAATATAATGAATAAAAAGCTTTGTACCTTGAATTGTTGACATGAGCAATTGGTAGCCCTCAAGGGCCGGCTCATTATAATGTGATGAGTCGGGTCTTCAATAAGATGAGCAAAAAATGACTTTGCATTAGCCCCCAAGTGTCATGGTGCATGCTTGCAGCGACATGAGACTTGCATATTTGATGTAATCTCAACTTAAATAATGTAGCCCCCAAGTGCCGGGTTGTAAGCCTGCAGCAAGCCGGGACTATTCCTTCAATTGTAGAATAAAAATCATATCCATTGATAATATGATAGCCATTGCGCTAAAGCGACTTTGAAAACCTTAATCATAATACTTGTCATTGATAACCATAATAGAAATCCAGCCATGTTTGGCTATTTGAATAATATACCCAATGATTTATAAACGCATAATTCCAATGGTGCAATCCAAATATATGCTAGCGACTTATAGTCCAAAGCCAGGCCGGGTCAATAAACACCGGATTATAAGTGATTATGTACTAACAACTTGTAGTTGAAAGTCAAGCCGGGTCAATAGATACCGGGTCAATAAATTTATCAAAAGAGAAAAATCTTGACAAAGGCAAATAAAACCGTGTAGTCGAGGCTTTTTGAGGGCTGCCAGGCCCAAATTCGAGGCCTTTTGTGGGCTGCCAGGCCGCTGAGTTGAACCATTTAACAAAGCCTTTTAAGATGGACCTCCAACTAACCAATCACCGTTTTAACTTTGACAAGTGCAGGGTATCAATGAGAGTAACTGTCAAATGTTCGGAGGGTCGTGCCAGGATGACCTAGATAGGAGTGTCTTACTTGATGAAGGCAGGTTAACCCGGGGTTTTAGGTAAATGTACCAGGCTTCCAAGCCGTGGGTCGATACCCAGCTACAAGGGTCCATTCAAACTCCTTGGTATTTGACCAAAGAGCCCCCAAGTAACGTGATGAGCTGTGCTCATTGGGTGCCTATGTTTGAGTTGTGCATAGCATCCAAACTCTCTTTGGCCCCTTGGGTGTGAAGCTCCCAAGCTTTGTTGTGGCGTGATAGCCGGATTAATGGATAGAACTCCGCTTTGTCAGCTGAAGCCCCCATGTAACCAATAATATGATAAGCCAATAAGGCGAGATACCCATGTTTGAACCGTGCATCATGGCAACAGGTTCTCTTCGGCATTCTTTAACTTTTTGCAAGAGATAAATTCTTCTTGAACCGGGATTTTGAACCGGATTTGAGAGCTTCAAAGCTTCGTGATAGATAAATTTCCCTTGAACCGGAAGGAACCATTTGGAGAGCTTCAACGCTTTGACAGAAAGATGTCTCTCGAACTGGATGTTGAACCGGAATCCTTTCTGATGACCCGGAACTTCTTCATTGAGCCGGGATTTGTAACTGTCATATACTTTTTAAGCCGAAAATTTTCTGACGGCCTTTAAATTTTCATCAATGTAGCAGTAGCCTCCAGGACCGGGTTATCTTTACCTCCATCGTCCCGGGGTTCTTAAATTTGCTGAAACCGGCAAGATATGCTGAATCATGTCGTCGTAGCCTCCGAGTCTCAGGGTGACTCAAGGAGTTTGCTTGAGATTCCCCGTATTTGAGGCGGGTTATAAATGATCCATATAAGCCGTGTCCGCAACTCGGCCAATGGTTCCTTCCAAACTGGCTGTTTTAACCAAACTGTAGTAGTGGCGACTTGTACGCCTGCCCATTGATCCATCTAGTGCAGACCACAGTTGATAGTAAATGATAATTTGCCTCCAATTTGAAAGAAAACCGGGCTACCCAAGATGTGACTTGCTCATACTCAATAAAACTGCTCATGCAGACAGGTGCGGCCTGGCGCGTTGATGTAGACCAGGTCGCAAGAGACGAACGGGAAATACGTCTGCAGTATCAGAGGTGGCATAGACAGATGAGTCGGCTGCGGCATTGTAAGCCAGTGCGGACGAGCAAGTTGTCCTTCGCATTGTAAACCGGCGCGGACGCGTGAACCGGCCGCAAGAGCGGACGGGCGAGTCGTATGTGGCTTTGTAAGCCGGTGCGGTCGCGAGAGAGGGGGCCACGGCATTGTAAGCCGGTGCGGGAGTTCGTTAAGTACCATTAATCATCAGTGCCGAATGATATTGGCACGCCTCCATCTCCACGGTATAATGCCACATTGTAATGAATATTCTCCTGCATATAAAATATAACAGGGCAAAGTAGTTTTGCTTGGATGAATTAAGATAAACTAAAAAATAAATAAGGTAAATAGCACCTGATATTCAGCCCCAAGGTTGATGATGATTTCTAGATCCTGACGTAAGAAGTAGTACTGATAGTACTATACAACGCACTAGTAATAGTAGCGTTTGTAGTCTGTCTTTGAGCAGCGTTTTTTTTTCTCGGCTTCCTGCTGTACTAAAATTTAGTGAGATCCCGTGCTTCACTCGCCATAGCTCTCCACTCATCTTCCCACGGTAGATGCAATCCGGAGGTAACGCCCGGTTTAGTGACGCCAGCGGCGGCTCAACACGAGGTCGGCGATTTGAGGTCGGCCCGGAGAAGTAGTGGCGGGTCAGCGGGCGTCAAGGAGACCCGCGGCGAGGAGGGGTGCCGCGGCGAGCCGGCTGCAGGGGTGGAAGAGGGGCGGGTGGAACAAGAAGCCGGCATGGGGAGCAGCCGGCCGAGCGTGAAACCAGCGCCGGGAGCAGCAGGCGTGGGCCAGGGGAGGCCAGAGCTGGCCAGTCTGGGGCGCGAGCCAGTGCAGTGATCCGGCGATGTAAAGATGGCGAATCAGCGGTGACATGGTGAGGTGGCTGACGGGCGACGCAGGGCGTGCAGGGGCTGAGCGGGAGCCGGCCAGCGGGTGCGGGCGCCTGCGGGAGCCGACCCGGCGGGCTCGGAGCAGAGGAGAGGAGGCTGGGGCCGCGGCCACGCGTGGAAGCGCACAGGCGAGCGACGCGGAGCTGCGCGTTGGAGTAAAGCGGCGACATAGAAGGTCATGGCTCGGAGGTACCGGATCATGGTGGTCTTGGCAGCTCACAATGGCGGTCGATGCTGCCCGCGAGGAGGCGCGAGCGGTTTAGAAACGGGACCAACGCGGCTATGCGACCGACGATGGCTTGAGGATGCACCGGCGGGTTAGATGCTGAAACGCGGAACTCAACAGGCATGGGCACCAGCAGGCTCGGCGGATTAGAACAGAAATAACTGGCAAACTTGAAGAAGGGGCCGCGAAGGCGGAGGCGCGCCGGCGACTTCATTGCACAGGTGACAGCATGGACCGGCAGCGGTTTAGAGACAGACTTTGGCAGCCGGTGGCTTGAAGCAGATGCGGCCGGAGGAGCATCAAAACTGCCGGGCTGGCGCAGCGGCCGCGACGACTCACGGTGAGAAGAGCAGTCGAGGCGGGTTACGCAACTAGCGGCTTAGCGACGGCATGACGAAGTAGCATCCGGTTTATAGGGACTTGGCGGAGGCGAAGCTCTGAGCAGTAAAGCGACTTCGGCATGCAAGGCAAGGGCGGCCCGGACCACGGTGGTTTGGAGCAGGCCGTGGTGACTCCACAGTGCAGCAAGAGTCTTCCGAGTCCGTGTTTACCCCTGGGTCCTTCTCCCAGTCGTGACTGGTTTGACCAATCTGTCTGAGTCGTGGCTGAGTTCCAATTATACGTTTGACTATGTGCGCGTGGATCCGAACAGCAGCATAGCTTCCTTACGAATAGCAGTATCACTAGATTGATCTTGACGGGAGTAGTCGGCCTGTGTTTGATCTTCTCCTGGAGTAAATAGTAGCAGCAGCTTCGATTGATGGCCCTTGGAGTCCTCCTTCAAGTCGTGGAGGTTTTATTCCCAATTGATTGTTGTGTCAAGTTTTTCCAATGCCTTCACGTGAGTACTAAACCAGCCATTAGTACTTAGTACTGACTCTGAGTTGATGCTTGGACGTAGTGCGCAGTTCATCCAATAATTTCCTTTGTTCTTTTCCCGATCTACTAGTACTCAAATAGTACTATACTTTTTTATAGTACTAGTAGAAGTGCTTGGGGATCTCTGGATTTGACTCGGTCTTCAGGCCAGAAAAAATAGTAGTAATGATAACTCGCTGATTTGACGCATACGCTGCGAGCTTTGCCTCTGCTGCCACGATTTACCTGATTGATTTCCGATATGAGACTTCGACTTGCTGCGGCAGCAAAAATTAACCCGGCCTCAGATGGATCATCCGGTCGTGTACACTGGCGCCTAGACGCAACCCTAATTTTCTCTTGATCTTAAATCCTGTATATGTTGCTTTGACTGTGCATCAGACGTCTTCTGCACCGGTTCTTTTTCATCTAACACATCGCGAACTTCTCAATTCCTGAAATACATCCCTCCAAGAACTCAACACCACCGTGCGCGAGCCCCACGGTGGGCGCCAACTGTCATGGAATTAACACGTCAGATGTCCTTAGTGTGAGGACTTTAGTCGCGAGGCCAACACATCTATGTGGTAGCTTGAGAGGGGTTGAGCGGAATCGAGAGACGCAACACAAGACAAGGGTTTTAGACAGCTTCGGGCCTCGGTAAACATCATCCGGTAACAACCTTACATGTTGTTTGAGGCTAGATCTCATTATCATCACGAGGGAGTCGCTGTAAGCCGGCGCTCCTCTAGTTGTGTCTAGCCCTAGAGATTGTTTCTTGCTTCTCCCCCTTTGAGGAGCCCTGCCCCTCCTTATATATGTCGAAGGGGCGGGTTACATGTGGAGTCCAACTCGGACTTTAACTTAAACTATTTTGACTTCCTTTCCTGGGCTTCTCAATGTCTGCCGGTTTAACATTGTGCCGGTTTAACATTGTCTGCCGGTTTAACATTGTCTGCCAGTTTAACATTGTCCGCCGGTTTAACAACACCTGCCGGTTTAACATTGTGTGCCGGTTTAACATTGTCTGCCGGTTTAACAACACCTGCCGGTGCTACCATCTGTCTTAACTCTGCCGGTTTAACACTTGCTGGTTTACCATCTGTCTTAGCCATCTACCGGTTTAACACCCGCCGATTTACCGTCTGACTCAGCCATCTGTCTTAACGGTCTGCCGGTTTACCATCCGCCGGTTTACCAAGTCCTGACCGGTTTACGACTCCGGCCGGGTCATACCGCGGGGTATATCCCCGACAAACACCTTCGCCATCTTCACCAACATCTCCATCACCTTCCTCCATCTATATTCAGAGGTCCACTCTCCCGCAACCCGATGTACCCTCTACTTGAACATGGTGCTTTATGCTTCATATTATTTTCCAATGATGTGTTGCCATCCTATGATGTCTAAGTAAATTTTCGTTGTCCTATCGGTGATTGATGAATTGCTATGATTGGTTTGAGTGCATGTTTTATTATTGGTGCTGTCCTATTGTGTCCTCCCTGTCGCGCAAGCGTGAGGGATTCCCGCTATAGGGTTTGCAATGTGTTTATGATTTGCTTATGGTGGGTGGCCTGAGTGACAGAAGCACATACCCGAGTAAGTAGGTTGTTTGTGTATGGGATAAAGGGGACTTGATACTTTAATGCTATGGTTGGGTTTTACCTTAATGAATCTTTAGTAGTTGCGGATGCTTGCTAGAGTTCCAATCATAAGTGCATATGATCCAAGTAGAGAAAGTATGTTAGCTTATGCCTCTCCCTCAAATAGAATTGCAATAGTGATTACCGGTCTAGTAACATAGTCAATTGCTTAGGGACAATTCCACAACTCCTACCACCACTTTTCCACACTCGCTATATTTACTTTATTGCATCTTTATCTAAACAGCCCCTAGTTTATATCTACGTGTTCTTTATTATCTTGCAAGTCTATCCAACAACACCTATAAAGGACTTCTAGTTTCATACTTGTTCTAGGTAAACCGAACGTCAAGCGTGCGTAGAGTCGTATCAGTGGCCGATAGGACTTGAGAGAGTATTTGTTCTACCTTTAGCTCCTCGTTGGGTTCGACACTCTTACTTATCGAAAACTATTGCGATCCCCTACACTTGTGGGTTATCAAGACCTTTTTCTGGCGCCGTTGCCGGGGAGTCATAGCGTGGGGTGAATATTCTCGTGTGTGCTTGTTTGCTTTATCACTAAGTAATTTTTATTTGCTGTTCTAAGTTGTTCTCTATCTTTAGTTATGGATATGGAACGCAAAATACCAAAAAAATTAGGTGTACTTGGTACTCATAGAGATGGGGTAACTCCTAAAACCCTCGATTCTCATTATGTGAAAGATATTATGTACTACTTTGATAATCCTGAGAAAACCCCATTCAACTTTATAATGGGAGACACGTTGGATCAACATGAATACTTTAGGGATTATCGCTCGACACAAAATGGGAAACTATTATGGGATCAATTTATTATGTTGCATTGGTATGCCCGGGATCTATGCTTGAGATATGATATTACTTGTTGCTCTAGGATGAAGGCTCCACAACTTCCCTTTTCATGCAAATTTAATGATAATGAAACCTTAGCTTCTTATGCTAATGGTATATATGATTACTATGATGTGGAACAAATAGAAGAATTTGTTGCTTTTAAGGTTGCTTATGAAATTGAATCTTTGTTTGAAAGGTATGAAGCTTTAGATGATGATGTTTATAGGCCTGAAAATCTTGCTATACTTAGATATTGCTATGAAAATTATGAATACAATTACTATATTAATGCATTTATTGAGAAAGTCTCCGCTGTCCAAGAAGAGACTAATATTTTGCAGGAAGCTATGGAAGAAGAAATTGATGAAACTGTGAGCTCATTGGATGAAAAAGATGATGAGGAGAGCGAAGAACAAAAGGAGGAAGAGCGAATTGATCACCCGTGCCCACCTTCTAATGAGAGTAACTCTTCTACTCATACATTATTTAATTCCCCTTCGTGCTTACCGATGGATGATTGCTATGATGATTGTTATGATCCCGTTGATTCTCTTGAAATATCCCTTTTTGATGATGTTTGCTATGCTTGTGGCCAAGATGCCAATATGAATTATGCTTATGGAGATGAACTTGCTATAGTTCCTTATGTTAAACATGAAATTGTTGCTGTTGCACCCACGCATGATAGTCCTATTATCCTTTTGAATTCTCGGAACTACACTATATCGGAGATGTTTGTGCTTATTAAGGATTATATTGATGGGTTGCCTTTTACCATTGCACGTGATGATTTTGATGGATATAATATGCATGTGCTTGCTGCTCCTACTTGCAATTATTATGAGAGAGGAACTACATCTCTACCTCTTTATGTTTCCCATACGATAAAATTGCAAGAAACTGCTTATACTATGCATTGGCCTTTACTTGGTGTGCATGAATTGTTCTTTTATGACATGCCAATGCATAGGAAGAGAGTTAGACTTCGTTGTTGCATGATTTATGTTACTTTGTGCTCACTACTAAATTATAAATCATTGTTAATTAAAATTGGCTTTGATATACCTTGGGATCCGGGTGGATTCATTACTTGAGCACTAAATGCCTAGCTTAATGGCTTTAAAGCAAGTCCTGCCAGGTAGACAACCCGGAAGTTTTAGAGAGTCATTTATTTCTGTTGAGTGCTTTTATATAGTTTAAAAACAAAATAAAAAATAAAGAGGGGAGCCCAAAACTTTTCAAAAAGGAAAGTGAAAGTGAGAGAGACAAGCATTGTTGGAGTGGGAGAGCTCCTTGAACTTTGTTCATGCTCACGGAAACTTTGTGAATCTTGATTACAGAAACTTTCCATCAAAAATAATTATCCCCTTGTACAATTCCATTGTATTATAAAAATAATGTGCCAATGTTTTCCTTTAGGATGTTTAAAAATGCTTGTTGGTTTGTACGGTGCAGGACAGAAACTTTGGCTGTAGTGCGTGATTTTACATTTTTAAATAGAACGTCAATTGGTTATGATTCCTTTTGCAATGTCCTTCTATACAACTTGTTTATTTTTACTAATTTTGGTAGAATTTTTGAGGTACCAGAAGTATGGTGGATGTTCAGATTTCTACAGACTGTTCTGTTTTTGACGATTCTGTTTTTGATGCATAGTTTTCTTGTTTTGATGAATCTATCAATTTATATCAGTGGATTAAGCCATGAAAAAGCTATATTACAGTATACACAATGCAAAAACAAAATTTGAATTGGTTTGCAACAGTACTTAGAGTGGTGATTTGCATTATTATACTAACGGATCTTACCGAGTTTTCTATTGAACTTTTGTGTTGATGAAGTGTCTAAACGAGGAGGTCTCGATATGAGGAAAAGGAAGAGAGGCAAGAGCTCAAGCTTGGGGATGCCCGAGGCACCCCAAGTAAATATTCAAGGAGACTCAAGCATCTAAGCTTGGGGATGCCCCGGAAGGCATCCCCTCTTTCTTCAACAAGTATCGGTATGTTTTCGAATTCGTTTCATTCATGCATTATGTGCAAGTCTTGGAGCGTCTTTTGCATTTAGTTTTAATTTTCTTTTATGCACCATGTTGGTATGAGATAGTCCTTGGTTGATTTATATAATGCTCTTTGCACTTCACTTAAATCTTTTGATTATGGCTTTATAGAATGCTTCATGTGCTTCGCTTATATCATTTGAAGTTTGGATTGCCTGTTTCTCTTCACATAGAAAACCGCCATTTGTAGAATGCTCTTTTGCTTTACTTATAATTATTAGAGCACGGGCATATCTTTTGTAGAAAGAAATAAACTCTCTTGCTTCACCTATATCTATTTAGAGAGATGACAGGAATTGGTCAGTCACATGGTTAGTCATAAAATCCTACTTAAACTTGTAGATCGCTAAATATGATATGTTTGATTCCTTGCAATAGTTTTGCGATATAAAGGTGGTGATATTAGAGTCATGCTAGTGGGTGGTTGTGGATTGTAGAGACACTTGTGTTGAGGTTTGCAAGTCCCGTAGCATGCACGTATGGTAACCGTTGTGTGACAAATTTGAAGCATGGGGTGTTTCTTTGATTGTCTTCCTTATGAGTGGCGGTCGGGGACGAGCGATGGTCATTTCCTACCAATCTAGCCCCCTAGGGGCATGCGTAGTAGTACTTTGATTTGAGGGCTAATAAACTTTTGCAATAAGTATATGAGTTCTTAATGACTAATGCGAGTCCATGGATTATACGCACTTTTACCTTTCCATCATTGCTAGCCTCTTCGGTACCGTGCATTGTCCTTTCTCACACCGAGAGTTGGTGCAAACTTCGTCAGTGCATCCAAACCCCGTGATATGATACACTCTATCACACATAAGCCTCATTATATCTTCCTCAAAACAGCCACCATACCTACCTATCATGGCATTTCCATAGCCATTCCGAGATATATTGACATGCAACTTTCATCATCATCATATACATGACTTGAGAATTCATTGTCATACTGCTTTACATGATCGTAAGATAGTTAGCATGATGTTTTCATGGCTTGTCCGTTTTTGATGTCATTGCGACGCTAGATCATTGCACATCCCGGTACACCGCCGGAAGCATTCATATAGAGTCATATCTTTGTTCCAGTATCGAGTTGTAATATTGGGTTGTAAGTAAATAAAAAGTGTGATGATCATCATTATAGAACATTGCCCCATGAAAAAAAAGAAAAAGAAAAAAAAAGAAAAAAAGGAAAGGCCAAAGAAGCCTAAATAAAAAAGGGGGCCAAATAAGCCCACCAAAAAAAGAAAAAAAGGAAAAAAGAAGAAGAAAAAAGGGGCAATGTTACTATCCTTTTTCCACACTTGTGCTTCAGAGTAGCACCATGTTCTTCATATAGAGAGTCTCCTATGTTATCACTTTCATATAATAGTGGGAATTTTCATTATAGAGCTTGGCTTGTATATTCCAACAATGGGCTTCCTCAAATGCCCTAGGTCTTCATGAGCAAGCAAGTTGGATGCACACCCACTTAGTTTCTTTTGTTGAGCTTTCATACACTTATAGCTCTTAGTGCATCTGTTGCATAGCAATCCCTACTCCTCGCATTGACATCAATTGATGGGCATCTCCATAGCCCGTTGATTAGCTGCGTCGATGTGAGACTTTCTCCTTTTTGTCTTCTCCACATAACCTCCATCATTATATTCTATTCCACCTATAGTGCTATATCCATGGCTTGCGCTCATGTATTGCGTGAGGGTTGAAAAAGCTGAAGCGCATTAAAAAGTATGAAGCAATTGCTCGGCTTGTCATCGGGGTTGTGCATGATGGGGGCATTTTGTGTGACGAAAATGAAGCATAGCCAAACTATATGATTTTGTAGGGATAAGCTTGCTTTGGCCTTGTTGTTTTGAAAAGACATGATTGCTTTATTGGTACGCTCTAAGTATTATTGTTTTATGTCAAATGATAGACTATTGCTTTGAATCACTCATGTCCTAATATTCATGCCGTGATTAGACTTATGATCAAGAGTATGCTAGGTAGCATTCCACATCAAAAATTATCTTTTTTATCATTTACCTACTCTAGGAATTAAGCTTGGGGATGCTGATACGTCTCTGTCGTATCTATAATTTTTGATTGTTCCATGCCAATATTCTTCAACTTTCATATACTTTTGGCAACTTTTTACATTATTTTTGGGACTAACATATTGATCCAGTGCCCAGTGCTAGTTCCTGTCTGTTTCATGTTTTTTGTTTCGCAGAAACCCAATATCAAACGGAGTCCAAACGGGATAAAAACGGACGGAGAATTATTTTGGAATATTTGTGATTTTTGGGAAGTAAAATCAACGCGAGACGGTGCCCGAGGGGGCCAGGAGACAGGGGGCGCGCCCAGTGAGGCAGGCGCGCGCTAGACTCTCCTGGTCACCCCATAAGGCGGTTGACACTCTTCTTTTGCTGCAAGAAAGCTAATTTTATGATAAAGATCTGGGCGAAAGATTCACCCCAATCGGAGTTACGGATCTCCGGATATAAAAGAAACGGTGAAGGGGCAGAATCTGAGAACACAGAAATAGAGAGATAGATCCAATCTCGGAGGGGCTCTCGCCCCTCCCATGCCATGGGAGCCAAGTACCAGAGGGAAAGCCCTTCTCCCATCTAGGGAGGAGGTCAAGGAAGAAGAAGAAGAAGGGGGGCTCTCTCCCCCTTGCTTCCGGTGGCACCGGAACGCCGCCGGGGGCCATCATCATCACCGCGATCTTCACCAACACCTCCGCCATCTTCACCAACATCTCCATCACCTTCCCCCATCTATATTCAGCGGTCCACTCTCCCGCAACCCGCTATACCCTCTACTTGAACATGGTGCTTTATGCTTCATATTATTTTCCAATGATGTGTTGCCATCCAATGATGTCTGAGTAGATTTTCGTTGTCCTATCGGTGATTGATGAATTGCTATGATTGGTTTGACTTGAATGTTTTATTATTGGTGCTTTCCTACTGTGCCCTCCGTGTCGCGCAAGCGTGAGGGATTCCTGCTGTAGAGTTTGCAATATGTTTATGATTTGCTTATGGTGGGTGGCGTGAGTGACAGAAGCACATACCCGAGTAAGTAGGTTGTTTGCGTATGGGATAAAGGGGACTTGATACTTTAATGCTATGGTTGGGTTTTACCTTAATGAATCTTTAGTAGTTGCGGATGCTTGCTAGAGTTCCAATCATAAGTGCATATGATCCAAGTAGAGAAAGTATGTTAGCTTATGCCTCTCCCTCAAATAGAATTGCAATAGTGATTACCGGTCTAGTAACATAGTCAATTGCTTAGGAATAATTCCACAACGCCTACCACCACTTTTCCACACTCGTTATATTTACTTTATTGCATCTTTATCTAAACAGCCCCTAGTTTATATTTTCGTGTTCTTTATTATCTTGCAAGTCTATCCAACAACACCTACGAAGTACTTCTAGTTTCATACTTGTTCTAGGTAAGCAAACGTCAAGCGTGCGTAGAGTCGTATCAGTGGCCGATAGGACTTGAGAGAGTATTTGTTCTACCTTTAGCTCCTCGTTGGGTTCGACACTCTGACTTATTGAAAGAGGCTACAACTATCCTGTATACTTGCGGGTTATCACGGACCAAATGGCATGTGAGTTTTCCAGAGAGGCAACTTGCACCAGGACTTCCTTAGAAAGATTCTTGAGCAAATAGGCTACTAGTTGCTGATCTTGGATGAACCAAGCGTTGTTCCTTCCCTTCAGAATTCTTGGAGGTGATTTTGGCTGGTGGCTCGGGGATGGTTCCATCAAGGTAACCGAAGTGGCCCTCCCCAATGATTTGGGATCGAGCTTGGGCACGCCATAACACATAGTTTGTGCGGGTTAAGGGTTGAAAAATGGTGTTGTTGAGGCCGGCAGAGGGGACTTGGCTTGAGGAAGATATGGATGGCAGGAGAAGGAAGAAGGATGCTAGATGAGATGGAAGAGAAGGCTCTGTATACCATCAAAGGTTTCATAAAGCATCTCAACTCCCGTAACATGGGAGCCCGCATGTATTTATATTGATATTGGCAAGGCCAGCTCTCGTAGAGGCATACATCAATAGAGATTACATTGTTGGTTAAACAACCAGAGAGATACGGGGAGATAGAGGAGGATTACATCAATAAGAGATAAATGAAAGCTAACAAACTAGATCCTCCTAACTACTCTACGTGAGGCCCAAGTCATGCGCGTACAACCTATAACGTGCCATGTTTAACAGTATCACCCTTTATGTTCATGGATATAGCACATGTGTGATTGTTCTCGTTGATCCGAGTGTCTTTCTGTCGTGTTTTCCCCTCGTGTTCTTCGTGTTGTTCGTCGGATCCTCTCCGTTTCGTGAAATATCAGCCCTAGGGTTTCCACCCTACATCATCTTGGTATCAAGAGCCTAGGTTGATCACGAATTTGGAGTCCCTACCCTTGTTTTCTAGCCTTGTTTTGTTGATTTTGTCCCAATTTTGAAAATTCCCCTCCAAAAATAGCCCCAATTTTTTTTGTGATTTGTTGGTGTGATGAAGTTTTGTTGGATTTGATTAATGGATTATCTTTGCCATGAGTAGGTCTAGCTTCCCCCATCACATCCACCATTTTCATCCACAAATTCGTCCAATTTTGTCCGTTTTGCCCCTCCACTACGAACCCGAGAAGTTCATCCCGTGCCCGAAATCGCCCAGACACCGGACGTCCGACAGTCTCCGGACATCCGACAACCACCGGTCCTCTGACTACCACGGGACATCCGACGAACCCTAACAAAACAGAACTTTGTTCAGTCCCACCGCTCCACCTCCAGTTCCGCATACGCACTCCCATACCACTACACTTTCCGCAACCACCATAGCTTACCCGCTACCAATTCCGACAATCTTTCACACATTTGGTCTTTGAGAATTCAAGTTGCGGTTTCCTTCCTAAAGTGTTTGGTATACTCAGGGACGATTCGACGACATCACCGCCGCTCATCTTCGTCATCGATATCGACCACTTCAAAATTTTGACACCTTCACCGTAAGCAAGAACGGTGACCTCTATATCATCTTGTTATCGTGGTATCCCTTCATTGTACATTCTGTTGGGTAACGTAGTAATTTCAAAATTTTCCTACGCACACGCAAGATCATGGTGATGCATAGCAACGAGAGGGAAGAGTGTTGTCTACATACCCTTGTAGACCGTAAGCGGAAGCGTTAGCACAACGCGGTTGATGTAGTCGTACGTCTTCACGGCCCGACCGATCAAGCACCGAAACTACAACACCTCCGAGTTCTAGCACACGTTCAGCTCGATGACATCCCTCGGACTCCAATCTAGCCAAGTGTCGAGGGAGAGTTCCGTCAGCATGACAGCGTGGTGACGATCTTGATGTTCTACCGTCACAGGGCTTCGCTTAAGCACCGCTACGATATTATCGAGGTGGACTATGATGGAGGGGGGCACCACACACGGCTAAGAGATCCAAGGGATCAATTGTTGTTGTGTCTAGAGGTGTCCCCCTGCCCCTGTATATAAAGGGGCAAGGGGGGAGGGGGCGGCCGGCCTAGGAGGGGGCGTGCCAAGGGGAGTCCTACTCCCACTGGGAGTAGGACTCCCTCCTTCCTTGTTGGAGTAGGAGAAGGGGAAAGAGGGGGAGAGGAAGAAGGAAAAGGGGGCTGCGCCCCTTGTCCAATTCGGACCAGAGGGGGGGCGCAGGCCTCCTTCCTTTTGGCCTCTCTCCTCTATTCCCGTATGGCCCAATAAGGCCCATATACTCCCCGGCGAATTCCCGTAACTCCGGTACTCCGAAAAATACCCGAATCACTCGGAACCTTTCTGAAGTCCAAATATAGTCGTCCAATATATCGATCTTTACGTCTCGACCATTTCGAGACTCCTCGTCATGTCCCCGACCTCATCCGGGACTCCGAACTCCTTCGGTACATCAAAACTCATAAACTCATAATATAACTGTCATCGAAACCTTAAGCGTGCGGACCCTACGGGTTCGAGAACAATGTAGACATGACCGAAACACGTTTCTGGTCAATAACCAATAGCGGAACCTGGATGCTCATATTGGCTCCCACATATTCTACGAAGATCTTTATCGGTCAGACCGCATAACAACATACGTTGTTCCCTTTGTCATCGGTATGTTACTTGCCCGAGATTCGATTGTCGGTATCTCAATACCTAGTTCAATCTCGTTACCGGCAAGTCTCTTTACTCGTTCCGTAATACATCATCCCGCAACTAACTAATTAGTTGCAATGCTTGCAAGGCTTATAGTGATGTGCATTACCGAGTGGGCCCAGAGATACCTCTCTGACAATCAGAGTGACAAATCCTAATCTCGAGATACGCCAACCCAACATGTACCTTTGGAGACACCTGTAGAGCTCCTTTATAATCACCCAGTTACGTTGTGACGTTTGGTAGCACACAAAGTGTTCCTCCGGTAAACGGGAGTTGCATAATCTCATAGTCATAGGAACATGTATAAGTCATGAAGAAAGCAATAGCAACATACTAAATGATCAAGTGCTAAGATAACGGAATGGGTCAAGTCAATCACATCATTCTCCTAATGATGTGATCCCGTTAATCAAATGACAACTCTTTTGTCCATGGCTAGGAAACATAACCATCTTTGATAAACAAGCTAGTCAAGTAGAGGCATACTAGTGACACTATGTTTGTCTATGTATTCACACATATATTATGTTTCCAGTTAATACAATTCTAGCATGAATAATAAACATTTATCATGATATAAGGAAATAAATAATAACTTTATTATTGCCTCTAGGGCATATTTCCTTCAGTCTCCCACTTGCACTAGAGTCAATAATCTAGTTCACATCAGCATGTGATTCAACACCAATATTCACATCTGCATGTGATTAATACCCATAGTTCACATCGTCATGTGATAAACACCCAAAGGGTTTACTAGAGTAAATAATCTAGTTCACATCGCTATGTTATTAACACCCAAAGAGTACTAAGGTATGATCATGTTTTGCTCGTGAGAGAAGTTTAGTCAACGGGTCTGTCATATTACATAGTCGTATGTATTTTGCAAATATTCTATGTCTACAATGCTTTGCACGGAGCTACTCTAGCTAAGTGCTCCCACTTTCAATATGTATCCAGATTGAGACTTAGAGTCATCTAGATCGGTGTAAAAGCTTGCATCGATGTAACTCTTTACGACGAACTCTTTTATCACCTCCATAATCGAGAAACATATCCTTATTCTACTAAGGATAATTTTGACCAATGTCGAGTGATCTACTCCTAGATCACTATTGTACTCCCTTGCCAAACCAGGGCAGGGTATACAATAGGTCTGGTCCATAGCATGGCATACTTTTATAGAACCTATGACTGATGCATAGGGAATGACTTCCATTCTCTTTCTATTTTCTGCCGTGGTCGGGATTTGAGTCTTACTCAATTTCATACCTTTGCAACACAGGCAAGAACTCTTTCTTTGACTGTTCCATTTTGAACTACTTCAAAATCTTGTCAAGGTATGTACTCATTGAAAATCTTATCAAGCGTCTTGATCTATCTCAATAGATCTTGATGCTCAATATGTAAGTAGTTTTACTGAGGTCTTTATTTTGAAAAACTCTTTTCAAACATTCCTTTATGCTTTCCAGAAAATTCTACATCATTTCCGATCAATAATTTGTCATTCACATATACTTATCAGAAAGGCAGTAGTGCTCCCACTCACTTTCTTGTAAATACAGGCCTTTCCAAAAGTCTGTATAGAACCACATGCTTTGATCAATTCATCAAAGCGTATATTCCAACTCCGAGATGCTTGCACCAGTCCATTGATGGATCGCTGGAGCTTGCACATTTTGTTAGCACCTTTAGCATTGACAAAACCTTCTGGTTGTATCATATACAACACTTCTCTAAGAAATCCATTAAGGAATGCAGTTTTGACACCCATTTGCCAGATTTCATAAAATGTGGCAATTGCTAACATGATTTGGACAGACTTAAGCATCGATATGAGTGAGAAAATCTCATCGTATTCAACACCTTGAATTTGTTGAAAACCTTTTGCAACAAGTCGAGCTTTGTAGATAGTACTATCAGTGTCCGTCTTCCTCTTGAAGATCCATTTATTTAACTTGACCTGCTGATCATCGAGCAGGTCAACCAAAGTCCACACTTTGTTCTTATATATGGATCCTATCTCAGATTTTATGGCCTCAAGCCATTTCGCGGAATCTGGGCTCATCATCGCTTCCTCATAGTTCGTAGGTTCATATGGTCTAGTAACATGACTTCTAGAACAGGATTACCGTACCACTTTGGTGCGGATCTTATTCTGGAAGACCTACGAGGTTCGGTAGTAACTTGTTCTGAAGCTTCATGATCATCATCATTAGCTTCCTCACTAATTGGTGTAGGAATCACATGAACTGATTTCTGTGATGAACTACTTTCCAATTCGGGAGAAGGTACAATTACCTTATCAAGCTCTACTTTCCTCCCACTCACTTCTTTCGAGAGAAAACTCCTTCTCTAGAAAGGATCCATCTTAGCAATGAATATCTTGCTTTCGGATCAGTGATAGAAGGTGTACCCAACAGTTTCCTTTGGGTATTCTATGAAGATGCACTTCTCCGATTTAGGTTCGAGTTTATCAGGTTGAAACTTTTTCACATAAGCATCGCAACCCCAAACTTTAACAAACGACAACTTTGGTTTCTTGCCAAACCACAGTTCATAAGCCATCGTCTCAACGGATTTCGATGGCACCCTATTTAAAGTGAATGCAATTGTCTCTAATGCATAACCCCAAAACAATGGTGGTAAACCGATAAGAGACATCATAGGTCACACAATATCCAATAAAGTGTGGTTACGATGTTCGGACACACCGTTACGCTGTGGTGTTCCAGGTGGCATGAGTTTGTGAAACTATGCCACATTATTTTAACCGAAGGCCAAACTCGTAACTCAAATATTCATCTCCACGATCAGATCGCAGAAACTTTATTTTCTTGTTATGATGATTTTCCACTTCACACTGAAATCCTTTGAACCTTTCAACTATTTCAGACTTATGTTTCATCAAGTAGATATACCCATATCTGCTCAAGTCATCTGTGAAGGTCAGAAAATAACGATACTCGCCACGAGCCTTAATACTCATTGGTCTGCATACATCAGTATGTATTATTTCCAACAAGTCAGTATCTCGTTCCATTGTTCCGAAGAACGGAGTTTTAGTCATCTTGCCCAAAAAGGCACGGTTCGCAAGCATCAAATGATTCATAATCAAGTGATTCCAAAAACCCATCAGCATGGAGTTTCTTCATGCGCTTTATACCGATATGACCTAAATGGCAGTGCCACAAATAAGTTGCACTATCATTATCAACTTTGCATCTTTTGACATCAATATTATGAATATGTGTATCACTACGATCGAGATCCAACAAACTATTTTCACTGGGTGTATGACCATTGAAGGTTTTATTCTTGTAAATAGAACAACAATTATTCTATGACTTTAAATGAATAACCGTATTGCAATAAACATGATCAAATCATATTCATGCTCAACGCAAACGCCAAATAACATTTATTTAGGTTTAACACTAATCCCGAAAGTATAGGGAGTGTGCGATGATGATCATATCTATCTTGGAACCACTTCCAACACACATCGTCACTTCACCCTCAACTAGTCTCTGTTTATTCTGTAACTCCTGTTTCGAGTTACTAATTTTTAGCAACCGAACAAGTATCAAATACTCAGGGGCTACTATAAACACTAGTAAGGTACACATCAATAACCTCTATATCAAATATACCGTTGTTCACTTTGCCATCCTTATTATCCACCAAATATTCACGGCATTTCCGCTTCCAGTGACCATTTCCTTTGCAGTATAATCACTCAGTTTCAGGCTTTGGTCCAGCTTTGGGCTTCTTTGCGGGAGTGACAACTTGCTTGCCATTCTGCTTGAAGTTCCCTTTCTTTCCCTTCGCCCTTTTTTTGAAACTAGTGATCTTGTCAATCATCAACACTTGATGCTCTTTTATTGATTTCTACCTTCATCGATTTCAGCATCACGAAGAGCTCGGGAATCATTTTCGTCATCCCTTGCATTATAGTTCATCACGAAGTTCTAGTAACTTGGTGATGGTGACTAGAGAACTCTGCCAATCACTATCTTATCTGGAAGATTAACTCCCACTTGATTCAAGCGATTGTTAGTACTCAGACAATCTAAGCACTTGCTCACTAGTTGAGCAATTCTCCTCCATCTTTTAAGCTATAGAACTTGTTGGAGACTTCATATCTCTTAACTCGGGTATTTGCTTGAAATATTAACTTCAACTCCTAGAACATCTCATATGGTCCATGACGTTCAAAAACGTCTTTGAAGTCCCGATTCTAAGCTGTTAAGCATGGTGCACTAAACTATCAATTAGTCATCACATTGAGCTAGCCAAACGTTCATAACGTCTGCATCTGCTCCTGCAATAGGTTTGTCACCTAGCGGTGCATCAAGGACATAATTTTTCTGTGCAGCAACGAGGATAATCCTCAGATCATGGATTGAATCCGCATCATTGCTACTAACATCTTTCAACTTAGTTTTCTCTAGGAACACATATAAAACATAGGGAAGCAACAACGCGAGCTATTGATCTACAACATAATTTGAAAAATACTATCAGGACTAAGTTTATGATAAATTAAAGTTCAATTAATCATATTACTTAAGAACTCCCACTTAGATAGACATCCCTCTAATCTTCTAAGTTATCAGGTGATCCAAATCAACTAAACCATGTCCGATCATCACGTGAGATGGAGTAGTTTCAATGGTGGACATCACTATGTTGATCATATCTACTATATGATTCATGCTCGACCTTTCGGTCTCCATGTTCTGAGGCCATATCTGTTATATGCTAGGCTCGTCAAGTTTAACCTGAGTATTCCATGTGTGCAACTGTTTTGCACCCGTTGTATTTGAACATAGAGCCTATCACACCGATCATCACGTGGTGTCTCAGCACGAAGAACTTTCGCAACGGTGCATACTCAGGGAGAACACTTCTTGATAATTAGTGAGAGATCATCTTAAAATGCTACCGCCGAACTAAGCAAAATAAGATGTATAACAGATAAACATCATATGCAATCAAAATATGTGACATGATATGGCCATGATCATCTTGCATCTTTGATCTCCATCTCCAAAGTACTGTCATGATCTCTATCGTCACCGGCACGACACCATGATCTTCATCATCTTGATCTATATCAATGTGTCGTCACATGGTCGTCTCGCCAACTATTGCTCTTGCAACTATTGCTATCGTATAGCGATAAAGTAAAGCAATTATTTGGCACTTGCATCGTATGAAACAAAGAGACAACCATAGGGATTCTGCCAGTTGCCGATAACTTCAACAAAACATGATCATCTCATACAACAACTTATATCTCATCACGTCTTGACCATATCACATCACAACATGCCCTGCAAAAACAAGTTAGACGTCCTCTACTTTGTTGTTGCAAGTTTTACGTGGCAGCTATGGGCTGAGCAAGAACCGTTCTTACCTACGCATCAAAACCACAACGATAGTTCGTTAAGTTAGTGCTGTTTTAACCTTCACAAGGACCGGGCGTAGCCACACTCGGTTCAACTAAAGTTGGAGAAACTGACACCCGCCAGCCACCTGTGTGGAAAGCACGTCGGTAGAACCAGTCTTGCGTAAGCGTACGCGTAATGTCGGTCCGGGCCGCTTCATCCAACAATACCGCCGAACCAAAGTATGACATGCTGGTAAGCAGTATGACTTGTATCGCCAACAACTCACTTGTGTTCTACTCGTGCATATAACATCAACGCATAAAACCTAGGCTCGGATGCCACTGTTGGGTAACGTAGTAATTTCAAAAAATTCCTACGCACACGCAAGATCATGGTGATGCATAGCAACGAGAGGGAAGAGTGTTGTCTACATACCCTTGTAGATCGTAAGTGGAAGCATTAACACAACGCGGTTGATGTAGTCGTACGTCTTCACGGCCCGACCGATCAAGCACCGAAACTACGACACCTCCGAGTTCTAGCACACGTTCAGCTCGATGACGTCCCTCGGACTCCAATCCAGCCGAGTGTCGAGGGAGAGTTCCGTCAGCACGACGGCGTGGTGACGATCTTGATGTTCTACCGTCGCAGGGCTTCGCCTAAGCACCGCTACAATATTATCAAGGTGGACTATGGTGGAGTGGGGCACCGCACACGGCTAATAGATCCAAGGGATCAATTGTTGTTGTGTCTAGAGGTGCCCCCATGCCCCCGTATATAAAGGAGCAAGGGGGGAGGGGGCGGCCGGCCTAGGAGGGGGCGCGCCAAGGGGAGTCCTACTCCCACCGGGAGTAGGACTCCCTCCTTCCTTGTTGGAGTAGGAGAAGGGGAAAGAGGGGGAGAGGAAGAAGGAAAAGGGGGCTGCGCCCCTTGTCCAATTCAGACCAGAGGGGGGGCGCAGGCCTCCTTCCTTTTGGCCTCTCTCCTCTATTCCCGTATGGCCCAATAAGGCCCATATACTCCCCAGTGAATTCCCGTAACTCTCCGGTACTCCAAAAAATACCCGAATAACTCGGAACCTTTTCGAAGTCCGAATATAGTCGTCCAATATATCGATCTTTACGTCTCGACCATTTCGAGACTCCTCGTCATGTCCTCGATCTCATCCGGGACTCCCAACTCCTTCGGTACATCAAAACTCATAAACTCATAATATAACTGTCATCGAAACCTTAAGCGTGCAGACCCTACGGGTTCGAGAACAATGTAGACATGACCGAAACACGTTTCTGGTCAATAACCAATAGCGGAACCTGGATGCTCATATTGGCTCCCACATATTCTACGAAGATCTTTATCGGTCAGACCGCATAACAACATACGTTGTTCCCTTTGTCATCGGTATGTTACTTGCCCGAGATTCGATCGTCGGTATCTCAATACCTAGTTCAATCTCGTTACCGGCAAGTCTCTTTACTCGTTTCGTAATACATCATCCCGCAACTAACTAGTTAGTTGCAATGCTTGCAAGACTTATAGTGATGTGCATTACCGAGTGGGCCCAGAGATACCTCTGTGACAATCGGAGTGACAAATCCTAATCTCGAAATACGCCAACCCAACATGTACCTTCGGAGACACCTCTAGAGCTCCTTTATAATCACCCAGTTACATTGTGACGTTTGGTAGCACATAAAGTGTTCCTCCGGTAAACGGGAGTTGCATAATCTTATAGTCATAGGAACATGTATAAGTCATGAAGAAAGCAATAGCAACATACTAAAAGATCAAGTGCTATGCTAACGGAATGGGTCAAGTCAATCACATCATTCTCCTAATGATGTGATCTCGTTAATCAAATGACAAATCTTTTGTCCATGGCTAGGAAACATAACCATCTTTGATAAACGAGCTAGTCAAGTAGAGGCATACTAGTGACACTATGTTTGTCTATGTATTCACACATGTATTATGTTTCCGGTTAATACAATTCTAGCATGAATAATAAACATTTATCATGATATAAGGAAATAAATAATAACTTTATTATTGCCTCTAGGGCATATTTCCTTCACATTCATTCTTGCCATTGCGTTGATAACCCCATAGCCCATTTTGCGTACCTTTCCTATCGAGACTAGCCTTTGCGTATTGCCCGACAACGTTACTTGTGCACATTAGTGGTCATAGTTCCCATTGCATACATACCATATCATCTTGGTACAAGCATCTTGATATCATCTATTGTGTCACAAGGTTGTCACCACATATACACAATTGCTATCTTGGTTCGTGAAGTTTTGCATAAGAGGCCAAAGAAAGAGCTCAAAAGAGAAGGAGCCAAGCAATCTTTTAAGAAAAAGAGAAAGATAAGCAAAGAGCTTTTAAGCAAGAACCATTGCATCATAGTACATTAAGATTGTCATACTCGATCATCTTGGATCATATCACTGGAACACCATACATAGAGCATACTTGGGATAGAAGTCGTTGCATTTTGCTTAGTAGGTTGCACACAAGTCTCGTATCCGCTTATTGTACAATCGAGCTAGCGTCTCTCTAGCGTTGTGCAACAAGAGCATTTTCATGGATTCCACATTTTGGCTCATTCCTTGGTTGCACGACCCCATGTATCTATCCGTGTGTGTGTTTTCGTGTGCCATATCATGCTATTGGTCTACTTGTTGCATTTGCAAATTTGCGAATCTTTTTCAACATTATTGAGTCTCACTAAAAATTGCATAAATTTGGTCCACCATCCTAACCAAGCTCCACCATAAGCTTTATGTGTGTAGGTGTGAGAGATTGACGAGATACAATACCAATTGTGCTATTTCCTTGTTACATCATTGAGTGATCTTTGATCCATTCTCAACACGATAAAGGTACATTTGGTATTTTTTCCCTTTCTCCCACTCACACCTTTACTTGTAATGATGGATAGGAAAACTACTTCTACCAACCCACTCTTCATCAAGAAAGACGAGGACCCAAACACCTACATCACCAAGAACCACCTGTTCGGTGCACAAGGAGCTTTGCATCAAGAACAACAAGCATTGAGCGACCGCATCGACAACCTCGCCACCCACTTGCAATATTCCCAGCAACGTACAAGAGACTACTTCGAGAACAAGCTCGACGAATAAAAAACAAGAGAGTAATGCAAGAATGGACGAGATTCGTGCCTTGTTGGTCAACCGCTCTTCTACCAATTTGTCATATTCAGTACGGAGCCGCTCAAGTTGACATTCCAACGACATAATCTCCGGCTCAAGTATACCGACATCAAACACTCTTCGGTGAGCCGTGCGCCAAGACCGTCAAGCAAACCGCAATCCCCTATACGGCAATGATCGATGATAAGATCAACTTTAAGAGCAAGAACATCGACATCATCAAAATCAAGCTACCCTTGTGCAAGCACAATAAAGGCAACGCCAACGTCAACAAGAGGAAGAGAGAGCACGCCAACACCAAAACGAGCAAGACGCCAAAGCACTACATCAACAACAACAACAATGTGAAGCACAAGCTCTTGAGGCGCAACGTGCCCTCCTCAACACCAATCATGCCGTCGCCGACCATAACCGATGTGTTCGAGAAGAAGAATAAGCGCTTCGAGAGGAAGTACAAGAGTGACTACATCAAGCACGATTGCACCGACAAGTTCCACAAGCTCCTCCACAAGTTCAACAAGAACCACAAGTTTGCCAAAAGCAACATGACAATGGGAATCCTCCATGCCAAGAGCAACTTGAGGTTCAGAACCCTCTAGGTCAAGGGTGTCATCACCCTCGACCCCAACACAATGAAGAGCAATGCTACGACAAGCTCAAGTTCACTATGCCCAAGTTCATCGAAAGCAATGATACCGAAGAATACCTTTCATGGGCATTGAAGGTTGACAAGATATTTTGTTTGCACAATTATGAGGAAGAGAAGAAGATCGCCATGGCATCCCTTGAGTTCCAAGACTATGTCCTCATTTGGTGGGAGCAAGTCATTGAACGCCGAGAAGCAAGAGGTGAACCACCTATCACAACTTGGGATCAAATGAAGGATGTCATGAGATCGCGCTTTGTGCCAACCTCTACAACCGTGACCTCTTCAAAAAGTTACAACTCCTCAAGCAAGGAACAAAGAGCGTTGAGGAGTACTACAAGGAAATGGAAATTGCCATGATTTGAGAAAATGTCACGAAAGATGATGAACAATCTATGGCACGTTTCTTGAATGGACTCAATAATCCTATCAAGAATATCGCTGACTTCCAACCTTACTCCAACCTCATCGAGCTAGTACACCAAGCTACCAAAGCGAAGCGAGATGACTTCCAAGAACTACGGCTCCGACAACCAAGCTTCAACGACTCCAACACCTCCTACCTCAACCAAACCTTCTACAATCAACGGCGATAAGTCAAGTTACAAGAAAACTTCGACATCCTCAAGTCATGCTCCTACTACAAGCAACTTCATGATGAGAGCTTCATCATCTACAACTCCACCGGATGAGACCGTCAAAGCAAGTTCCATCAAGTGCTTCACTTGCGGCGCCTGAGGCCACAAGTCCTTCAAGTGTACCAACAAGCGCACCATGATCCTCAACAACGACGGTACCTATGACTCCATGAGTGAAGAGGAAATGGAAGCCCTTGAGCAAGTGGCTATGCACCGGCGCATGAATGAGGATGAAGATGATCAAGTCTTTTGTGACGAAGATTCGAGCCCCGCTCTCATTGTCTCCAAAGTCTTGACACTTCAACACCAACAATACGTAGACCAAATATGCCATATATTCAACACCAAGGCGGGCATGAATGGAAGGTCCGTGAAGGTCATCATCGATGGAGGAAGTTGCCATAACTTGGCAAGCGAAGAACTATGCTCCAAGCTCCACTTGGCCAAGATGAAGCATCCTGATACGTATCCGTCGTATCTATAATTTTTTATTGTTCCATGCCAATATTCTTCAACTTTCATATACTTTTGGCAACGTTTTATACTATTTTTGGGACTAACATATTGATCCAGTGCCCAATGCCAGTTCCTATCTGTTGCATGTTTTATGTTTCGCAGAAACCCAATATCAAATGGAATCCAAATGGGATAAAAACGGACGGAGAATTATTTTGGAATATTTGGGATTTTTCGGAGGAAGAATCAACATGAAACGGTGTCCGGGGTGGCCACGAGACAGGGGGGCACGCCCTCCCCCCTGGGCGCGCCCTGGACTCTCGTGGGCCACCCGTAAGGCGGTTGATGCTCTTCTTTTGCCGCAAGAAAGCTAATTTTACGAGAAAAATCTGGGCGAAAGATTCATCCCAATCGGAGTTACAGATCTCCGGATATAAAAGAAACGGTGAAGGGGTAGAATATGAGAAGGCAGAAACAGAGAGATAGATCCAATCTCGGAGGGGCTCTCGCCCCTCCCAAGCCATGGGAGCCAAGGACCAGAGGGGAAACCCTTCTCCTATCTAGGGAGGAGGTCAAGGAAGAATAAGAAGAAGGGGGGCCCTCTCCCCCTTGCTTCCGGTGGCGCAGGAACGCTGCCGGAGGCCATCATCAACACCGCAATCTTCACCAACAACTTCAGCGCCTTCATCACCAACTCTTCCCCCCTCTATGAAGTGGTGTAACCTCTCTATTACCTGCTATAATCTCTACTTAAACATGGTGCTCAACGCTATATATTATTTCCCAATGATGTATGGCTATCTTATGATGTTTGAGTAGATCCATTTTGTCCTATGGGTTAATTGATGATCGTGATTGGTTTGAGTTGCATGTTTTATTATTGGTGCTGTCCTATGGTGCCCTCCGTGTCGCGCAAGCGTGAGGGATTCCTGCTGTAGGGTGTTGTAATGCGTTCATGATTCGCTTATAGTGGGTTGCGTGAGTGACTGAAACACAAACCCGAGTAAGGGGATTGTTGTGTATGAGATAAAAGGGGACTTGATACTTTAATGCTATGGTTGGGTTTTACCTTAATGAATCTTTACTAGTTGTGGATGCTTGCTAGATTTCCAACCATAAGTGCATATGATCCAAGTAGAGAAAGTATTGGTGCATATGGTGCGTAGAGTTGTATCGGTGGTCGATATAACTTGAGGGAATATTTATTCTACCTTTAGCTCCTCGTTGGGTTCGACACTCTTACTTATCGAAAACTATTGCGGTCCCCTACACTTGTGGGTTATCAAGACCTTTTTCTGGCGCCGTTGCCGGGGAGTCATAGCGTGGGGTGAATATTCTCGTGTGTGCTTGTTTGATTTATCACTAAGTAATTTTTATTTGCTGTTGTAAGTTGTTCTATCTTTAGTTATGGATATGGAACGCAAAATACCAAAAAAATTAGGTGTACTTGCTTCTCATGGAGATGGGGTAACTCCTAAAACCCTCGATTCTCATTATGTGAAAGATATTATGTACTACTTTGATAATCCTGAGAAAACCCCATTCAACTTTATAATGGGAGACACGTCGGATCAACGTGAATACTTTAGGGATTATCGCTCATCACAAAAATGGAAACTATTATGGGATCAATTTATTATGTTGCGTTGGTATGCCCGGGATCTATGCTTGAGATATGATATTACTTGTTGCTCTAGGATGAAGGCTTCACACCTTCCCTTTTCATGCAAATTTAATGATAATGAAACCTTAGCATCTTATGCTAATGGTATATATGATTACTATGATGTTGAACAAATAGAAGAATTTGTTGCTTTTAAGGCTGCTTATGAAATTGAATCCTTGTTTGAAAAGTATGAAGCTTTTGATGATGATGGTGTTTATAGGCTTGAAAATCTTGCTATACTTAGATATTGCTATGAAAATTATGAATACAGTTACTATATTAATGCATTTATTGAGAAAGTCTCCGCTATCCAAGAAGAGATTAATATTTTGCAGGAAGCTATGGAAGAAGAAATTGATGAAACTTTGAGCTCATTGGATGAAAAAGATGATGAGGAGAGCGAAGAACAAAAGGAGGAAGAGCAGATTAGCTACCCGTGCCCACCTTCTAATGAGAGTAACCCTCCAACTCATACATTATTTAATTCCCCTTCGTGCTTACCGAAGGATGATTGCTACGCTGATTGCTGTGATCCCTTGAATTTGTTTGAAATATCCCTTTTTGATGATGCTTGCTATGCTTGTGGCCAAGATGCCAATATGAATTATGCTTATGGAGATGAACTTGCTATAGTTCCTTATGTTAGACATGAGATTGTTGCTATTGCACCCACGTATGATAGTCCTATTATCTTTTTGAATTCTCCCTTCCACACTTTATCGGAGAAGTTTGTGCTTATTAAGGATTATATTGATGGGTTGCCTTTTACCATAGCACATGATGATTTTGATGAATGTAGTATGCATGTGCTTGCTGCTCCTACTTGCAATTATTAGGAGAGAGGAACTATTTCTCCACCTCTCTATGTTTCCCATACTATGAAATTGCAAGAAAATGCTTATACTATGCATTGGCCTTTACTATGTGTGCATGAATTGTTCTCTTATGACATGCCGATGCATAGGAAGAGAGTTAGACTTCGTTGTTGCATGATATATGTTACTTTGTGCTCACTTCTAAATTACAAATCATTGTTAATTAAAATTGTCTTTGATATACCTTGGGATCCGGGTGGATTCACTACTTCAGCACTACCGCATGTGTTCCGATTGTCGTCCTATCAATGCTATCACCATTCATTATCGATACCCCATTCCACGCCTTTATGATATGCTAGATGAGCTTAGCGGAGCCACCATTTTCTCTAAAATTGATCTTAAAAGTGGCTACTATCAAATTTGCATACAAGAAGGTGACAAATGGAAAACCGCTTTCAAAACCAAGTTTGGCTTGTATGAATGGTTGGTCATGCCAATGGGTTTATCTGAATCACCTGGTAATTTCATGCGTGTCATGCATTTTATTCTTAGGCCCTACATTTGTGTATTTGTCGTGGTCTACTTTGACGATATTCTTGCTTTTAGCAAATCTCAAAGATCACGTCACCCATCTTAGAACTGTTTTACAAACTCTTAGAAAAGAGCGCCTTTATGCTAATATGGACAAATGTCTTTTTGGCGTTAATAAGCTTGTTTTCTTGGGTTTCGTCGTGTCTTCTAAGGGTGTTCATGTAGATGAATCTAAGATCAATGCTATTAAAAATTGGCCACAACCAACCAACTTACAACAAGTGCAAAGTTTCCTTGGCTTAGCCGGTTTATATCGTAGATTTGTTAAGGATTTTAGCACCATAGAATCCCCTTTACATGCCTTGAGTAAGAAAAATGCATCCTTTGTTTGGGGACCATCCCAAGATACCACATTTAATGAACTTAAGAATTTTCTTACACATGTTCCTTTGCTTGCATTACCCAACTTTGATAAACCATTTGAGATACATTGCGATGCTAGTAGTTATGGCATATGAGGTGTGTTGATGCAAGAGAAGCGCCCCATAACTTACTTTAGTGAAAAACTTTCCGGAGCGCAACTTAATTACCCCATCTGTGACAAAGAACTACATGCTTTAGTGAGACTCTTGCATGTTTGTGAGCATTATCTCCGCCCTCATGAGTTCATTCTTCACACAGATCATGAAACATTCAAATATCTTAAGGGTCAAACTAAGTTGAACAAGTGTCATGGTAAGTGGTGTGAATTCATTGAGTCTTTTCCGTATGTCATCAAGTACATCAAAGGTAAGGAAAACGTTGTGGCGGATGCTCTTTCCCGTAGATGCATGCTTGTTACCCAACTTGAATTGCATGTCATTGGCTTTGAGCACATAAAAGACTTGTATGCGCATGATCCTACTTTTGCTATTCCTTATGCCAAATATTTGACGCATACGTCTTGGGAACGCTATTACGTCAAAGATGATTATCTTATGAGAGCTAACAAACTTTGTATCCCCGAGTCTTCTCTTGGTTTGTTACTTTTGCAAGACTCTCATGGAGGAGGACTTATGGGACACTTTGGACGCGACAAGACATTCGCTACGCTCTCAAAGAACTACTTTTGGCCCAAGATGTTCCGCGATGTCTCATGCTTCACCAACCGATGCTCTACATGTTGCAAAGCTAAGTCTAAAGCTCAATCCCATGGTCTCTATATGCCACTTCCTATTACGTATCACCCATGGGAAGATATTAGTATGGACTTTGTGCTTGGTTTACCTAGAACTAGAAATGGCAAAGATTCTGTGTTTGTTGTTGTGGACTGATTCTCTAAAATGGTTCATTAGATCCCATGCAACAAGATATACGATGCTTCACATGTTGCAAATCTTTTTTGTAGGGAAATCTTGCACCTACATGGAGTGCCAAAGATGACTGTCTCGGACCGTGACGTCAAATTCCTAAGCTACTTCTAGAAGACCTTATGCACCAAGCTTGGTATCAAGCTCTTGTTCTCTTCGGCATATCATCCCCAAACCGACGGCCAAACTGAGGTCACAAACCGGACGTTATCTACTCTCCTTCACGTGTTGATCAAGAAGAACATCAAGGAGTGGGAAGAGTGTATACCCATCGCCGAGTGCGCCTACAATAGAGCACGACACTCTACTACCAGCAAGTCCCCCTTCGAGGTCGTCTATGGCTTCAACCCGTTTTTCCCATTGGACATTCTACCTCTTCCACTACAAGAGTGCATCAACATGGACGTAAGTGCACGAGTGATCTACCTCAAGAAGACGCATCAAGATACAAAGCACACCATCGAGCGCCAAGTACAACGACTCACGACCAAGCTCAACATAAACAAACAACCCATGATATTCAACGTTGGAGATCTTGTGTGGCCACACCTTCGCAAGGACCACTTCCCCAATGAACGCAAGTCCAAACTTCTACCTCGAGTCGATGGACCCTTCAAGGTGCTAGCACGCTACAACAGCAATACTTACAAGATCGATCTCCCGCACGACAAGTACAACATGAGCGACGTCTTCAACGTCAAGGAGCTCTCTCAATACCATGGTGATGAGGCTTTTGATCTGAGGTTGGATCTTTCCCAAGGGGGAGATGATGCAGAGCATCCAACGGTCATCCCCATGGACGTACCTATGTCTCCCACAACACCAATTGGACCAATGACAAGATCTCGAGCAAAGGCTATCGAATCTAAGGTGAACTCGCTCCTCTCCGACTACCACTGTCTACATATGAGACATGTCTACTACCTCAGGCGGAGACCCTATGTGTGATCAGGTACTCAGAGGGAAGCCACGGGACAGCTACACCCAACGGACAAGACGGCGAGGACACCAAATACAAGGACAAAGAGGAACTACCAGGAAGCTATAACCCCCGGACGTCCGGCACCTGTCGGATGTCCGATGCCTGGAGGCACCAGCCGGACAGCGGACTCCCAACCCGTGCATGCTCCAGTGGCCGGACGACTGATACCTACCGGACGACCGACACCCTCCAGCCACCAGACGACCGATACCACCATCATAGAACCAGAACGCTAGAAGTATGGAGGCCACCGGATGACTGACGCTCCGGACGTCCGACGCCCACCAGAAATCCGACGCCGCCTGATTAGAGCCAAAATGTCGGAAATCCGACACTTACCGGACGCCGAGCCCCAGCGAGACACCGGACGACCGGTAACTGTCGGACGTCCGACGCCTATGTGTTGACTGCGTGTTGGGACGAAGCCCATGTAACCTTTCGTGACCCTATACTATGTATACTCCTCATCCTCCCTCCTATTAGGGTTAGCAAAGGATTAGCTCATTTGAGAGATAGAGCTTTGCTCATCCACTTGATACCTTCTCCATCGGAGACCACAACCTCTACGGAAAAGATCCCCCAAGTGGATTCAAGACCCCTCATGGGAAGACCCCTCAAGACCTGCTCACGGAGAGGAACTACCGCCTCTTGTATCGTCCTTTGTTGTGTTTGGATCTTATACCACCCTTTATGTTCATGGATCTAGCACATGTGTGATTGTTCTCGTTGATCTGAGTGTCTTTCTCTCGTGTTTTCCCCTTGTTTTCTTTGTGTTCTTCGTAGGATCCTCTCCATTTTGTGAAAGATCGGCCCTAGGGTTTCCACCCTACATCATAAGCTCATTTGCCTTAGAAAAAATAAAGAGAGGACTTTTGGGATGGTGTGCCTCCGTCTCGAGGCGGAACTTGGGCAGGAGCACTTTTGCTCTCAAGTGGAGCGATTCCGCCGGGGAACTTCCCTCCGGGAGGGAATCAAAGCTATCGTCATCACCAACAACCCCATCATCGTGAGAGGCCAATCTCCATCAACATCTTCAACAACACCATCTCATCTCAAAACCCTAGTTCATCTCTTGTGTTCCATCTTTGTATCAAGACCTCAGATTGGTACCTGTGGGTGACGTGGCTTAGTCTGCATTGATATTTCCCCAAAGAGGAAAGGATGATGCAGTACAACTATGTTAGGTATTTCCCTTAGTTATGAAACCAAGGTTATCAATCCAGTAGGAGAACCAAGCAACACTATGTATAAAGAAAAAATACTTGCAACCCGACGCATAAGAGGGGTTATCAATCCCTCCATGGTAAAAAGATAGATTAAATTGTATGAGATTGGATAAATAGATCTGTATAAAACACGAAATGAAATAAGTAAAGAAAAAGTGCAGCAAGGTATTTTTGGGTTTTTGGAATAATAGATCTGAAAACAATATGATAAAAGATAGACCCGGGGCCCGTAGATTTCACTAGTGGTTTCTCTCGAGAAAATAGCATACGGTGGGTAAACAAATTACTGTTGGGCAATTGATAGAAGAACAAATAATTATGACGATATTGAAGGCAGTGATCATGAATATAGGCATCACGTCCAAGATTAGTAGACCGACTCCTGCCTGCATCTACTACTATTACTCCACACATCGACCGCTATCCAGCATGCATCTAGTGTATTACGTTCATGGAGAAACGGGGTAATGAAATAAGAATGATGAGATTATGTAGACAAGATCTATTTTTGTAGGAATAGACCCCATATTTTTATCCTTAATAGCAACGATACGTACGTGCCTTGCTACCCCTTCTGTCACTGGGTGAGGACACCGGAAGATCGAACGCATCGCAAAGCACCTCTTCGCATTGCAAGACAAATCAATCTAGTTGGCCAAACCAAACCAAAGTTTCAGAGAAGAAGTACGAGGCTATAAATAATCATGCATATAAGAGATCAAAGAAGACTCAAATAATATTCATGGATATAGATCTGATCATAAACTCGAACTTCATCGGATCCCAACAAACACACCGCAAAAAGTCATTAAATCAAATAGATCTCTAAGAACAACAAGGAGAACATTGTATTGGGAATCAAGAAGAGAGAAGAAGCCATCTAGCTACTTCCTACGGACCCGTAGGTCCATGGTGAACTGCTCACGCATCATCGAAGGAGCACCAATGAGGATGATGAACCCCTTCATGATCGTGTTCCTCTCCAGCAGAGTGCCAGAATAGGGTTCTAGATTGGATCTCGTGGTTCTGGAACTCGCGGCAGTTGGAATTGTGTTTCTTGACTCCCCCAGGGTTTCTCGAATATTGGGGTATTTGTAGAGCTGAGAGGCGGTGCACCGGAGCTCCATGGGCCCCACCACCCATCAGGTCGTGCCTGGGTTGTGGGCCCCATGGGCCTTCCCTCGTCCACTTCCTTGGCTCCCAAGTTGTCTTCTGGTCCAAAAAAATCTCCAAAAAGTTTCGCTGCATTTGGACTCCGTTTGGTACTGATATTCTGTGAAGTAAAAAAAACAAGCAAAAAAGCAGCAACTGGCAGTAGGCACTATGTCAATAGTTTAGTCCCAAAAATGATATGAAGTTGCTATAAAATGATTGTAAAACATACAAGAATGATAATATAACAACATGGAACAATAAAAAATTATAGATACGTTGGAGACATATCAGCATCCCCAAGCTTAATTCCTGCTCATCCTCGAGTAGGTAAATGATCAAAATAGAATTTTTTATGTGGAATGTTGCCTAACATGTTCATCACATATTTTTTCCTTTTGTAGCATGGACATTTGGACTTCTAGACGGTTCAAAGCAATACTCCATATTTGACATGAAGACTTCAATACTCAAGCATATCAACAAGCAACCATGTCTTTCAAAATATCAACACCAAAGGAAGTTATCCCTAGCCCATCATGCTCAATCATTGATCCATTCACGAAACACACTCGAATATTAGCTACACCCAATGCACAAGTATGGTCATAGTGCTCCCTAGTTGGTGCTTTGTAAGAGAAGATGGAGACTCAAATAAAAATAAAAACTTCATAAAAGTAAATAGATGGGCCCTTCACAGAGGGAAGCAGAGATTTGTAGAGGTGCCAGAGCTCAAAGCTAAAATTGGGAGATAAATTTTTGAGAGGCATGCTTTACCGTCAACGAAAACGACCAAGTAATTCCCAATACTTTCCATGCTAGATACATCATAGGCTGTCGGTGTACAAGACTAGGGGCTCTCTTTTGTACCCCTTTACTTGTGCACGGGCAGTCAGAGCCGCACCCGCGGCCACACTTAGCAGGGCCGAGGAGGGAAGCTAAAGGCACAAGACAATCAAAGCAACGCCAAGACTAGAGACACAAAAGCAAGAGGGCAAGGTAGACTCCCCCGGCTAGACCCTTGCCGGGGCAGCCTCCGCAGCCCCGGCAAGAGCCTTGCCGGGGCAACTTGCCCAGCGCTAGCAGAGCGCGCCACCCTTGAGCCCAAGGTTTCCAACGCCATCGACCACATTGGAACCAAGGCTCGGGAGGCACCTCCATGGTGGCATCCAGATCTTTGTGAAGATCATAAACACACAGGATCAGATGAGGACTAGAAGACGATGATCCTCGGCAAGATCCTTGTCGAGGAAAGACCTCCAGCAAGATCCTTGCCGGGGACGACCGCGATGTCATGACAAGACCCTTGCCGAGGCCCCAGCAAGACCCTTGCCGAGAATATTGGCAAGACCGCAGCAAGGCTTTGTCGCCCCGTCACCGACCCAGCTCAGCGACCGACCCATCGACTAAGCAAGTATCCACGTGGCAGTACGTGGCTCCTAAGCCAACTAGTCAGGCACCTGCGTGGTGGCATGCAGATCTTCATGAAGACTGAGGGAGTCCTGGATTAGGGGGTGTCCGGCTGGCCGGACTATGACCTTTGGCCGGACTCCCGGACTATGAAGATACAAGATTGAAGACTCCATCCTGTGTGCGGATGGGACATTCCTTGGCATGGAAGGCAAGCTTGGCGATACGATATGAAGATCTCCTCCCATTGTAACCGACTCTGTGTAACCCTAGCCCTCTCCGGTGTCTATATAAACCGGAGAGTTTTAGTCCGTAGGACGAACAACAATCATACCATAGGCTAGATTCTAGGGTTTAGGCACTCCGATCTCGTGGTAGATCTACTCTTGCACTACCCATATCATCAATATTAATCAAGCAGGAGTAGGGTTTGACCTCCATTGAGAGGGCCCGTACCTGGGTAAAAACATCGTGTCCCTTGTTTCCTGTTACCATCCGCCTAGACGCGCAGTTCAGGACCCCCTACCCGAGATCCGCCGGTTTTGACACCGACATTGGTGCTTTCATTGAGAGTTCCTTTGTGTCGTCGCCTATAGGCCCGATGGCTTCTTCGCTCGTCAATCGCGATGCGGTCCGGGATGAGACTTTTCTTCCCGGACAGATCTTCGTATTCGGCGGCTTCGCACTGCGGGCCAACTCGTTCAGCCATCTGGAGTAGATCGAAAGCTACGCCCTTGGCCATCAGGTCAGGTTTGGAAGCTTAAACTACACGGCCGACATCCGCGGGGACTTGATCTTCGACGGATTCGAGCTACGACCGAGCGCGCCGCACTGTCACGATGGGCATGATTTAGCTCTATCATCGGACAACACCCAGAGCATCGCTCAAGTGTTCGCTCCGACCATTGGCTCGGAGCCCACTACGCCAGTCAGGGACGGACGGTTGGACGCCACCCCGGAAACTGCAACCTCTACGGCGATAGAGCCGGATACCAGCCTAGTCCCTCGCAAGGCCCATGACTCTAAGGTGCCGGACTCCGATCCGGACTCCGTAAATCCCGCACCTCTTCCGATCAAGCCCGATTGGGCTCCGGTCATGGAGTTCACCGCCGCGGACATCTTTCAACACTCGCCTTTCGGCGACATCCTGCATTTGTTAAAGTCTCTCTCTTTGTCAGGAGAGCCCTGGCCGGACTACGGCCAACACAGTTGGGACGCGGACGACGAAGAAATTTGTAGCCCACCCACCACCCACTTTGTAGCCACTGTCGCCGATTTAACCGACATGCTCGAGTTCGACTTCGAAGACATCGACGGCATGGACGCCGATGAAGGAGACGATCAAGAACCAGTGCCTATAGGGAACTGGAAAGCCACCTCGTCATATGACATATACATGGTGGACACCCCTAAAGCAGGGGATGGCGAAGAGAAGACGGAGGATGACCCCTCCAAGAAGCAGCCCAAGCGCCGACGTCAGCGGCGCCGCTCTAAGTCCCGCCAAAGCAAAAACGGCGATTCCGGCACCGAAGGTAACAATACGCCGGACAGTGCCGAAGACAACCCCCTCCAACAGGATTCAGTGCAGGAGAACGAAGGAGCCAGCCCTCATGAGAGAGCGGCCGACAAAGAGGATGAGGACGACAATTACATGCCTCCCTCCGAAGACGAGGCAAGCCTCGACGACGATGAATTCATCATGCCAGAGGATCCCGTCGAGCAAGAGCGTTTCAAACGCAGACTTGCAGCCACGGCAAGCAGCCTCAAGAAGAAACAGCAGCAGCTTAGAGCTGACCAAGACTTGCTAGCCGACAGATGGACCGAAGTCCTGGCGGTCGAAGAGTATAAACTAGAACGCCCATCCAAGAGCTACCCGAAGCGCAGGCTGCTTCCCCAACTTGAGGAGGAAGCAACTAAACCTACATCACCAGCGTACGATGCGCCAGATCGGCCACCCCGTGGCCGCGATAGAGAGGCCTTCAGGCCCTCGACCCAAGCCGCACCCTGACACCGCTCAAAACATACCAGAGTGCAGGGAGACGCAACAGACCTGCGAGACATCTTGGAAAATAAGGCAAGGCAAACAAGATCGATCTACCGCGTGGGCGCCCCACTTCACGTGACGCTAGCCGTCACGCCGGACATAATAAGTACGGCCCGGCCGAATACAGCAGACCGAGCTCGTCTGAGCTGCAGCGTGATATAGCCCAGTACAGGGGCGCCGCACACCCACTATGCTTCACAGACGAAGTAATGGATCATCAAATCCCCGAGGGCTTCAAACCCGTAAACATCGAATCATACGATGGCACAACAGATCCTGCGGTATGGATCGAGGATTATCTCCTTCATATCCACATGGCGCGTGGTGATGATCTACACGCCATCAAATACCTCCCGCTAAAGCTTAAAGGACCAGCTCGACATTGGCTTAACAGCCTGCCAGCAGAGTCAATTAGTTGTTGGGAGGACCTGGAATCCGCATTCCTTGACAACTTCCAGGGCATGTATGTGTGACCACTAGACGCCGATGACCTAAGCCACATAATCCAGCAGCTAGAGGAATCAGCCAGACAATTCTGGACACGGTTCCTAACCAAGTAAAACCAAATAGTCGATTGTCCGGACGCCGAAGCCCTTGCAGCCTTCAGGCACAACATCCGAGACGAATGGCTTGCCCGACACCTAGGACAGGAAAAGCCGAAATCTATGGCAGCCCTCACGATGCTCATGACCCGCTTTTGTGCGGGAGAAGACAGCTGGCTGGCTCGTAGCAATAAACTAACCAAGAGCCCCGACAATTCGGATATCAAGGATAACAACAATAGGTCACGTCGTAACAAGCATAAGCGCCGCATTAACAGTGACAATACTGAAGATACAACAGTCAATGCCGGATTCAGAGGCTCTAAACCAGGTCAGCGGAAGAAGCCGTTCAAAAGAAACCCTCAGGGCCCATCCAGCTTAGACCAGATACTCGATCGCTCGTGCCAGATACACGGCACCCCTGAACAGCCAGCCAATCACACCAACAGGGATTGTTGGGTGTTCAAGCAAGCAGGCAAGTTAAGTGCCGAGACCAGAGACAAGAGGCTACATAGCGATGACGAGGAGGGGCCCCGGCCGCCGAACAACAAAGGACAGAAGGGATTTCCCCCGTAAGTTCGGACGGTGAACATGATATACGCAACCCACATCCCCAAACGGGAGTGGAAGCATGCTCTCAAAGACGTCTATGCGTTGGAGCCAGTCACCCCAAAGTTCAACCCATGGTCCTCCTGCCCGATCACCTTCGATCGAAGGGATCATCCCACGAGCATCCGTCACGGCGGATTCACCGCACTGGTCCTAGACCCAATCATCGACGGATTTCACCTTACCAGAGTCCTAATGGACGGCGGCAGTAGCCTGAACCTGCTTTACCAGGACACAGTGCAAAAAATGGGCATCGATCCCTCAAGGATTAAACCCACAAAGACAACCTTCAAAGGTGTCATACCAGGTGTAGAGACCAGCTGTACAGGCTCGGTTACACTCGAAGTGGTCTTCGGATCCCCGGACAACTTCCGGAGTGAGGAGTTAATCTTCGACATAGTCCCATTCCGCAGCGGCTATCACGCCCTGCTTGGACGAACCGCATTTGCAAAATTCAATGCGGTGCCGCACTATGCATATCTCAAGCTCAAGATGCCTAGACCTCGTGGAGTCATCACGGTAAACGGAAACACCAAACGCTCTCTCCGAACAGAGGAGCACATGGCGGCCCTGGCGGCGGAAGTACAGAGTAGCCTCTCAAGGCAGTTCTCCAATCCAGGCGTCAAACGTCCGGACAACGTCAAGCGCGCCCGAAGTAACCTCCAACAAATCCGGCTGGCACGTTCCGAGCAAGCATAGCAGTGCGGCCCCATCCCCAGCCCTCGCCAAACGGCGATACTGGTACCACACATACATAATTACGCCTTAGAGATACCATGGGCATAAGGGGAGGGGCACAACAATGGCACGCCCGGAATGCGGCTCAACCGCACTAAGGGGCTCCCTATTTCGCCGTTTTTCTTTTTACACATTTTCAGGACCCAACTATTTGGAAGGCCTGTCCGGCAATACACTAGCTGAACCAATGATGCAACAGCCAGAGAGGGAGCAGGCCACGTCAAACGTTCAGGTGGTCTCTATAACGAGTTTTATACTTGCTTTACTTACAATCCTGCAGCCTGCCCCTGGAGGGGAATATGTCAAATACTCCCATCTCTTGCTTACCGCACTTTACGTATCGTTCTGCTTTCGTAGCAGCCCTTTAATAATAAACAATATATAGCTCTTACCTATTATTGTACCTATCTATTTTCTTATACAAATATGTTCAGTCATGACATTCTACAGCCGTACACTTTGGTGCGGACAATACACCAGGGGCTTACAACACCGCATAACATGGTGTGAGAAGACCGAACACTCTCACGAGTGCGGCACCCCGAACTTATAGCACTATATGCATCGGCTCCGAATCATGTCTTTGGTCAATAGTTGGGTTTACCCGGCTCCCATGTTTTGGTACCTTACGTTCCGCATTGTTGGCTAAGGTAGCGCTGGGAGAACTACTACGATTGTGCCCCAGTTGAGCTGGGTTAACACCTCAGTAGAGAAAGCTAAAACTAACTGTCATGATAGTGCGAGAGACTGGTCGCTGTTTGCGAGGTTTTTTCGAGTCCTTAAAGACTTATGCCGCTTCGAGCGAGGAACCGGACTTATCTGGCCTAGGCGTGGATAGCGCCCCGCACTCGGTCTTCCGAATACTAGGGGCTTCACCAAAATTTAAAATTATAGAATTCTATGACTAAGTGAGAGTGATAAAGCACTATAAGTCCGACGGCCTGGTTCGTTGTGCTGAACGCCTCCCTAGATGGACCCAAGAATGGGAACAAGAGCGCTCAGGTTTATCCCGAACACCCCAGCACTCGTGGCATGGGGGCCGAAGCCGACGTCTTGCACCTCTCAGATTTGATAAACGGCTGCACACAAGGTAATATTTTAAATTAACAAGCGTTGCTTAACGCATATGAACAAAGCTTCAGCGTACAAGATAACAAATGCGAGTTTACTCAAATATTACATCTTTGGAGCACTCATCCGCTATGTGGCGGGCACCCTTCAGAACACCATTATAATACATCTCGGGCGCACGATACTCCTTGCCCGGCGGTGGCGCGTCCGTCAACAGCTTCTCCGCGTCTAGCTTGCCCCAGTGCACCTTAGCACGGGCTAGGGCCCGACGGGCACCTTCGATGCAAACGGAGCGCTTGACGACATCAATCCACGGACACGCGTCCACCAGCCGCCGCACCAGACCGAAGTAGCTCCCAGGCATGGCTTCTCCAGGCCACAGCTGAGCTATGAGGCCCTTCATGGCCTGTTCGGCCACCTTGTGGAGCTCAACCAGCTGCTTCAGTTGGTCGCTCAGGGTCACCGGATGTTCGGCCTCAGCATACTGAGACCAGAACACTTTTTCCGTCGAGCTCCCCTCTTCGGCTCGGTAGTATGCGGTGGCATCAGACACACTACAGGACAGATCGGCGAACGCTCCTGGAGAGCTCCAGATTCGGGTAAGTAGCAGATAATTAACTTTTATATTTTTGCTTTGCATAAAGAATGCCTTACCCGCCGCTATCTTCTTCATCGCCTCGATCTCCTGAAGGGCCTTCTGGGCTTCATCTTTAGCGGTCTTGGCACTCTCAAGAGCCGAGGCAAGCTCGGACTCTCGAGTCTTCGATTCACGCTCCAAACTCTCGTGTTTTTCCACGAGAGCCTGGAGCTCTTGCCGCACCTCCGCCACCCGCGCCTCCTGCTTCTCTCGCTCGGTGCGCTCCAAGGCCGCACTCTCTTCGGCCTTGGAGACCGCCTCTCTCAGGGCCGCCACCTCGGTCGTGGCTCCTGCAACATTAATGTTGGTCCTGTTATTATTTCGCAACCAAGTATTTCCATATGCATTCACAGGAGGTACTATGTACCTTCTTTCTCCTCGAGCTGCTTCTTGGCACGGCCGAGCTCGCTCTCGGACACCTCGAGGCTTTCCTTTAAGGCATTGACCTCCGCCGTCAGTGCGGCAGAGGTCAGCAGCGCTGCCTGCATTCCCATATTGACATATTTCTATTAGACTCCTGCGTATATCTTTTAAGATCCTCAGTTCGGTTTTTCTTTCCGAACACCGAACTAAGCATCAGGGGCTACTGTCTATGCGGTAAAATTTTTTACATATGTTTTCGAACACATACCTCAAAGCCTGTTAACAGGCTTGTGCAGGCTTCCGTCAGCCCGCTCTTGGCGGACTGAACCTTCTGAATCACCGCACTCATAACAGTGCGGTGTTCCTCGTCGATGGAGGCGCCGTTAAGCGCCTCTAGCAAATTGTCCGGCGCCTCCGGATGGACGGAGGTCACCGGCGTCGTAGGCTTGCCCTTTTTATGAAGGCGCCGCCTGTTGGACTCCGGAACCGTTGATGGCTCCGGAGCAGTGTCCGGCCCCGGGGCGGACTTGGATCCCTCCGGGGCTTTTTCCCCTTTGGGCCTAGGGTCCGGGAGGTCGCCTTTCGGCGCCTCCAGAACCAGCTGCTCCGGTTTAGTCCCCTTTGGGACTCCACCTCGGCATCATCCGTCGGGAGAGGGGAGGAGGCCGTCGGAAGTGAAGCACTATTCACATCCGACGAGTCCAAGGAGCCGCTCGTCGAATCATCGAGCTGAGCTCTGGGCGGGCTGCATCATTGAAATTTGCCATTAGCAGCTATTAAGTACCAGAGGAGCACCATAAGTAGTTCGGGTAGCCGGACACTTACGATTTCACCAGGGGCTTGACCCTGGATGGCCATTCCTCCCCGCCGTCCTCGGTGCTGGGGGCATAGTCCGGTAGAAGGGCTTTCCCCTTCTTGGACCCTCCGGCCTCCCCAGTTGGGGCGGCCTTCCTTTTCTTTCCTCCCCCGTTGGAGGGGGAGAGGCTTCTCCTTCTTCTTCTTCGTCCCCCTCGTTCTCCGAGGCGGAGGGTGCTTCGGGGTCGTCGGGCGATGTATCCGACACCACCATGCGCCGGGAACTCTTTCGGGTCCCCGTGGCCTTCTCCTTGGCCTTCTTCTCCGGCACCACGTGAGGTGCCGGGACTAGTAGCTTCGCCAAGCGTTCGTCTACTGGGCCTTCGGGCAGAGGGGCCGGACAGTCAAACTGTCCGGATGTCCCCTTCCAGTCCTGTCAAAGGAACAAGAATTTTAAATCCTGCATATAATCAGACTATGAAATTTGAGCGTCCTGCAAAGGACTAAATATAAGCTTACTTTGGAGGCTTGGCGCTTGGCGCAGAATCCGCGATCCTCGGTGACTGGAGGGGAGACCTCGGAACCCTTGAAAAGCACCCTCCAGGCTTCCTCGTGCTTTGTTTCGAAGAGCCGGGACAGAGTCTAGTGCTGGGCCGGGTCGAACTCCCATAAATTGAAGTCCCGTCGTTGACACGGAAGGATCCGGCGGAAGAGCATGACCTGGACGACGCTGACGAGCTTGACCTTCTTGGTCACCAGGTCCCGGACGCAGGTTTGGAGTCCGGTCACCTCTTCCGAACGGCCCCACGACAGGCCCGTCTCTTTCCAGGATGTGAGCCGTGTGGGGATGCCGGATCAAAATTCAGGGGCCGCTGCCCACTTGGGGTCGCGCGGCTCGGTGATGTAGAACCACCCCGATTGCCACCCTTTGATGGTCTCCATGAAGGCACCCTCGAGCCAGGCGACATTGGGCATCTTGCCCACTATGGCGCCTCCGCACTCGGCTTGTTGGCCTTTCACAACCTTCGGCTTGACGCTGAAGGTCTTCAGCCATAGGCCAAAGTGAGGCTCGACGCGGAAGAAGGCCTCGCACACGATGATAAACCCCGAGATATTGAGGATGAAGTTCGGGGCCAGATCGTGGAAGTCCAGGCCGTAGTAGAACATGAGCCCCCGGACGAACGGGTGAAGAGGAAAACCCAGTCCGCGGAGGAAATGGGGGAGAAAAACAACCCTCTCATGGGGCCTGGGGGTGGGGATGAGTTGCCCCACATCGGGAAGCCGGTGCGCGATGTCGTTAGACAAGTATCTGGCCTCCCTCAGTTCTTTGATTTGCCCCTCCATGACGGAGGAGGCCATCCACTTGCCTCCCGCTTCGGACATGGTCGAAGAAGGTTGAGGTGAGATGTGCGGACTTGGGCGCTGGAGCTCGAGTACGCAGGGACGGATAAGCGGAGGAGGAAGAAGGCGTGAATGGAAAGGGTGGATTCTTATCCCCTTATATGGGCGGCCGAAACTACGAGCCCCCACCGGCCTAATAAAACTCGCTTATCTCCCAAGCGCCGTAATGGCGCGGTTGGGTTACCCACACCCGTATTGATGAGAATCCCGTGATAAGGGGACACGATCTCTGTTTTGGCAAGACGTGCCAGGGAAACCGCCTTGCTAAACGCGCTGAGGTGGAACAATAAAATGGATAAAATCCTAGCCGTGGCATGATGTCACGCTGCGGAATACGTGAGTAGATCTGATTGACGCAAATATTATTCTCTCTACGGTGGAATGTGGAACTTATTTTGCAGAGCCGGACACTATCCCGGTGTTCAACATCTTCTATGAAATATTCGGAGGAGGAACCCGCCTTGCAATGCCGAAGACAACTTGTGTGCCGAACTCGTCGTCATTGAAGCCTGGTTCAGGGGCTACTGAGGGAGTCCTGGATTAGGGGGTGTCCGGCTGGCCGGACTATGACCTTTGGCCGGACTCCCGGACTATGAAGATACAAGATTGAAGACTCCATCCCGTGTCCGGATGGGACATTCCTTGGCGTGGAAGGCAAGCTTGGCGATACGATATGAAGATCTACTCCCATTGTAACCGACTCTGTGTAACCCTAGCCCTCTCCGGTGTCTATATAAACCAGAGAGTTTTAGTCCGTAGGACGAACAACAATCATACCATAGGCTAGATTCTAGGGTTTAGCCACTCCGATCTCGTGGTAGATCTACTCTTGTACTACCCATATCATCAATATTAATCAAGCAGGAGTAGGGTTTTACCTCCATCGAGAGGGCCCGAACCTGGGTAAAAACATCGTGTCCCTTGTCTGCTATTACCATCCGCCTAGACGCGTAGTTCGGGACCCCCTACCCGAGATCTGCCGGTTTTGACACCGACAAAGACCCTGCCACCACACCAGCTCAGCAGCCTACCAGCTTACATGGCGTTGCACGCCTCATTGGCCTGGACGCGTGTCGAAGCAAGGAGAAGCGGCGACGGATGGGACGAGCTTCGTTGCCATCCCCGATAAAGCTAGAGGACACCTAAATAGTGCATTTAATGTGTTTTGTCCTATGATGTCAGGCGATAAGCTTGTACATTGCATACACTTTCCACTCCTGTGTGCCACTGTGACGTCCCCTTTTTCTATAAAAGGGGGCCCGAGGCATACGGAGGAAGGATTCACATCTTTTGGACTACGCACGCGCCGTAGCTAGTTCAAGAACTCAAGAACACTAAAATACACACCAAAGTAGGACTAGGGTATTATACATCCTCGCGGCTTGAACCTGGGTAAACGATCTTTGTGCTGGCTCCTAGACCCGCTCTTTCCGCAACCTTGCGCCCACCGACCGTAGTAGGGATTCCAGTGATTCCATAGGTGTCGTTTCCCACCGAAATCTTTGGCGCGCCAGGTAGGGGGCGCAGTTGTGAAAATCCGGTTGAGCAGCTAGTCTAGAGGTTCTTCATCGCCATGGCTCCCAAGAAGAATATGACGATGGCGATCGGTTCATCTGGAGCCGGGCGGCCCGTACCAGTGCGGGCAAGTGGCGGGACGGTCACGGACGGAAGTCGAGGCGTGGCCCGCGAACACCCACATCGCCCTGGCAGTCAAAGCCTAGCGAGCAGCATCGTTCATGCGCAAGACGACGAGCCGCACGCCGCCAAATCCATAGACGGAGCTGGCCCCCCCCCTGCAGGCAGCGCGGGGCCCTCCAAGGGCGGCGCCATGCCACCTACCGGCGGCGCGGCGACCTCCAAGACACCTACGCCGGCGCCGATGACGCGCTCTTCCCAAGTTGTGCGCGATGAGCAGCGTCACCATACTGGTGACCCTGGGCGCTGCCGTGGGAAGAGTCCTGTGCATCCTTCGCGGGACGAAGGAGGCCAGCATGCACACCAAAGTATTGGCGAAAACGGCGTGCGGCCGCAAGGCCGTGATAGAGCTCCTTCTAACGTGGTTAGAAGTCAAAGTGTGTCACGGTCCACACAACTTTCACCGCCGCCCACACCAGCAGAAGCTTTAGCATGCGCGCAGCTGCTCCTCGACTTTCCTCCTGCTGCGGAAAAGATCGACGAGTGGAGAGCCACCATCTAGAGCCTCGTCGGTGTCGCCAACAAAGATGAGCCGCGACTAGCAAGGCCCTTAGGCCGACGCTCCATCGAGCCACCGCATGCCAGTGGTGGAAGGGCCGGAGGTGATGCAGCCACGGTGCACTCTCCTCCCCCACGCCAGTTACCGCGGGTGTCGATCCATCGTGATGACGCTTGTGATAACATTTCCATAGCGTCGTCCGACCCACGGACCCATCGCGATCAGCGCCAAGTTCTTCGGGAGCGAGCCCTTGAAGACGCTCGAACCACCATCGAACACCGGTGTGGAGCGCGCCACCAGTCGGATAGGCGGGCAGGGCCTACTATGGACCACCCGACACCGGGAGGCTACGATGGCCTACCCTACGAGGTGGGTTGCCCAGCCTTTACCCGTGAGCTGTGGTAGTTCCATTGGCCCTCCCACCGCATGTTCAAGCCCGATGTTGGCGAGAAGTACAATGGCAAGACTCACCCGTCGGAGTTCCTCTGTCACGCCCTCGATGCGGCTATATCTCCCACGTGTCGAAGCACGACTTAGAGGCATAACCGCATTGAAAGCAATGTCGCAAGTGAGGCAATCTTCGCACAACCCATGTAATACATAAGGGAAAAGATACATAGTTGGCTTACAGTCGCCACTTCACACAATACATAAATAAACATCCATCATCCAGATTACACTCAAGGTCCGGCTACGGAACCAAAATAAAAGAAGACTACCCCAAATGCTACACAGATCCCCGATCGTCCCGACTGGGCTCCACTACTGATCATCTGGAAACGATACATAGTAACGACCAAGAGCCTCGTCAAATTCCCACTTCCGCTCAGTTGCGCCATCTGCGCTGGTATCATCGGCACCTGCATCTGTTTTGGTAGAATCTGTGAGCCACAGGGAATCAGCAATCTCACACCCGCGAGATCAGGACTATTTAAGCTCATAGGCAGGAAAGGTGTAATATAGTGGAGCTGCGGCGAGCACTAAGCATATATGGTGGCTATCATACGCAAGTGAGAGCGAGAAGAGAAGCAACGCGGCGGTCGAGAAGCTAAAAGTGATCAAGAAGTGACCCTGAAACTACTTACGTCAAGCATAACTCAAACCGTGTTCACTTCCCGGACTCCGCCGAGAAGAGACCATCACGGCTACACACGCGGTTGATGTATTTTAAAGAGATCAACTGTCATGTTATCTACAACCGGACATTAACAAATTCCCATCTGCCTCATAACCGCGGGCACGGCTTTCGAAAGATTAAATACCCTGCAGGGGTGTCCCAACTCAGCCCATCACAAGCTCTCACAATCAACGAAGGAATAGACCTTCTCCCGGGAAGACCCGATCAGTCTCGGAATCCCGGTTCGCAAAACATTTCGACAATGGTAAAACAAGACCAGCAAAGCTGCCCGAAGTGCCGACAAATCCCGATAGGAGCTGCACATATCTCGTTCTCAGGGCACACCGGATAGGTCAGCCTACGAGTAAAACCAGCCCTCGAGTTGCCCCGAGGTGGCCCTGCAGTCTGCCCGTTTCGGACCAACACTCGAAGGAGCACTGGCCCGGGGGGGGGGGGTTAAATAAAGATGACCCTCGGGTTCGCGAAAACCCAAGGGAAAAGGGGTATAGGTGGCCAATGGTAAAACCAAAGTTGGGCCTTGCTGGAGGAGTTTTATTCAAAGCGAACTGTTAAGGGGGTCCCATAAATCACCCAACCATGTAAGGAACGCAAACTCAAGGAACATAACACCGGTTTACGGTACTAGGGCGGCAAGAGTGGAACAAATCACCAGGCATAAGGCCTAGCCTTCCACCCTTTACCAAGTATATAAGGTGCATTAATATAAACAGAAGATATTGTGATATCCCAAAGGAACCACGTTCCGACCTGGAACAAACTTCATCTTCACCTGCAACTAACAATGCTATAAGAGGGGCTGAGCAAAAGCGGTGACATAGCCAATCAAATGTTGCTAGGAACAGGATGGTTAGAGGATTAACATGGCAATAGGTAGGCATGGTAAACAAAGGCAGGTAGGGCTAACATAGCGATAGAGCGAATACTAGCAAGCAAATATAGTAATGATATCGAAGGTATGGTCATCTTGCCTGCAAGGTTCTCAGAGTTGTCGAAGGCTGGATCCTCGTAAGCGTTCTCAACAGAGTCCTCGTGCACGTACTCGTCTCTTGGCTCTACCCAAAGCAAGAACACAAGCAAAGGAACCACAATAAATCACGGTGCAATGCACAAGCAACATGATGCAATACATGTCATGATACGCGAGAAGTGATATGCAATGCTTATGCATGCTTCGGAAGGAAGGATGATGAACAAGGCATCAACTTGGCAAACCAAGTATGCCGCTGGAAAGATGAGATGATTTCGGTCGAAATCGATATAAAGATCACCGGGAACGGATGCACGGTGTGCAAATGACAAGCACGACAAGAATGACACAACGCTGCGATTTACAGCACGATGCTACTTTGCAAGCAACAAGAAACTATGTTACAGCACCCCAACATAAAAACAAAGCATACGGGAATGATCTACAGGAGATGCTTTACAAAAGAGGAACACTGAGCTACGGCTCATTCACAACATAACAGGTTCAAACAAGCATGGAGATATGCAATATTTCAACAAGCTGGAAATGGCATAAACAGCAGCACGAAGCAATGTTCAGAGCAGGTTATCAACATGATACAGGAACTTATAATAGCAAACTAAGGCATGGCATGAATCTACTCAAATCCTAGATCAAAGGTCCCTTATTGACCATAAGCCAGAAAGGATCAGAAAATATAATGGCACCCACGTAAACATAGCAAGTTTCGTTAACAGATTTCAGCAAGCAAGCATGGCATTGGAATAAAAATGAAGGCACCTTCGTGAGCTCGATGCACTCACTACAGAGCTCCTCATGACAAACTAAGCATACATCCATCAAGAAGGCATGACATAGAAGCTACACATGACAAGGAACAACATCATGGCATATCCAGATCAACTACAACAACCCCGACAAAGTTGAACAATTCGTAAACAATCTGCCAGGAAACGATCTGAAGCAAAAGTAGAGCACGAAAAAGACATGCTAGACTACTCCATAATCTCAACCAGGACCATGAATGGATAGAGAAAAACCATGTCTACAAAACACCCTTACTGAAGTATCTCAAATTATGCATGGATTTAACTGTAGCAACTTGTTTACATGGCAACATTTTTACAGCAGAACAGGAACTGAAAACAGAGTTAACACGAAGCCTAGTTTGCATGCTTGTGCTAGTCACCACATTGATCACAAAAATACATGGTAAGCACCTCTGTAAAGAAGACATAGCCTAGTTCAAAACACATTTAGGGATCACCCTCATAGGATGCACACATTAATCATGGCAAAAATGACAAAAGAGCTCGTTCTGATAAGTCTGCAACTACAGAAATGAAGCCCTCTTCTAACAGCATTTTGGGCATCCAGATGAACTCAAATGCAAATGATGGAATGGAATGAAATGATGTACTCCTCGAGGTGAACAGTTTGACATATCATACGCACGAAACGGATCTACGGGTGCGAAGATGCGATGCAATGAACATGTGAAGATTTCTGCAGAAAATAAAGACTTAGGCGATTTTGGAGGGGGAGAGAGAGAGGTCAACCGTATCCTGGATCTGAGATCCGGCCGGAGCTGGGCTCGGGCTCGCCGGAGGCGACGGCGGCCGGGGCGAGGAGAGGCGGGGCGGCGCTGGAGGAGGCCGGAGGGGCGGCGCGCCGGCGGAGGAGGCCGGAGGCGGCGACCGGAGGCGGGGCCGGGCCGGGACGGAGGCGGGGCGGAGCCGCGGGGCGCGGGATCGGCGGCGGTCGGGCGGCCGGACGGCGGCGAAGGGGGAGGCAGCCGGATCGGCAGCGGGGCGGAGCCGCGGGGCCGGCGGCGCGTGGCAGCGGCGGAAGCCGGAGGCGGCGGCGCGGGAGGCGTCCCGGGCGGCGCGCGGGGGCGGCGAGGACGCGGGCCGCGGGGGCCGGCTGCGGGCCGGGCGGGCCTGGCGCGGCCGGCGGCGGTGGGCGGTGGCGGGACCCACGTGGCAGCGCCCGATTCGCTGGGCGGCCGCGGCGGACGTGTCCGGCTGCGGCCGGACGTGTCCGGGGGCGGCGGGGACGAAATTTTTAGGGTTTCATCCGGATTTCGGGGGAGGGGTCTTTATATAGGCATAGAGGGAGCTAGGAGAGTCCAAATGAGGTGTAGTTTTCGCCCACACGATCGTGATCGAACGACCGAGAGCATGGAGGGGAGTTAGATGGGTTATTGGGCTGTTTTGGAGGGGTGTTGGGCTGCAACTTAAAAGAGGCCTCTGCGGGAGAGCAGTTAACCGTTAGAGTACCAAACGAGCTCCAAACGTCCCAAAACTTGACAGGTGGTCTACCGGTGCTATACCAGGGCCACGTGGCAAGGCTCGGTCCATTCCGAGAACGTTCAACACCCGCACAACGAAAGAAGACAAGAGGGGTGCGCCGGTGCATGTGGGAGTGTCGGATTGCGAAACGGACAACGGGGAAAATGCTTGGATGCATGAAACGAACACGTATGCAAAATGAAATGCACATGATGACATGGTATGATATGCATGACATGAATAAAATGAAAAACAAAAGACAAAACCCAACCACGGAGGGAATATCATATCACATAGCCGAAAATGGCAAGAGTTGGAGTTACAAAGATGGAAAGATACATCCGGGGTGTTACATCCTCAACATCTACACCATCCGATGCAAGCTGCTGGAGCCCGCGATGACAAGGTGCTTACCAATTACTTCCCGTTGGCACTTAAGCCTAATGTCATGTCATGGTTGATGCACTTGCCAGCGGATTCCATTTCTTCTTGGTCAGATTTGTGTCATGAGTTTGTTGGTGCCTTCACTGGAGGCCATCAAGCTCATGGCCAGGCAAGCGATCTGCATATAATCCCCTAGAAGGAAGGTGAAAATCTATGCAAGTACATCCAAAGGTTTAGCCGGGTGCAGTACAACATCCCAGATGTTCACGCCGCCGCCGTGATCAGCACGTTCCATCAGAATGTGTGCAACCACAAGATGCGTGAAGAGCTGGTGATGAAAAAGGTCAAAGATGTGGCCGAACTTTATGTTCTGGCTGATAGGTGCGCTCGAGCTAAAGAGGGAAGGAAGTACCCCGGCGAGGATGCTGGTGCGGAAACCGACTCCACAGATGAAGACACCGCCGCCCCGATGAAGAAGGGCTGGTGCCACAACAGAAAGCGCAAGGGCAAGGCTGTGCTTGCCATCAAGGGATCCGACGACACCGATGCTACCAAGAAGGCCAAGGCAAGCGACCCCGGCAAGGAAATTGCCGGGTGCGCCGCTTGCCGGGCCTTGGTGGCTGCCGACAAGCAAGGAAGCTCCGACAAGCAGTGCTGCAAGATCCACTGCAGCAAGGGCCACGACCTCCAGAACTGCCGACAAGTTGAGTGCTTGCTGAGAAGCAAAAAGCTGAGTATAAGAGGCGAGACAAGGAGAAGGGTCGGGACGGTGCCGAAGGATCCGGCAATAAGCGTGGCAGCCAAGGAGGCCGCCGCGGCAAGGATAACTAGCAAGAGAGGCCCGCCCGGGGCCGCGAGAAGAAGCAGGAAGACGATGATCATGACGAGGATGACGAGTCCGGTGAACTCGAGTTTCAAAAAGCTACGGAGGCCATGTGCATCGACGGTGGAGCCTTGCTGCACACCTCTCACCGCCAGCTCAAGCGGTCGGCGTGTGAGATCGCAGCGGCCGAGCCATCATTCGACGCTCAGAAGCCACTGAAGTGGTCCAGCACGCCTATCATTTTTTACACCAAGGACCACCCTGATTTCACAACTGCGGTCGGGTGTCTGCCGTTGTTGGTTTCACCAACAATACGCAAACCTCAAGGTGACGAAGATGCTAGTTGACGGCGCGGCCGGTCTGAACTTGATCTCGCCTGTTGTGATAAAAAGGTTGCAGATTCCTGATGAAGACCTTGAAGAGACGGGCACGTTTCAAGGGGTCAACCTGGGAAGGAGTCAGCCGAAGGGTAAGGTCACGCTGCCCGTGACATTTGGAGGCGAGTTGAACTACAGGACGAAGAGGATTGTCTTTGATGTAGCCAAGATCCCCTTGCCCTACAATGGGATCCTCAGTCGCCCGACACTAGACAAGTTCATGGCGGCGTCACACTACGCCTATAACACGCTGAAGATGCATGGGCCGATGACCATCATTACCATCCCCTCCGACAAGAAGGATGCGCTGATCTGCGCTGACCAACTCTACCGGGAAGCAGTTGCGGCGACTTCCGCCAAGGCACTTGCTCCTGCCGCCGAAGCCCCGAGAAGGAGGAAGACCGACGAGACCTCTCGCACCCACTCTGGCAAGCTCACCTCTTTGGAGTGTTGTGCTCCCGTCGAGGACGTGCCAGACAGCTCCACCGGCAAGAGCAAGAAATCCAGAGCTGCACCACCAGAGACCAAGAAGGTGTCCGTCAAGGAGGATGGCATGGGAGGGGCTTTCACCATAAGCTCCACCCTCGATAGCAAATAGGAAGGCGCACTCGTCACTTTCCTGTGGGCGAATGTTGATGTGTTTGCGTGACAAGCATCCGACATCCCCGGTGTTCCTAGGGAGGTGATTGAGCACCATCTTGCTGTTTGTCCTCATGTGCGACCCATCAAGCAAAAGGTCAGGAAGCAAGCTTTGGAAAGGCAGGAGTTCATTACAGAGGAGATCAGGAAGCTGGAGGCGGTAGGCTTGGTGAGAGGAGTACTCCATCCAACGTGGTTGGCCAATCCGGTGGTGGTACGGAAGGCAAATGGGAAGTGGATGCAGTGTATTGATTACACATATATCAATAAGGCCTGTCCAAAAGACCCTTTCCCGTTGCCACGCATTAACCAGATTGTTGACTCCACGGCCGGGTGTGATTTGTTATCATTCCTTGATGCCTACTTGGTATACCACCAGATTTTCATGACGAGAGAAGATGAAGAGAAGACATCATTCATCACCCCATGTGGTACGTATTGCTTTTTACGGATGCCTTTCGGGTTGAAGAGTGCTGGCTCAACGTTTGCAAGAGCAGTCCAAATTGGTTTTGAGCCCCAGCTACAAAGAAATATGGAAGCTTATATGGATGACATAGTGGTCGAAACCAAGGACAAGGCAACACTTGTACAAGATTTGGAAGAGACGTTTGCAAATTTGCGCAAGATCAACCTCAAGCTGAACCCTGAGAAGTGTGTCTTCGGTGTTCCGTCTGGCAAACTTCTCGGGTTCTTTGTGTCACAACATGGGATCGAGGCGAATCCAGACAAGATCAAGGCCATTGAGCAGATTGAGGCGCCTAGGCGGATCAAGGATGTGCGTCGGCTCACTGGCTGCGTTGCCGCCATGAACAGATTCATCTCCAAGTCTGCTGAGCGTGCCCTTCCCTTTTTCAAAATCTTGAAAAAGGCAGGCCCAATGGAGTGGACCCCAGAGGCTGTAGCAGCTTTGCAGGATTTGAAGAAAAACCTCTCCTCCACGCCGATACTAGTTGCGCCTAAACCACAAGAGTTGGTGCTGCTGTATCTAGTGGTAACAAATCAAGTGGTCAGCGCCGCACTAGTGGTGCAGAGGGAGGTCGACGAAGGGGCAGTGGAAACGGCAGGACTGGCGGATGGTGTGCCAAAGCTCCCCCCGGTAGGGCCTGGTACTTGCAAGGCGAGGCCCCCGGCAGGGTCTGACGCCGGCGGGACAGGGCCTGTGCAACCAAATGAAGTGGTCCAGAAGAATAAGATGATGCAACACTCGGTTTACTTTGTCAGCTCCCTCTTGCAGGGGACTAGGTCAAGGTACTCCGGTGTGCAGAAATTGCTCTTCGGCCTCCTTATGGCCTCGAGGAAGCTGCGTCATTACTTCCAAGTGCACGAGATCACCGTCGTCACCCGCCTCCCATTGCAACGGATACTACATAACCCGGACGCAACCAGGAGGATTGTGGAATGGGCCTTGGAGCTGTCGAGCTTTGGTTTGAAGTTTGAAAGTACTTTGACGATCCAAAGCGGAGTCTTGGCAGAGTTCATTGCAGAGTGGACCTCGATACCCCACGAAGAGATCGAGGAGACCACTCTTCCCGGCAAGGAAACAAGTCGCCACTGGATTATGTACTTTGGCGGGGCTTTCTCGCTGCAAGGTGCTGGTGCTGCTGTGCTGCTTGTCGCACCCACCGGAGAGCACCTCAAGTATGTAGTCCAGATGCACTTTCCCAGGGATATGTCGACGAACAACACTGCTGAATACGAGGGATTGCTTGCCGATCCCAGGATCGCGGCAGACCTCGGGATCAAGAAGCTCATCGTCAGGGGTGATTCACAGCTTGTCGTCAGGCAGGTGAACATGGATTATCAAAGCCCGTTGATGGAGGCCTATGTAGATGAGGTGAGGAAGGTGGAGGAACATTTTGACGCTATACAGGCGGAGCAAGTTCCCTGACTGGAGAACGACATCGCCGACTACCTGTCGAAGCGCGCTACCTTCAAACTACCTATGGAACCAGGTACTTTTGTGCTTCGGTTAACTCAACCATCCATTGAACCATCGACAGAGCAGAACAAGCGGAGGAAATCAGGCCCTGGCAAGTACCTTCCCACCGAGCTCCCAGGAGCCGCTGTCAAAGATGTTGCCGGGGACACTGAGCCTGCCATGGGGCAACCGATTCTGACAAGGCGTCAAGCCCTGGCCGTAGAGAAGGCTGCTCCCATGGCAGAGGAAATGCCTTTAGTCCTTGTCATCGAGCCCCAGGCTCCGATATGGGCACAACATACCATTCGATTCCTCCAAACAGAGGAGCTTCCTAAGGAGCAAGAAGAAGCGGAGAGAGTAGCCCGTCGGTCTGCCATGTATCAGTTCATTGACAATGTTCTGAACAGAAAAAGACTGACCGGAGTGAAATTGAAGTGCATTCACCGGGAGGAAGGACTGGAGCTATTGGGCGAGATACATGGAGGCATATGTGGCTCCCACAGGGTCGAGGGCCCTAGCCGGCAAGGCCTTCCGACAAGGTTTCTTCTGGCCCACTGCCCTCCAGGATGCAACAGCACTAGTAACCAAGTGTGAAGCGTGTCAGTTCCATTCAAATAAGCTTCATCAGCTAGCTCAAGCCCTTCAAACAATCCCTCTCTCCTGGCCATTTTTGGTCTGGGGGCTCAACATACTAGGCCCTTTCCCCCGCGTTGTCGGGGGCTTTGAGTACTTGTACATTGCAATCGACAAGTTCACAAAGTGGCCAGAGGTGGAAGCAGAGAGGAAGGTGACAGCGTAGCCAGCCATCAAATTCTTCAAGGGGCTAATTTGCCGTTTTGGTGTGCCAAATAGAGTCATCACCGACAACGGCACGCAGTTCACAAGCCACACCTTCATGTAATACACCCAAGACCTCGGCATCAAGGTCTGTTTCGCTTCCGTGGCACACCCACGGAGCAACGGCCAGGCAGAGAGGACAAATGCTGAAGTACTGCGAGGCCTGAGGACAAAGACTTTTGACAGGCTGCACAAAAGCGAAAGGCGCTGGATTGATGAGTTGCCGGCGGTTCTTTGGTCGATCAGAACGATGCCAAATCGAGCCACCGGCCAGACACCCTTTGCCCTGGTATACGGGGCAGAGGCAGTTCTCCCCACGGAACTCACATACAGGTCACCTCGAGTGCTCGCTTATGACGAGCTTGAGCAAGAGGGATTGCGGCAATATGATGCAACGCTCCTCGTCATCTTCGGGCGGCTGTGAGAGTAATGCGCTACCAGCAAGCCTTGTGTTGCTACCATAGCCGCAAGGTTCATGCCCGAAGCTTTGAGGAAGGCGACCTTGTTCTTCGGTGCGTTCAATCGGCCAAGAATTCCAACAAGTTGACACCAAAGTGGGAAGGCCCTTATCGGGTATTACGAGTCACCAGGCCCGGCGCAGTCCACTTGGAGACCGAAGATGCCATTCTAGTGAGCAACTCCTGGAACATCGAACATCTTCGCAAGTTTTACCCATAAAGCACGGTTGTCGGGCCCCTCGACAGACCACCTTTTGTACGAGCCTTGCCGGCAAGGCATGTAACCCTCTATACAAAGCCAGGCGCAGACCCTGAGCATAAATAAATGAAGAGCTGGCGCCCTAAGTTATAGCATGCATGCTAGGTTGAGTCTCTCCCTCAGTTAGGGTTGATAGTGCTAAGCAGCGACTAACCCATAGCATAGAGGTCGAGTGTGTGTCTCTCTGTTCCTTTCCATCCTCTTTGGTTCGCAGGGTACATGGACATTTCAGCTGAGCTATTTGGAAGAAAGAGAACAAGCCGGCGCTCTGGTCCCGGCAAGCCAAGGTTGTCGGGGGTTGCAAACACAAGTGTCCAAGCACGGCAAGCCAAGGTTGCTGGGGGACTGCAGATTCAGATAAGTCCTTTATCCCCTGTTGTGCATTTCCGTATGGAATTGGGACGTATGAAACCTCGTTTTATTCCTAGGCCACCGTGCTCCCCTTTTCCTGTACCCAAGAACTATTCCCTGGGTCGGAACTTGGTTGTAGTCGCGGTGACAAGGAAGCAAACGAATGGCCTAACCCTACTTCGCCCCTGCCTCCGCCAAAAGCGTGAGTATGGTCGAATGAAGTAAGGGGACGGCAAGGCCTGTTGCCGGGTGACAATGTTTATCTTAAAAATAACGAGGATTCATTCCTTGGCATGGGCTTCGCTCACGCACAAAGAACTCGGCAAGCACCCTTTTTTCATTAATACGTCCCAAACATGTACAGTTCGTACGGAATGTAAACATGAGCAAGGGGATTACAAGTTTTAAATTTAACCAAGGCCCGTAGGCTTACAAACTAAAAAGAGATAAGATGCCCGTGATCCCTGTTCTTGCTCCTTTCCTCCCAGGTCCGGTAGGTGAAAGCGAAAAGGGAGCGACGGGGAACGTGCTGATGGAGAGCTTGACGAGGAAGGCCCTCGGCAGGGCACGTGGCTGAGGGAGGCGTGACGCGGTCAGTCAGAGTCGGAGTCGGCGTTCCCCCGCTCGACGCCCTCATCGTCACTATCGCTGTCCTCCTCATCACTCCCGCTTGAGGAGGAGTCTTCGTCATCAGTGGAGCTCTCCACACAACACTTTAGGCGAGTTCCAAAGTCCCCAAAGACCTTAACGGAGAGTGATACGTCTCCGTCGTATCTATAATTTTTGATTATTCCATGCCAATATCCTACAACTTTCATATACTTTTGGCAACTTTTTATTGATCCAGTGCCCAGTGCGAGTTCCTGTTTGTTGCATGTTTTATGTTTCGCAGAAATCCAATATCAAACGGAGTACAAAAGGGATAAAAACGGACGGAGAATTATTTTGGAATATTTGTGATTTTTGGGAAGAAAAATCAACGCGAGACGGTGCCCGAGGGGGCCACGAGGTAGGGGGCGTGCCCTGGACCCTCGTGAGCACCCCGTAAGGAGGCTGAAGCTCTTCTATTCCCGCAAGAAAGCTAATTTTATGAGAAAAATTTGGGCGAATGATTCACCCCAATCGGAGTTACGAATCTCCAGATATAAAATAAACAGTGAAAGGGAAGGATCTGGGAACGCAGAAACAGAGATAGACAGAGAGACAGATCCAATCTCGGAGGGGCTCTCGCCCCTCCCATGCCATGGGAGCCAAGGACCAGAGGGGAAACCCTTCTCCCATCTAGGGAGAAGGTCAAGGAAGAAGAATAAGAAGGGGGGCTCTCTCCCCCTTGCTTCCGGTGGCGCCGAAATGCCGCCGGGGGCCATCATCATCACTGTGATCTTCACCAACACCTCCGCCATCTTCAACAACATCTCCTTCACCTTCCCCCATCCATATTCAGCGGTCCACTCTCCCGCAACCCGCTGTACCCTCTACTTGAACATGGTGCTTTATGCTTCATATTATTATCTAATGATGTGTTGCCATCCTATGATGTCTGAGTAGATTTTCGTTGTCCTATCGGTGATTGATGAATTGCTATGATTTGTTTAATTTGCTTGTGGTTATGTTGCTATTCTATTGTGCCCTCCGTGTCGCGCAAGCGTGAGGGATTCCCGTTGTAGGGTGTTGCAATACGTTCATGATTCGCTTATAGTGGGTTGCTAGAGTGACAGAAGCTTAAACCCGAGTAAGGGGATTGTTGCGTATGGGATAAAGGGGACTTGATGCTTTAATGCTATGGTTGGGTTTTACCTTAATGAACTTTAGTAGTTACGGATGCTTGCTAGAGTTCCAATCATAAGTGCATATGATCCAAGAAGAGAAAGTATGCTAGCTTATGCCTCTCCCACATAAAACTTGCTATCGGTCTAGTAAAGTAGTCAATTGCTTAGGGACAATTCCACAACTCCTACCACCACTTTTCCAGACTCGCTATATTTACTTTATTGCATCTTTATCTAAATAGCCCCTAGTTTATATTTACGTGCTCTTTATTATCTTGCAAACCTATCCAAGAACACCTACTAATTACTTCTAGTTTCATACTTGTTCTAGGTAAAGCGAACACTAAGCATGCGTAGAGTCGTATCAGTGGCAGATAGGACTTGAGAGGATATTTGTTCTACCTTTATCTCCTCATTGGGTTTGACACTCTTACTTATCGAAAAAGGCTACAATCGATCCCGTATACTTGCGGGTTATCAAGACCTTTTTCTGGCGCCGTCGCCGGGGAGTCATAGCGTGGGGTGAATATTCTCGTGTGTGCTTGTTTGCTTTATCACTAAGTAATTTTTATTTGCTGTTCTTAGTTATTTCCTATCTTTAGTTGTGGGTAGGAAATGCTAAATACTAAAAAAATTAGTTGTACCTATTGAACCAATGGTTGAAGAACCACTCAAAATCTATCACACTCCTGAAGCTTTTTACTTGGATCATCTTCGATCCTTTTGTGCTCGTGCTGAAACCCCCACTAGCTTAGTTAAGGGAAAATCTTTAGATGAGCATGCTTGTTATGTGTGACACTGTATATCTGAAAAAGGGAAACTTTTACTGGATCAAATTCATCGTTTGCAATGCTATGCTTGGAATTTATGTCAAATATATGATGTTACTTGTTGTTCTGAAAACCCTAAGAAACACCTTCCCTACCAATGTGAGTTTAGTGATAATGGAATCGTATATTCATATGCTAAGGGTGTTTATAATTACTATGGTGTTCAACATATTGAAGAATTTGCTGCTTTTAAGGGTGCTTATGAAATTGCTTCTTTGATTGAAAAGTATGATGCTACTTTCTACAAATCTGAAAATTTTGCCATACTTGAATATTGTTATGATAAATATGCTTCTAATGCCTATGTTAAACCATATATTGAGGACTTCTCCGCTGTCCAAGAATAGACTAATATTTTGCAGGAAGCTACGGAAGAAGAAATTACTGAAACTGAGCTCATTGGATGAAAAAGATGATGAGGAGAGCGAAGAACAAAAGGAGGAAGAGCGGATTAGCTACCCGTGCCCACCTTCTAATGAGAGTAACTCTTCAACTCATACATTGTTTAATTCCCCTTCGTTCTTACCGAAGGATGATTGCTATGATGATTGTTATGACCCCGTTGATTCTCTTGAAATATCCCTTTCTGATGATGCTTGCTATGCTTGTGGCCAAGATGCCAATATGAATTATGCTTATGGAGATGAACTTGCTATAGTTCCTTATGTTAAACATGAAATAGTTTCTATTGCACCCACGCATGATAGTCCTATTATCTTTTTGAATTCTCCAAACTACACTATATCAGAGAAGTTTGTGCTTATTAAGGATTATGTTGATGGGTTGCGTTTTACTTCTACACATGATGATTTTGATAGATGTAATATGCATATGCCTGTTTCTCCTACTTGCAATTATTATGAGAGAGGAACTATATGTCCACCTCTCTATGTTTCCAACACAATAGAAATGCAAGAAACTACTTATACTATGCATTGGCCTTTACTTGGTGTGCATGAATTGTTCTTTTATGACATGACGATGCATAGGAAGAGAGTTAGACTTCGTCATTGCTTGATATATGTTACTTTGTGCTCACTACTAAATTACAAACTATTGCTAATTAAAATTGGCTTTGATATACCTTGGGATCCGAGTGGATTCATTACTTGAGCACTATATGCCTAGCTTAATGGCTTTAAAGAAAACGCTGCCAGGGAGACAACCCGGAAGTTTTAGAGAGTCATTTATTTCTGTTGAGTGCTTTTATATAGTCTAAAAACAAAAATTAAAGAGGGAAACCCAAAACTTTTCAAAAAGGAAAGTGAAAGTGAGAAAGACAAGCATTGTTGAAGTGGGGGAGCTCCTTGAACTTTGTTCATGCTCACGGAAACTTTGTGAATCTTGATTAAAGAAACTTTTCAACAAAAATAATCACCCCCTTGTACAATTCCATTGTATTATAAAAATAATGTGCCAAGGTTTGCCTTTAGGATGTTTACATGCTTGTAGGTTTGTACGGTGCAGGACAGAAACTTTGGCTGTAGTGCGCGATTTTACATTTTACTGGAACGTTAAACGATTCTGATTCTTTTTGCGCTGTCTTTCTGAACAAATTGTTTATTTTTCCTAATTTTGGTAGAATTGTTTGGGTACCAGAAGTATGGTGAATGTTCAGATTGCTACAGACTGTTCTGTTTTTGACAGATTCTGTTTTTGATGCATAGTTTGCTTGTTTTGATGAAACTATCAATTTCTATCAGTGGATTAAGCCATGGAAAAGTTATATTATAGTAGACACAATGCAAAAACAAAATATGAATTGGTTTGAAACAGTACTTAGAGTAGTGATTTGCTTTATTATGCTAACGGATCTTACCGAGTTTTCTGTTGAAGTTTTGTGTGGATGAAGTGTTTGATCGAGGATGACTCGATATGAGGAAAAGGAAGAGAGGCAAGAGCTCAAGATTGGGGATGCCCAAGGCACCCCAAGTAAATATTCAAGGAGACTCAAGCGTCTAAGCTTGGGGATGCCCCGGAAGGCATCCCCTCTTTCTTCAACAAGTATCGGTATGTTTTCGGATTCATTTCATTCATGCGATATCTGCAAGTCTTGGAGCGTCTTTTGCATTTAGTTTTCATTTTTATTTTATGCACCATGCTGGTATGAGATAGTCCTTGTTTGATTTGTAGAATGCTCATTGCACTTCACTTAAATCTTTTGAGTATGGCTTTATAGAATGCTTCATGTGCTTCACTTATATCATTTGAAGTTTGGATTGCCTGTTTCTCTTCACATAGAAAACCGCCATTTGTAGAATGCTCTTTTGCTTCACTTATATTTGTTAGAGCGTGGGCATATCTTTTGTAGATAGAATTAAACTCTCTTGCTTCACTTATATCTATTTAGAGAGATGACAGGAATTGGTCATTCACATGGTTAGTCATAAAATCCTACATAAAACTTGTAGATCACTGAATATGATATGTTTGATTCCTTGCAATAGTTTTGCGATATAAAGCTGGTGATATCAAAGTCGTGCTAGTGGGGTAATTGTGAAATTTAGAAATACTTGTGTTGAGGTTTGCAAGTCCCGTAGCATGCACGTATGGTAAAAGTTGTGTGACAAATTTGAAGCATGGGGTGTTCTTTGATTGCCTTCCTTATGAGTGGAGGTCGGGATCGCGCCATGGTTAACTCCTACCAACCCTTCCCCTAGGAGCATGCGTAGTAGTACTTTGCTTCAAGGGCTAATAAATTTTGCAATAAGTATATGAGTTCTTTATGACTAATGTGAGTCCATGGATTATACACACTCTTACCTTTCCGCAATTTGCTAGCCTCTACTGTACCGTGCATTGCCCTTTCTCACCTCGAGAGTTGGTGCAAACTTCGCCGGTGCATCCAAACCCCGTGATATGATATGCTCTATCACACATAAGCCTCCTTATATCTTCCTCAAAACAGCCACCATACCTACTTATCATGGCATTTCCATAGCCATTCTGAGATATATTGCCATGCAACTTCCATCATCATCATATACATGACTTGAGCATTCATTGTCATAATGCTTTGCATGATCGTAAGATAGCTAGCATGATGTTTTCATGGCTTGTCCATTTTTTGATGTCATTGGTACGCTAGATCATTGCACATCCCGGTACACCGCCGGAGGCATTCATATAGAGTCATAACTTTGTTCGAGATATCGAGTTGTAATATTGAGTTGTAAGTAAATAAAAGTGTGATGATCATCATTATTAGAGCATTGCCCCAGTGAGGAAAGGATGAAGGAGACTATGATTACCCCACAAGTCGGGATGAGACTCCGGACTTTATGAAAAATAAAGGAGGCCAAAGAAGCCCAAATAAAAAAAGAGGCTAAAGAAGCCCACCAAAAAAATAAAAAAAATTAAAAAAGAAGAAAATATAAAAATGAGAGAAAAGAGAGAAGGGGCAATGTTACTATCCTTTTACCACACTTGTGCTTCAAAACAGTACCTTGTTCTTCCTATAGAGAGTCTCTTGAGTTATCACTTTCATATACTAGTGGGAATTTTCATTATAGAACTTGGCTTGTATATTCCGATGATGGGCTTCCTCAAATGCCCGAGGTCTTCATCAACAAGCAAGTTGGATGCACACCCACTTAGTTTTCAGTTTGAGATTTCATACACTTATAGCTCTCAGTGCATATGTTGCATGGCAATCCCTGCTCCTCGCATTGACATCAATTGATGGGCATCTCCATAGCCCGTTGATTAGCCGCGTCGATGTGAGACTTTCTCCCTTTTTGTCTTCTCCACACAACCTCCATCATCATACTCTACTCCACCCATAGTGCTATATCCAAGGCTTGCGCTCATGTATTGCGTGAGGGTTGAAAAGGCTGAAGAGTGTTAAAAAGTATCAACCAATTGCTTGGCTGGAACCGGGGTTGTGCATGATGGGAGAATTTTGTGTGACGAAAATGAAGCATGGCCAAACTATATGATTTTGTAGGGACAAGCTTTCTTTGGCTATGTTATTTTGATAAGACATAATTGCTTTATTAGTATGCTTGAAGTATTATTGTTTTTATGTCAAATGATAGACTATTGCTTTGAATCACTCATGTCTTAATATTCATGCCATGATTAGATATATGATCAAGATTATGCTAGGTAGCATTCCACATCAAAAATTATCTTTTTTTATCATTTACCTACTCGAGGACGAGCAGGAATTAAGCTTGGGGATGCTGATACGTCTTCGTCATATCTATAATTTTTGATTGTTCCATGCCAATATCGTACAACTTTCATATACTTTTGGCAACTTTTTATATTATTTTTTGGGACTAACATATTGATCCAGTGCCCAGTGCGAGTTCCTGTTTGTTGCATGTTTTATGTTTCACAGAAACCCAATATCAAACGGATTCCAAACGGGATAAAAATGGACGGAGAATTATTTTGGAATATTTGTGATTTTTGGGAAGAAAAATCAACGTGATACGGTGCCCGAGGGGGCCACGAGGCAGGGGGCGCGCCTGGACCCTCGTGGGCACCCCGTAAGGCGGTTGACACTCTTCTTTGGCCGCAAGAAAGCTAATTTTATGAGAAAAATATGGGCGAAAGATTCACCCCAATCGGAGTTACGGATCTCCGGATATAAAAGAAATGGTGAAAGGGAAGGATCAAGGAACACAGAAACAGAGAGAGACAGAGAGACAGATCCAATCTCGGAGGGGCTCTCGCCCCTCCCATGCCATGGGAGCCAAGGACCAGAGGTGAAACCCTTCTCCCATCTAGGGATAAGGTTAAGGAAGAAGAAGAAGAAGAAGGGGGGCTCTCTCCCCCTTGCTTTTGGTGGCACCGGAACGCCGCCGGGGGCCATCATCATCACCGTGAACTTCACCAACACCTCATCCATCTTCACAAACATCTCCATCACCTTCCCCCATCCATATTCAGCGGTCGACTCTCTAGCGACCCGTTGTACCCTCTACTTGAACATGGTGCTTTATGCTTCATATTATTATCCAATGATGTGTTTCCATCCTATGATGTCTGAGTAGATTTTCGTTGTCCTACCAGTGATTGATGAATTGCTATCATTGGTCTAATTTGCTCGTGGTTATGTTGATGTCCTATTGTGCCCTCCGTGTCACGCAAGCATGAGGGATTCCCTCTATAGGGTGTTGCAATACGTTCATGATTCGCTTATAGTGGGTTGCTAGAGTGACAGAAGCTTAAACCCGAGTAAGGGGATTGTTGCATATGGGATAAAGGGGACTTGATGCTTTAATGCTATGGTTGGGTTTTACCTTAATGATCTTTAGTAGTTGCAGATGCTTGCTAGAGTTCCAATCATAAGTGCATATGATCCAAGAAGAGAAAGTATGTTAGCTTATGCCTCTCCCACATAAAACTTGCTATCGGTCTAGTAAAGTAGTCAATTCCTTGGGACAATTCCACAACTCCTACCACCACTTTTATACACTCGCTATATTTACTTTATTGCATATTTATCTAAACAGCCCCTAGTTTATATTTACGTGCTCTTTATTATCTTGCAAACCTATCCAACAACACCTACTAAGTACTTCTAGTTTCATACTTGTTCTAGGTAAAGCAAACACTAAGCGTGCGTAGAGTCGTATCAGTGGCAGATAGGACTTGAGAAGATATTTGTTCTACCTTTAGCTCCTCGTTGAGTTCGACAGTCTTACTTATCGAAAGAGGCTACAATTGATCCCGTATACTTGCGGGTTGTCAGAGAGCAGGCCGTTCTCCATTAGTTTAAATTAGAGAATGAGCTCCTCCATCAGGCTGTGTATACGAGCGAAGGTCTTCCATCCGTAGCGAAGATACATGACGTGAGGGGCGTGAAAGTCGACTTCAACCTGCGTGCCGCCATTCCTGCAGCCCCTCATATGCAATCTCAAAGTCTGCGTCGGGTCGAGCTCCATCTCCCGAGCGAATGGAGTAGGGAGATGAAGACGACGGCGCACTGGCCGGTGCAGCCTGATGAAGAACTCGCGGGGCTGGTCCCCGGCGTGGCCCTCCATTGGGGAGGGACCGCTGGCGGAGGCGAGGCCGGAGCATCGCCCCGTCCTCCTCCTCCCCGAGCACCACGACAACCTCGGCCTCGGCCCTCCCCCTCCCTCTCGTGGCCGGCTCCGCCGTCACGAGCTCTTGGGAAGGAGTGACACACTATCAAGCAGAGACCCTCGACGGCATCGTCGAAGTGCTAGCGTGCCCTCTCGCCATGGCAAAAGAAAGAAAGGAGCCAAGGTTGAAGGAGATGGATGATGAAAGATTAAGAGGAGCCATCCTCCCCCTCCTTATAACAGGGCAGGGTTGGGGCTCGGCCGCCCCACTCAACCAATCCGGCCATCAGGGGCGCAGGGAATCAAGACCGACCCGTTGCTCCAATCAGCACGACCCGGTTTCCCGCCTCGTCATTCAAGGCCCGTGCCCCCCGCTCTCACTGACTACCATCTCCGGGGCATGGGGGACACGTGGCGAGCAAGCAGAAATAAAGGGGACAAGTGAGGTGATCGCTTTCCACCCCGTGATCATGGGGCACGAGCGCCTTGAAGGCCATGACCCGAGTCCACCTAGTAAATGAGTCGCGCCCCTACAGCTTCCCCTATTTTTCTGGGGAGGACGCGGACCGCCTCTTTACTATTAACCGCGGGGTGACGCAAGCATGCTGCAGTCACCCCACGCACGACCCCCACGTCACGCATTTGACGCGGGTCGTGGGGAAGCGTAGCGGACAAAGAAGTTACCACGGTAAAAATCCACCCCGCCTGCCCGCGCACCGTTTTGGGCCTAGCCCAACAACGCGTCGCGCTTATCTGTGGCCCATGCCCGGGGGCTCCTGTCGGTGTACAAGACTAGGGGCTCTCTTTTGTACCCCTTTCCTTGTGCACGGGCAGTCAGAACCGCGCCCGTGGCCACATTTAGCAGGGCCGAGGAGGGAAGCTAAAGGCACAAGACAATCAAAGCAACGCCAAGACTAGAGACACAAAAAGCCAAGGGCGAGGTAGACTCCCCTGGCAAGACCCTTGCCGGGGCAGCCTCCGCAGCCCTGGCAAGAGCCTTGCCGGGGCAACTTGCCCAGCGCCAGCAGAGCGCGCCACCCTTGAGCCCAAGGGTTCCAACGCCATCGACCACATGAGAACTAAGGCTCGGGAGGCACCTCCATGGTGGCATGAAGATCTTCGTGAAGATCATAAACACACATGATCAGATGAGGACCAGAAGACAATGATCCTCGGCAAGATCCTTGTCGAGGAAATCCACAACACCTCCGGCAAGATCCTTGCCGGGGATGACCGCGATGTCATGGAAAGACCCTTGCTGAGGCCCCGGCAAGACCCTTGCCGGGAATATTGGCAAGACCGCGGCAAGGCTTTCCCGCCCCATCGGCGACCCAGCTCAGCGACCGACCCACCAACTAAGCAAGTACCCACGTGGTAGTACGCGGCTCCTAAGCCAACCAGTCAAGCACCTGCGTGGTGGCATGCAGATCTTCGTGAAGACCCTGCCACCGCACCAGCTCAGCAGCCTGCCAGCCTACATGGAGCTGCACGCCTTGTTGGCCTAGACGCGTGTCGAAGCAAGGAGAAGCAGCGACGAATGGGACGGGCTTCGTTGCCATCCCCGATAAAGCAAGAGGACACCTAAGTAGCACATTTAATGTGTTTTGTCATATGATGTCAGGCGATAAGCTTGTACATTGTATACACTTTCCACCTCCTCTGTGCCACTGTGGCGTCCCCTTTTTCTATAAAAGGAGGCCCGAGGCATACGAAGGAAGGATTCAGATCTTTTGGACTATGCACGCACCGTAGCTAGTTCAAGAACTCAAGAACACTCAAATACACACCAAAGCAGGACTAGGGTATTATGCATCCTCGTGGCCCGATCCTGGGTAAACGATCTTTGTCCTGGCTCCTAGACCCGCTCTTTCCACAACCTCGCGCCCGCCGACCGTAGTAGGGATTCCAGTGATCCCATAGGTGTCGTTTCCCACCGACATAGGCGGTTCCCAAACATAAAATAAAGTTTATTCCTTTTTCCACCATTCTTTCACAATCCATGGCTAGCCGTATCCATGGGTGCCTTCCATACCAACACTTTCCAAGGAATTTATTATTTGAAAACATAAAGTAAATTTCTTTTTCATTTCAGGATTGGGCATCCCTATTACCACCACACTCTTGTGCAATGACAAGTAAATAAACACTCATCTTGAGAATAACACATCTAGCATGGAAAAATATTAGCCACCCCATGTTGCTTCATGAGCGGTACTTGCACACAAAAAGGAAATTCATTTTGAAAATTAGAGTTGGCACATACAAATTTACTTAGAACGTCACAAAAATACCACATATAGGTAGGTATGGTGGAATCATATGGCAAAACTTGGTTTAAGGATTTTGGATGCACAAGTAGTATTTCTACTTAGTACAAGTGGAGGCTAGCAAAAAGATTGAGAAGCAACCAACCAAGAAACAAAAATTCTCATAAACGAGCATTAAGCATAACTAACACCGAATAATGCACCACAAGTAGGATGTAATTTCATTGCATAACTATTGACTTTCGTGCTTGCATAGGGAATCACAAAGCTTAACACCAATATTCTTACTAAAGCATAATTACTCACCAACATGACTCACACATTACTATCATCATATCTCAAAACTATTACAAAGAATCAAGTTTATTTTTTCCAATGATATCCATGATTTTTATTAATTATATCCCTATTTAATATCTATCACTTTGGGACTAGTTTCATATATTGCCATTGCTTTTGACTAGCTCAAACAAATTTAACTGAAGAACATGAGCATAAACATTTTCTTCTCTCATAATAATATAATTGAAGCATGAGAGAATTTCTTCAAAAATTTACTAACTCTCAAATTAATCTAAGTGAAGAATGAGAGTATTTCTTCAAAAATTTAAAGCACATCGTGCTCAAAAAGATATAAGTGAAGCACTAGAGCAATTCCATAGCTAATTTTTTTAAGTGAAGAACATAGAACAATTCTAACAAATCATAGCATAATTTTGGCTCTCTCGAATAGGTGTGTCCAGCAAGGATAATTGTGACAAACTAAAAAGCAAAACAAGCAAAGACTCATATAATACAAGATGATCCAAGCAAAACTCATGACATGTGACGAATAAAAATATAGCTCCAAGTAAAATTACCGATGGTTGTTAGAAGAAAGAGGGGATGCCTTCCGGGCATCCGCAAGCATAGTAGCTTGGTTCCCCTTGAATATTAACTTGGGGTGCCATGGGCATCCCCGATCTTAGGCTCTTTTCACTCCTTATTCCTTCATCCGTCGTGATCTCACCCAAAACTTGATAACTTCAATCACACAAAACTTAACAAAACCTTCGTGAGATCCGTTGGTCTAATAAAGCAAATCACCACCCTAAGTATTGTTGCAAAACCATTCACATTTTATTATTGCATTATACCTACTGTGTTCCAACTTTGCCATGGCTTATACCCTACGATACAATCCATAGTTTCAACAAAATAAGCACACAATGCAATGAAAATAGAATATGTCAAAAACATAACAGTCTGTAGTAATCTGGACTTTGTCCATACTTCTGTAACTCCAAAAATTCTGACAAATTAGGACAACGTAGGCAATTTGTATATCAATCTGGTGTACAAAATCAGGATTTTATCATACTTCCGTGATTTTTAACAATTCTGCTACGGGCGTAAAAGCTTTTGTTTTTCAACAAGATCAAATCCACTATCACCCAACATGATACCAAAGGCTTTACTTGGCACAAACACTAATTAAAACACAAAAAACACAATCATAATAGTAGCATAATTGTGCACACACTCAAGAACAGAAAGTAAAAGGTAAAATAAATTTTATTCATTGGGTTGCCTCCCAACAAGCGCTATCGTTTTATGCCCCTAGCTAGGCATAATGCATAGATTCAAGTATTGCCATCCTTCTTCGTATTTTCCATAGATGCGTTTTTGTTAGGAGGTTTCTCAAATATAACTTGAAACGCATTTTCCATAGAAATTTTAGCATTATGAAGTTGTCCATCTTTATATCCCCTTTGATTCCCGGCAACAATCCAAGAATATTGTTGATTAACATCATTAAAAACTTGTTGGATCACATCCAAAACCAGGATTTCCTTTTTAAGGTTCTCATGAAAGATTTGATTATTTCCAAGAAAATATCTTAACACATAGTCTCTATTGTAAAGGATCTCATCTATTACCATTTTTTCATGGTTCATACCATAAAAATAAAAAAATTCCTAGCTTCCTGTACTATGTGATCAAATTCATTCATAAGAACAAGGGTAGCTAAATTTGTAGCTTTCGGATCCTTTATAATGGGTAGCTCATAAAACAATCTTTGGAAGGTAGGATGAGTATGGATAAGTATATTTTCATGTTTCAGAACTAGCGTTGAAATAGCTTTCGCATAAGTTTTAGTTCTTTTAAGTGTAGGAGCATCATCACAAGTTAAAGTTCCAACACAATTGAAGAATTCTTGGATAGTTTCTTTTCCTATAATGTTCCCTTGTCCCAAAACAAAAGTTTTAGCATCCAGATTGCCAGATCGTCCAATTTAGGAGTTCGGCCATCATCTGTTTCTGCCATACCAAAGTCACTCATGATGATAGGTGCAAGCAAACAAAAGATCAAACGAGAAAAAAGGCGAATGAGAAAGAGGGCAAATTTTTGTGAAGTGGGAAATATTAAAATGAGAGGCAAATGGAAAATAATGTAAATTGCAAGGAGATGAGATTTGTGATTAGGAACCTGATAGATGTTGATGATGACTCCACGATAATGGTGCCAGAATTTCCTTTGACGTGGCTTAGACTGCGTCGGTATTTCCCCAAAGAGGAAGGGATGATGCAGTAGAGCTATGGTAGGTATTTCCCTCAGTGATGAAACCAAGGTTATCAATCCAGTAGGAGAACCAAGAAACACTATGTAAATGGTACCTTCACACAAAGAACAAATACTTGCAACCCGATGCATAAGAGGGGTTTTCAATCCCTCCACAGTAAAAAATAGATTAAATTGTATGAGATCAACTAAATAGATCTGAATAGAACACAAAATAAAATAAGTAAAGAAAAAGTGCAGCAAGGTATTTGGGGTTTTTGGAATAATAGATCTGAAAGCAATATGATAAAGGATAGATCCGGGGGCGTAGATTTCACTACTGGCTTCTCTCGAGAAAATAGCATACGGTGGGTAAAAAAATTACTGTTGGGCAATGATAGAAGAACAAATAATTATGAAGATATCCAAGGCAATGACCATGAATATAGGCGTCACGTCCAAGATTAGTAGACCGACTCCTACCTGCATCTACTACTATTACTCCACACATCGACCGCTATCCAACATGCATCTAGTGTATTAATTTCATGAAAAAACAGAGTAGAAGCCATCTAGCTACTACCGAAGGACCCGTAGGTCTATGGTGGCACTAAAAAAAATACACTTCCGTGATGATACGTGTTTGTCACAGTAGGTCTCGTTTTTTGTCATGCATGTACATCCATGATGATTTTATGACATAATCAAGATAGTCATACCTGTGCTGTCGTAGAAGTGTTCCATGACATTACCAAAGTTATCATCATGGAAGTGTCCACTTCCATGACGATAAACCGCGCATCATAGAAGTGCTTTCATAAAGGGTGACCGACACGAGGCATCCACCATAACGAGTCACTATTAAGCTATCGGGTTCCGGTTTGGAACCGATAACCCATTAATAGCCCCGACCAATGAAGATTTTCCACGTGTAAAATTATCATTAGCTATAGCAACCATGTGTCAGCACCCCAAAAGGACATGTGTCAACCGCCCAATGGACAGGAGGCGCCTACAATACGTCGACACGTGGCAAGGCCCAACATCGGCCCATTTAGGTTAAAAAGGTTGGCCCAGTCAAAATTAGCGGACTGGCTCATTAACGGCCTGCTTGCAGACGACCCATTTGCAGTTAAGGCCCGTACGGCTATTGTCAAATAGGTCTGTCAATGGCCCGTTCTAAACTTGTCATCATCGCGGCCCATGGTCACTTCTGGCCCGTTAACAGACCGCTAAATATTTGGGCCGAATTACGGCCCAGTGTGTTTCCGGCCTGTTAAATGTCCTGCTTCATTTGGGCCCATTTTTTGTCCCTTGTGACTTTTGGCCCATTAACGACCGTGAAGTATTTGGGTCATATTCGGCCATGTCTGACATTCGGCCTATTAGGGGCCCACTGTAGATTTGGGCAACTTCCAGCCTGTTGTGATTTTTGGCATGTTAACGTCGGACGAGATCCATGGGCCATATGTGGCCCAACGTCACATCAGGCCTATTAATGGCCCATATAAAACTGATACTAATCAAGCCCGACCGAACATTCGGCCTGTTAAAGGCCCGTGTAGTAGGTCGGCGCATTTACAGCCCATCTGAATTTCGGCCTGTGAACGATCTACATTGTAAATGGACCACCACGAGCTGAGATACATTTCGGCCTGCTAATGACCAGTGGGTTATTTGGCACAATCATGGCCCAATCTCACTTTCGGTCTATTAGAGGCCCACGTTATTTATGGGCTCGAGATATTTACACATGTTAACGACCTATTGTTACCGAGGGCCCAAATTATGTTTAGGCCTGTTAAAGGCCCTCTAGGTGCATATGCCTACCAAAAATATGAAATCTTATGCTGATTTAGGCCCGGATATTTTTAGTGGGCTACATGCAAATTACAACCCATAATCATTTTTAGCCCAATTAGAATGGGCCTAACCAATGTTGGCACATTGGGCTCCTACGAAGCTTTCGGCCGAATTCATTACTAAGATAAACCTACACTACACAAAAATAGCGTCGTAATTTCTACAGCCTTTGGCAGCACGATAAATGTTGTATCTTTACCTAATATTAAAAGACGGAAGCTTTCATAGTTCTCCATACCTTTATTTGTTGATATTTTTTCACTATGCGAGGCAGTACTATCTATTTCTGTGATGCTACGTTTGATTTTCGTTTTCTGTATGTGGCTGCCTCGCTGGGCCTCTGGTTGGGCCTGCTTCCATGCTTCAAATTGTGTCCGTCCTAACCTGTGCATACAATTGAGCAATAGTAATGCATCAAATAATCCCACCTTGCTCCAAGGAATCAATTCTCACCCAATTTATATACATCTTAGATTCTGTAGCATCAACCAGCCCCGTAAGAATCAAAGCACACTCAAAGGCGGGGACCCGTGGGCTGCTCGAGACAAGATTGATGGCGAATGTTGTGGCGCAGAAGAGAGCTAGCTCTCGGCCGGTTGAGAGGATGAGAAGTCCGACCAGATGTCCAGGAGGGAGACCCCTGGCGGGGCGAAGAGCTTGTCGGCCGACACATAAAGGATGTCTCGGAGGTGGTGCTCATCGGCACGAGACGAGGTAGGACCGAAGGTGCCAAGGTTGCCAACGCGGCGGCTACAGCAAGCGATGGCGCTTGAAGTTGGGGAGGTTGCTGGTGGGGTGAAAGAGCTCGGCTTGCCAGCTTACGCCACAGCTCAGGACGGTAGGCCAGAGGTCGCGGCCGATGGAGCGAGCTTGCCGGTGAGCCTGAGGAGGCGCCGAGGCGCACGGTTCTTACCTCTGCCTACGCTAGCTAAGGTGTGTGTGGCAGCATGTGAGGGAGATCCGGAGAGGGATCGGGCTAGGTTTAGAGGGAGTAGCTGGTCCTAGTGGGCCGGTTCCGAGGCTAGGGAGAGAGAAAATTGGTACCGGCCTAGTAGTCGTTGCTGAAATAAGAAAAGCAGAAAATGGGGGGGGGGGATGGAAAACTAGGGAATAATGGAATTCCTTCTTGGGACCAATATTCCTAGACTACAATATTTATACCCATCCTATAATCAATTCCCACAAACATCCATAACTTGAACGAGGTGCTCTTTGTTGGGCGGATGTGTGTATGTCGCTATGTGCGTATAAGATATATTTTCTACACTTAGCTTTTTTTTTTACTCCGTGCATGCTTGATCAAAGTTAATTGCAGCCGCTGGTGATTTCTTTGTGTGGTGACACGAAATAACATGGATGCTAAGAATGCATGGGGAGGGGGCTCGATGGTGACATGAACAAAAATGAATATTAAGAATGCGCGGGGAGGGGCTTGGGGCGGATCGCACGCGGCTGATTGGTCAGCCTTGCTGCGGCCACGACATATAGATGTACAAACCCTAAATTTGTGAGGTCTGCTTTGGCTAGAGCTTTGTCATCTATGCAACATATATTGTCTCCGGATCACCAATATAGCTGAAGGAGATAGAGAAGAGAAAGTGATATTATTGTAGATTAGAAGAACGGGTGAAGGGATGGATGGCACACCGACCCGTTAGTTGATTGACATGTGAGGAGTTAGTGAGAAAATACTAGAAGATTATGTATTTATTTCTTACAATACTAGGTATAATAGGCAAATAATTTCCCCCTACATGTTTTTAGTCCGTGAAGCAGATTTTTTTGAACATAATCACTTTGTTTTGCTGCTTTGATGATTGATTTGCGTACATGGAAACACTCTTGTAGTTATGTACTGTTAGAGTTCTTGCACAAGCAGAAGGCTTCACTTAGATTCACCTTATTCTCTTAGTTGTTGCCTCCATTATTTCCTTTTGGGAAGCCTAAATTTAGTGTTCAAGGAAAAGGCAATGTTTCGTACATACATTTTTGGGTAAACATATCACTAGAAGTCAAAAGTTGTTATACACATGTAACAAAAGATTTCATTGGATCAAGCAAAAAACTCTCAAATGTGCATGTCACTTATTTTTGGATATACATTACTGAATTTCCCCCACTATAGTTGACCTCGTCTGCTCTTGGATCATACATTTTAGCAGGATTTTGAATATGACACAAGGTGGACATCACTACCATATATGATGAGGGCAAAAAGGAATATAATAGGAAATACATGTGGGGTATTGTGTTAAAATAAAGGACGGAGACAAGTGTGTATTGGCGAGGAGGGATGGGCTGTGATATGTTTTCTTCTTCCCTTGCAATGCCACGGGAAACTTTAAATGTGCATGTCACTTATTTTTGGATACCCATTTCTGAATTTCCCCCACTATAGTTGACCTCGTGTTCTTGCGTCAGACTTTTTAGCTGGATATAAAATATGGCACAAGGTGGACATCACTACAACCATTGATGAGGGCAGAAACGAGTATAGGCGACAATGCAAGTGGGGTATTGTGTTAAATAAAGGACAAATACAAGTGTATACTGGCGAGGAGGGATGGGATGTCATATGTTTTCTTCTCCCGTTGCAACGCACGGGCAATTTTGCTAGTCACAACAAAATAAATTCCAGCCATACAAAAAAAGGCCTGTTGGCATAAAGTTTGTAGTCCTTGCAGATAAAAGAACCAACCATCAGATGTATAGAAGCACAGATCATTTGACCTGAGTGCTAATGTTTCAGGCTGTCGAATCTGATGGAGCAGCATGATCATCCCCTTTTTTCATGTCATTGCTCTTGAACAACGAAGCAAATGTCTGATAGTCTGGTTTCAAAACCATTCATATCTTGACGAAATTTGTCAACCACTATTCTTGTTTCCGAAATGACGTCCATTAGGGATTGGACTTATGTCTGGAGCACAGATATATCACTCTGTCTAGCCGGAAGATTTTGTTCAGTAGGCAATTTGGTTGAGGTTACCTTGACAACCAACCCAGAATCACGCAGGAAGGTGCTTTTTGCACTGTTAGTGGATAGATACTGATGCACTATAGCAAGAGGTGACATTGTGCCTGTGGTAGCCTCATCACCTTCAGGTGGTTGTGGTTGTTCAATCATTTCTTCCATAGCTTGCTGAAAGTTTGAACTTGTAGATTAGTGTACCAGGTAAGTTACTAATGAGACAAAAACAAACAATGTAGGTTTCATGTTTATACATAACTTATTTTTGGTGAACTACTGTAATATATTAGCATGTTTTGTAGTGCCAACTACATAATAAAATCACTTTCGGAACATATGTCCATGTAGCATGCCTACTGTATTGTCTATTTCCTCACATTCGTTGACATGTAAGGATAAAGAGACATGGTTTAAAGTAGGATGACCATATTATGACATCATTCATATCATGGGCAAATAGATATAAAACAAACAGGCTATTGTATCATTGTGTGGGTACGTGAACATCACAACTAGATTACAGATTGAGACCAAAAGAATATACTTCATCTCTTTTAAACTGTGTAAGGTGAAATGATAAGTTAAGACAACTGTTATAAAAGTGATCAGAGTAACTGACATTGGCTGCAAACCAAGCAGTTAAATGAACACATCTCAGTAAGAACCAGTTCAAAGGCAGGAGGAGTAAGGACTTACAACAACGGCTTGAACTGGTGTGCTCATGTCCTTCATCTTGCTGGTGTGGCAATCCTTGAAGATCTGCAATGCATTCGATTTGAGTTGTTTTTGGTCCGCACGGGCTTTCCTCTGTATTTGGAACAAGTCAATATAGATATGATAATATGACACAGAAAAAAGAAGGAAGTAGCAGCTATTTACAAGAGCCTCGCAGTGTGCAATATAGCTACGAGATCCTGTTGTCTGTTGAACGGTTGTTCTTGTTCTTCAAATATTTAGCCTAGAAGAAGATACACTTGTAAGGCACATACGTAAATACAAGTTCAATATGTGATCTGATCAAATACATATACCCTACCTGATACTTTGGATTAGACCAGTGTTTAACAAGGGTTGTCAAGTCTTCATCTATAATATATTCCACTGGAGATGTTTGGTGATTTCATTGTTAGCCTTGCCTTCAAAGTGAGTTTTTCAAAGGTGATACCGATACTGTTGCAGAGCGACTAAAAAAATGAGTGCATGCTTGTTTAGTTGCATCATCTTTCGGATCCAACTTGAACCTCATCTGTTGAAAAAAGAATGTGGGTCTTATTAGGAGGAAGCTAGAAAGTATGGGACAGAGCAAGACAATATTACAAATTGCGATGAATAACATTACTTATGGATAAATGGCCAAGGAAGGTGTTAAACTCGGTATCGTATTTCTCATTCATGTACTGGATCCACGTTGGCAGGATACATGCATGACACCTAACGGCAACGGTTGCCTCTGATACTAACTTGGCTGACTCTGTACCATACGTGGCCTTTTTAAACCTGCCCCAAAATGGATCTCTATTCTTCCTCCTTTAGATTTTGTTAATCTGTCAAGCATTATCCCTGATATTTGTTTCCGCTTGTGCCGTGGTGCTAGTTCAACAACGAATATGGAAAGTGTTAGTTCACATCAAACTGTGAGAGTACATATAAAGGAGCATGCAACTGCAACTTGACTCGGTCAGGTACCGTCTTGGTGTTGATGCTCTTGAGGTTCATCTGATCTTGCCAAGTCCTGTTGTGCCAGCAGTGCTTTAGAAGTAGTGTTAGGTGTGAAGGCAGCTTGGGAACATGCCAGTTGCGGAGCAAATGAATGAGTAACTCGTTGAGATGCCGGTACAGTTGAAGCGGATGCTGCAGCTGGTGGAGCAGGTGATGCTGTATTTGTAGATTTAGCCAGTGGACTTGGACCTTCTACTGCACTATAAGTACCACCAGAATCTCCAGCGCAGATCCTTTTCCGTTGCACCCAACGAGTAACACCATTCCCTACTATATTCTTTTCCTTGCTCTTTTTTGACTTTGCCATGTCAATCCATACCCATAACACAAAAGAATAAAATCGCTCTTTAGAACTCATTGATGCATGATACAGACAAGCAATACTTTGATGTAAGACAACCGTATGAGGATGTAATATGTAAGAAAAACGGGACATCATGACATATTCACAGCTACGATGTGTAAACTAGCAGAAGGATTTTCAAGAAAATAGAAGTAATGCAAGCTAGACACCATATGAAAGGTGCAACCGATATCACTCTGCCAACTTAAAAGTGTCTTGTCATTAGTGGCATTTCGAAAAATTAGAAGCAGTACAACCTAGAAATCAATGCAAGATGCAACCACTATCAAACTGCCATGTTAAAAGCGTCCAATCATGAGTGACTAATGCGGGATACACAACATCAGTACTTTGATGTAAGAACATGGTATGATAGATAGATGCAGTGTATTCTAGACACAGAAGGGCATGTCATATGCACATGTATAACGTATATACTCAGCATGTACAATTTAATCAAAATAGAAGAAGTACATGCTAGACAACATATGCAACATGAAACCAATTATCACACTGTCAACTTAGAGCAAGCACCTGCGATGGTGGAGTACGGGAGATGAACTCATCATGTAGACTTGGGACTTCAACTGCATTAGAAGTGGCAAATCTAGAGAGTCTCTATTTTGCATCAGTCCGGAGGACCACCAACATCCCCTAACTTACTCTTTTCCTTCGTCTTTTCTGACATTGCCTTATGAAGTCAAAACCACAAGAAGATGAATAAAATTAGCTCTGCATAACTAGTTGATGCATGATACAGACTAACACTACTTTGATGTAAGGCAAGCGCAGGATAGGAGGATGGAATATATACAAAAAAAGACAGCATTGCATACTCACGCGTATGATAGGAGGATGGAATATGTATGAAAAACAGTAAGAAAAAGGCATTTCAACAAAATTAGAAGAAATGAAAGCTAGGCACCATATGAACATGCAACCAATATCACTCTATCAGGTAAAAAGCGTCTCATCGTAAGTGCCATTTCAAGAAATTAGAAGCAGTACAAGCTATAAGACAATGCAAGATGCAACCTACATTACACTCCCAAGTTAAATGTGTCTTATGGGTAAATGACTATTGCGGGTATAAGTTGTAAGCTACGCAGATGCAATTCAACAAAATCAGAAGCAATACAAACTAGACATCATACAGAACACACAACCACATATAACAGTTCCAAGTTAGAGCAAGCACCTGTGATGGTGGAGTAGGGGAGATGTGCTCATCATCTACACAGCTACGTTGACGGTCCAGCCTTGTGTTGTCTTGCGAATCTTGTTGGGAGGATGGCGGAGTAGCATCTGTAGAGACCCTCTATTTGAGTTGCTCCGAAGGACCACCATCATCCACTGCCATACTAATTTCCTTCAGCTGTATTGATTTTTCATTGTGAAGTCAAACCAATAAGAAAAAGGAATAAAATCCGCTCTTCAGAACTCATTCATGCATGATACTGACGAACGCTACTCGGATGAAGGACAAATCCGCTCTTCAGAAGGCATTTCAAAAAATTAGAAGCATTGTAAGCTAAACACCATATGAAAGATGCAACCAATATCACTCTGCCAAGTTCAAACTGTCTGGCGTTTCAACAAATTAGAAGTAGTACATGCTAGAAATCATATGCAAGACGCAACCAATATCATAGTGGTGACTTAAAGGTGCCTTATCATAAGTGACTGATGTGGGATATGCAAGAACAGTAGTGTGATGTAAGAACATGGTGTGATCGGATATATTATGTTCTAGAAATAGGAACACGTGTCATATTCACTGGCATTATGTGTAAAGTAAGCAGATGCAATTCAACAAAGTTAGAAGCAATACCAGCTAGACATCTATGCAACATGCAACCACATGTAACAGTGCCAAGTTAGAGCAAACACCTGTGATGGTGGAGTAGGGGAGATGTGCTCATCATCTACACAGCTACGTTCATTGTCTAGCCTTGCGTTGTCTTGCAAATCTTGTTGGGAGGATGGCGGAGTAGAATCTGTAGAGACCCTCTGTTTCAGTTGCTCGGAAGGACCAAAAATTTACATCATCCAATGCCTTACGAATTTCCTTCCGCTTTTTTGATTTTGCATTGTGAGGTCAAACCAACAAGAAAAAGGAATAAAATTCGCACTTCAGATCTCATTCATGCATGATACTGACCAACACTACTCTGATGAAAGGCAAAGTCATGATACGAGGATGGAATATGTACAAAATACTGGACGACTTGACATATTCACACCTATGATGTGGTAACTAAGCAGAAGTCACTTCAATAAATTAGAAGCATTGCAAGCTAGACACCATATGGAAGGTGCAATCAATATCACTCTTGCAAGTTAAAACTATCTCGTCATAGGTGGCGTTCATCAAAATAGAAGCACTACATGCTAGAAATCATATTCAAGACGCAAACCCATATCACACACCAACTTAAAGGTGTCTCATCATAAGTGACTGATGCATGATACACAAGAAGAGTAGTTTCATGTAAGAACATGGTGTGATAGACAGATATAGTATGTACCAAAAATAGGAAGGTGTGTCATATTCACACATATCATGTGTAAGCTAAGCAGATGCAGTTTACACCAATTAGGAGCAATACAAGCTAGACACCATATGCAACATGCAACCAGATATCACACTGCCAAGTTAGAGCAAGCACCTTGGATGGTGGAGTAGGGGAGCGGAGACTTGGAACTTGTAATGCACTAGCAGTACGAGGAGAATCCGTGCAGATGCTTCATTTACGTTGCTGCAGAGGACCACCATCATCGCCTTCCTTACTCTTTTCCTTCCTCTTTTTTGATTTTGCCTTGTCAAGTCAAACCCACAAGAAAAAGGAATAAAATTTGCTCTTCGGAACTCATTAATGTATGATACTGACGAACACTACTTTCATGTAAGGTAGCTGCATGATAGGAGGATGGAATATGTATGAAAAACAGGAAGACATGACATATTGACATGTATGATGTATATAGTGTAAACTAAGCACAAGGTGTTTGAACTAGTTAGAAGCAATGCAAGCTAGAAACCATATGAAAGATGAAACCAATATCACTCTACCAAATTAAAAGGGTGGCCTAATAAATGTATTTGACCAAATTAGAAGCAATACATGGCAACATGCTAGAAATAATATGCAATATGCAACTAATAAAGGTGTCTCATCATAAGTGATTGATGCAGGATACAGAAGAGAGGTAGTTTCATGTAAGAACATGGTTAATAGATAGATGTAGTATGTACCAAAAATAGGAGGGCATGTCATATTCACAGGTATAATGTGTAAACTAAGCAGATGCAATTTACCCTAATTAGAATCATTACAAGCTAGACACGTATGCAACATGCAACCACATATCACACAACAAAGTTAGATCAAGCACCTGCGATTGTGGTGTAGGGGAAATGCGGTCTTCAAGTACAGAGCTACGTTCAATATCTTCATTTAGGCTTGTTGTTTCTTGAGAATCATGTGGGGAGGATGAAACTGCACTCTTTATAAGATTAGCGCATCTCATACTAACCCACGGGCGTGACTGTTTCATCATAAGTGATAGATGCGGGGTACACAAGAACAATAGTTTGATGTAAGAACATGGTGTGATAGGCAGATGTAGTATGTACCAAAAATAGGAAGGTGTGTCATATTCACATGTATAATGTGTAAGCTAACGAGATGTAGTTTAACAAATTAGGAGCAATACAAGCTAGGCACCATATCCAACATGCAACCAGATATCACACTACCATGTTAGAGCAAGCACCTGGGGTTGTGGAGTAGGGGAGATGAGATTTTGAACTTGCACTGCAGTAGGAGTAGCAGGAGAATCTGCAGAGATCATCTGTTTCGGTTGCTCCAGAGGACCACCATCATTCCTTGCCTTCGTCCTTTTAGATTTTGCCTTGTCAAGTAAACACACACAAAAAAGGAATGAAATTCACACTTCCAAATTCGTTGATGCATGATACTGAAGAACACAACTTTTATGTAAGGCAACCACATTGTAGGAGGATGGAATATGTATGAAAAACTCTAAGCAGAAGGCATTTCAACAAATTGGAAGCAATGCAATCTAGACACCATATGAAAGATCTAGCCAAAACACTCTACCAAGTTAGATGTGTCTCATTACAAGTGGCACTTCAACAAATTAGAAGCAATACATGTTTGAAATGATACGCAAGATGCAACCAATATTACACTGTTAATTTCAAGGTGTCTCGTCAGAATTGATTGATGAGGGATACACAAGAAAAGTAGTTTGATGTAAGAACATGGTTAACAGAAAGACGTAGTATGTACCAAAAACAGGAAGGCATGTCATATTCACAGGTATAAAAATAGGAAGGCATGTCATATTCACATGTATAATGTGTTAACTAAGCAGATGCAATTTACCCTAATTAGAAGCATTACAAGGTAGACACCATATGCAACATGCAACCACATATAAAATTGCCAAGTAAGAGCAAGTACCTGCGATGGTGGTGTAGGGGAATTGCGGTCATCAACTAGAGAGCTACGTTGACTATCTTCATTTAGCCTTGCTGTTTCTTGAGAATCATGTGGGGAGGATGACACTGCACTCTTTAAGGAAGTAGTGTGTCTCACAGTAACCCACTGGGGTGATTGTCTCATCATAAGTGATTGATGAGGGATACAAAAGAGCATTAGTTTGATGTACGCACATGGTTAATAGACATGTGTAGTATGTATCAAAAATAGGAAGGCATGGCATTATCAAAGGTATAATGTGTAAAGTAAGCAGATGCAATTTAACCAAGTTGGAAGGAGTACAAGCTATACACCATATGTAACATGCAACCACATTTGACAGCGCAAAGTTAAAGCAAGCACCTGAGATGGTTGTGTGTGGCAATTGAGATCATCAACTGCAGATCTACGTTTACTGTCTCCATCTGCTGACAGTGCACCCTTTAGAGCGTTGAATCGCTTTAGTGCTTATCTTCGAATTACACTGGAGCAACTTCTATCTTTTCTTTTGTGTATTCATCAACACTGCGTCAGAGTCTGAAATACCCATGCATAAAAAACAATAGTGTGAGTATGGGTGAAGTGTGTGCACAAGTAGTACAGTGTAAAAGTAGCAGATAGCAGGTCGGTGAGAAATAAATGACGGGAGACATATGATAGCTCTACAACATGCATGTCACATGAAATTACTAGATTATAGGATTTTGAAATATGAGCACAGGGATGGCTGGGAAATGCAGATGCTCCTCTAGCACACCACAAGGTGTCGTCCTATGAAAATAACAGTCAACTAAAAACAAATAGGTTAGTCCATTTTTTCTGTATCGTCCGATGTACAAAGAATGGGTAGATTGCCTTCGTCTACCTCCAACTAGTCAGTGTTGACGATCTTCCTCGAAATGCCAGCACCGGGCTAGTCCCCTGCTTCCACCCCCTCGACCTCACCGCACCTTCGTGCTAGGCACCGCCCCCGGCCATCCCTTCAAGCCCCGCCGACCTCCAGATCGGGCGCAAGCAGCTCCTACACCCACACCCCTATGATAGACACCGATGCGCCACTTCCCCGATGAACAGGCGGACTAGGTGCTCTGCGCGCCTAAGCGGGTGCTGCTTCTTTTAATTGCGAATCAACTGACCCTGAATTGAAATCCAGGCAGGCTACTGACCTCTAGCCAAGGTGAAATAGTAAATAGGAGGAAACCTTGTGCATTTAATATCACGAAAAAGATGCAGTAAGAAGCACTCAACTAGTTTCTTTCGTGGGATGAATACGGTGTGAGTAGTGACATAAGATTTGCACAAATAAGGGAAGAGGAACACCTCTTTCTGCTGGCAGTGCTATGTCCTCCTTCTGTTTTTCCAACGATCTTCTTGTGGTTCACTGGAAACGAGAAGTTGTGGAGGACGATGGAGCCTTGGACGAACCCATATCCAAGTTGTTGAGTGTGGTGTGGTGGCCGTCTGTCGGTGGCGGGGAACCAGATCCGAGGCAACGAACGACGGCGTAGCGGGAACAACTCCGGTGCGGTGGACATTTGCGACAATGGAGCGGCAGCGGTGAGGTGCAGGACAACGTGGTCGAAGTGGTTCTGGTACGGTGCACGTTGGCGGTAGTGTCATGGAAGCAGCCCTGCCTTGGCTTCGGCTGCTAAGTCTTTGAGGGCGTTGCGGTTGCGGTTGCTTTGGACGACGACGTCGGGGTACCCGCTCCGGCATTATGGAGGAGGGAGGCAGTGGATTGGGCGCGATGGGGTGGAGGATGGAGGAGGTTGGGGTTTCACGGCTGGTGGAGAGGGTGTTTTGGCGCCCACGGAGTATGAATAGGGAAATAGAGGGAGGGGGATCTAAGGGGGAACAATGTTTCAGTTTGGGAGTCGCTTGTTTGAAATTTGGGGAAAGTTACAAACTTTGCCCCCATCTAAAATTTCGGACATATTGTGTGTTGGGGGTAGGACAGTAATCTCAGATGTCGCAAATTGTGGGCAGGGTAGATTTTGGCCGGGCGCATGGGTGTTTAGGCAGCCATGGCGTATGAATGCTTTTCAGAGGCGGTTGATACTAGCATCTTGGTGAAGTTACAAACCTACCCCGGTTTAGACCTTTGGACATCGGGCCAATAGGCTACACAGGCCAGAGTCAGGACAGTAATTTCCTACCACCAAACATTAGTTCCGCGAGGTTTCAGGTGATCAGAGGCTTATTTGGCGCTTCGTTCAATATTTGGGAGCATAAGCATTAACATTTTTGGTTCTCTTGAATCGAACTTTCAGGATTTGTCAAACTTCACAAATCTTGACTCTTGAAAATCCTAGAACTACAATTATTTTGGAATGGAGGGGGTACATTTGAATATACATTGTACACGAGTATATATTAAAAAATATGCAACTTACCTCAGTTCATGCATGGTTCCAGATATAATCTCCTTGGTTGCAAAAAAATAGTTAGACATGCATATGAATATATAGCATTAACAAAGATTGATGCCCCCTTTTAGATCTGATTTACAAATGCCATTAACTCGGATTCAAATAGAAGAATAACTTCCTATGAATTCGAATCTTCGAAACCCCCTTTATGTTGAAATCGCCATGGATGCTATTTCGTAGCTAGCAATTTGGAATGTATCCATGTAAGTGACAAATGTATAAAGTGCTTCACACTAACAACACGGAGTGCACTAATTAATGTTTATATATGAATTGCAAAAGAAATGCATTGTCTGGATTTCAAACCACTCTCACTCTATGGATCGATAATATGAAATAAACACATGCACATGCTAGAATTCAATAGAGTATGGGTGTCTGATAGACCGATGTTCGCAAACGCAAATTGCAAAATTCATGATCTCATCCAAAAATAATAATGCCATTTATATTTTAATTTAATGTGTAGAAGCGCCTTTTACACGTAGATGAACTATGCCTCGGCCCGTTCTCACACACGCGATATCTCTCTCTCTATCTAACGCATAAGTGCACACACTTTATATACATCGGCATTTCTCTCTCACACATGCTCACAATCTCTCCCAGGTGTTGGGGTGTCTCACGCACACACTCTCTATATATCACCCTCTCTATTTCTTACTACTATGTACCACTCTTTTCACTAATCTCAGTTGGAAAACACTATTTCTCTCACATGCATATATACACACGCACGGTCTCTACTAGCCCTCTATAGGCACATATATGTGCCTACGTGTCTCCCGCACGCACATTATCTTTAGGCCTCTCTCGCACACATTGCCCCATGATACGTCTCCAATGTATCTATAATTTTGATTATTCCATGTTGTTTTATTATCAATCTTGGATGTTTTATAATCATTTTATAGTCATTTTATATCATTTTTTGGTACTAACTTATTGACATAGTGCCAAGTGCCAGTTGTTGTTTTCTGCATGTTTTATACATCACAGGAAATCAATATCAGACGGAGTCCAAATGCCACGCCAATTTACAATATTTTTTATGGACCAGAAGGAAGAAGATGGGCCCTGGTTGCACCTAGGGGGGAGTCCCGAGGAGGGGACAACCCACCAGGGCGCACCAAGAGGCCCAAGCGTGCCCTCGGGTGCCCCCTGGACCGACTCTTTGCTCTATAAATACCCCAATATTCCAGAAACCCTAGAGGAGTCGACAAAATTCTCATCGAGCCGCCGCGGAGTCCAGAACCACGAGATCCAATCTAGACACCATCACGGAGGGGTTCACCACTTCCATTGGTGCCTCTTCGATGATGCGTGAGTAGTTCTTTGTAGACCTTCGGGTCCGTAGTTAGGAGCTAGATGGCTTCCTCTCTCTGTCTTGATTATCAATACAATGGTGTCTTGGAGATCCATATGATGTAAGTGTGTTGGCGGTGTGTTTCTTGGGATCTGATAAACTTCGAGCTTATGATCAGTTATATCTTTTTATATCCATGAAAGTTATTTGAGTTCTTTGATCTCTTATATGCGTGATCTCTTATAGCCTCCAATTTCTTCTTTGATATTTGGGTTTTGTTTGGCCAACTTGATCTATTTATCTTGCAATGGGAAGAGGTGCCCGGTAGTGGGTTCGATCTTACGGTGCTTGATCCCGGTGATAGAAAGGGAACCGACACGTATGTATCATTGCTACTAAGGATAAAAAGACAAGTCCATATCTGCCGCAATAGATAAACGGATCTTGTTTACATCATGTCATCGTTCTTATTGCATTACTCCGTTTTTCCATGAACTTAATACACTAGATGCATGCTGGATAGCGGTCGATGTGTGGAGTAATAGTAGTAGATGCAAGTACGAGTCGGTCTACTAATCTTGGACGTGATGCCTATGTAATGATCATTGCCTGGATATCGTCATGATTATTTGAATTTCTATCAATTGCCCAACAGTAATTTGTTCACCCACCGTTTGCTATTTTTCTCGAGAGAAGCCACTAGTGAAACCTACTGCCCCGGGTCTTCTTTCTCATATATTTGCCTTGTGATCTACTTTTTCCTTGCGTTTATGTTTAGATCTATTAAACCAAAAAATACAAAAATACCTTGCTACAATTTATTTGTCCCGTGATCTATTTATCCCATCTACAAATTTACCTCATGTCCTTTGCCTATCTTGAGGCGCCATACCCTGAAAGGGATTGACAACCCCTTTAACACGTCGGGTTGCGAGGTGTTGTTCTTTGTGTGCAGGGGATGTTTGCGTTGTGTTGCTTGGTTCTCCTACTGGTTCGATAACCTTGGTTCATATCCGAGAGAAATACCTACCACCGCTATGTTGCATCATCCCTTCATGTTTGGGGAAATACCGACGTAGCTTCAAGCGACATCAAAAGGAATTTCTGGCGCCGTTGCCGGGGAGGATCAAGTCAAGATAGTCTCCCGACCACGTGCCATTTCTGGCGCCATTGCCGGGGAGGATCTTCAACATAAACCAGATTCCTAATCACAAATCTCATATGCTTGCAATTTACATTATTCGCCATTTGCCTCTCGTTTTCTTCTCCCCCACTTCACAAAAATTTGTTGTTTTATTCGCCCTCTTTTTCTTCCACCGTTTTCTCGTCATGTCTTTTCTTTGCTTGTGTGCAATGTGTCTTCTATTTGCTTGTATCTTTGCTTGCTAAATATCTCTTGATATGGATCCTCATCCACTTGCTAATATTTTTAAGAGATCCAGTTATCATGAACAAATTGCTAGTGATTTGAGTACACTAGATTATCTTTATGAAGTTTTGCTTGAGATTCGTGAATCTGAAAATTGTGATGAAGAAATTTATGAAGTGATTCATGATAGCCCTTTGAATGAAAAGCATGATTGCAATGATTTTACTATAAATTCTATTAATGTCAATTGTGCTAATAATATGCAAAACCCTAAGCTTGAGGATGCTAATTTTGCTATGTCCACTACTTATTGCAATGATCATGATTGGGGTGATTCTTCTTATAATCTTGAAAATTTATTTAAGCCATGTGATGAATATGAGATTGATAATAGTGTTTGCAATAATATTGAAAGTGGGTTTGGAAGAGTGTCAACTTTAGGTCCCACTACTTTGGAGAATGTTCAATCTTATTAAATTTTTGATAAAAGTGGGTTTGGAGAGGTCATGACTTTAGTTAATGTTAATCCCACTATTTTGGAAGAGTGTCAACTTTGCATGCATATGGATCATGTAGAAAATATGTTATGTGATAGCTATATTGTTGAATTTGAATATGATCCCACATGTAATTATTAGAAGAGAGGAAAATATGGTTGTAGAGATTTTCATGTTACTAAATTACCTCTCTTCATGTTGATATTGCTAATGTTTCTTTCTTCTTCCTTGCATATGCTAGTTTTTGCTTGCCTTGATAATTTGTTTGCTTATAAAATGCCTATGTATAGGAATTATGTTAAACTTAGATGTGTTTGTCACGTGCTACATGATGCTCTCTTTGTGCTTCAATTCTTGTCTTTCATGAGAGCATCGTCAAAATTATCAATGCCTAGTTAGGGGCGTGAAAGGATAGCGCTTGTTGGGAGGCAACCCAATGAATAAAATTTATTTTTGCTTTTTTTTCTGTTATTGAGTGTTAGCACAATTATGCTACTGTTATGATTGTGTTTTTTGTTTTTAGTGTTTGTGCCAAGTAAAACCTTTAGGATCTTCTGGGGTGATAGTTCTTTGATCTTACTGAAAAAGACAGAAACTTTGCGCTCACAAAAATAATTAACATAAATCACAGAAAAGAGATTTTGCCCTTATTATTTTTGCAGAAGATTAATATACAAATTATGTTGGTCGTCCTAATTTGGTAGAAGTTTTCGAGTTACATAAGTATTCGAAAGTTCCAGATTACTACATACTATTTTGTTTTGACAGATTCTGTTTTCTTTGTGTTGTGTGCTTATTTTGATGGCTCTATGGTTTTATTTGATGATTTTTTGCCATAGAAAAGTTGGAATAAATTAGATATAATAAAAACAAAATAAGAATTGGTTTGACACAGCACTTATAGTAGTGGTTTGCTTTCTTGTATTAACGGATCTCACAAGGGTTTTGTTGAGTTTTGTGTGATTGAAGTTTTCAAGTTTTGGGTTATCTTACGATGGATGAAAGAAGGATAGAAGAGCCTAAGCTTGGGGATGCCCCGGCATCCCAAGCTATTATCCAAGAATGAGCAACCAACTAAGCTTGGGGATGCCCGGGAGTGGCATCCCCTCTTTCTTCTAACGACCATCGGTATTTTACTCGAGACTATATTTTTATTCGTCACATGATATGTGTTTTGCTTGGAGCGTCTTGTATGATATGTTTCTTTGCTTGTTTTATTTTATGTTTTAAGTCATCAATCCTTGCTGGACACACCTATTTGAGAGAGCCAAAATTATGTCATGACTTGTTAGAATTGCTCTCTTTGCTTCACTTAAATTTTTATGAGCAATGGACTTGCTCTAGTGCTTCACTTATATCTTTTTTAGCAAGAGGTGCTTAGTATTTTTTAAGAAATGCTCTCTTGCTTCACTTAGATTTATATGAGAGCTAGTAAAAGTTTGAAGAAATTCTCTCTTGCTTCACTTAAATTATTTTGAGAGAAAAAATATGTTATGCTCATGCTCTTCACTTATATTTGTTTGAGCTTATGAAAATCAACACATGAAAATTAGTCCCAAAGTGATAGATATCCAAGAAGGATAAAGAAAGGAAAGTATATGTCATGAAGATCATTGGACAAAATAAACTTGATTCTTACTAATAGTTTTGAGATATGATGATGTGATATGTAAGTTATGTTGATGAGTAATTGTGCTCTAGTAAGAATATTGGTGATAAGGTTTGTGATTCCCTATGCATGCACAAAAGTCAATAATCATGCAATGAAAATTATATCCTACTTGTGGTGCATTATTCGGTGTTAATTATGCTTAATGCTTCCTTATGAGATTATTCGTTTCTTGGTTGGTCGCTTCTCAATCTTTTTTCTAGCCTTCATTTTGCACCAAGTATGACCTCTACTTGTGCATCCAAAATCCTTTAAACCAGTTTTGCCACATGAGTCCACTATATCTACCTATATGCGGTATTCTTTTGTCGTTCTAAGCAAATTTGCATGTGCCATCTCTAATTTTCAAAATGAACTTCTCTTTTGTGTGTTTGTTTTGCTCATGGAACGGTAACGGGTAGCTAATATTTTCCATGCTAGATGTGTTATTCTCACGATGAGTGTTTATTCACTTGTCATTGCATGAGAGTAAGGCAAAGGTATTAGGGATGCCTAGTCCCAAAATACAAACATGAATTTACTTTATGTTGTCAAATAATAAATTCCTTGGAAAGTGTTGGTATGGAGGGCACCCATGAATACGGCTAGCCATGGAAAGTGAAAGTTATGGTGGAAAAAGGAATAAACTTTATTTTCTGTTTGAGAACCGCCTATGATATATATCTAGCATGGAAAGTGTTGGGATGCTCCAAGTCGTTTTAGTTGGTGGGATGGATACACCTCCCAAAATGTTTTTATCTCTAATTTTTCGCTTTGAGCTCTGCACCTCTACAAATCACTACTTCCGTCTGCGAAGGGCCTTTCTTTTACTTTATGAATTCTTTATTTTGAAAGTGAGTCTCCATCCTCTCTTATAAAATCACCAACTAGGGGACAATATGATCGTACTTAAGTATTGGGTGTAGCTAATATTCGAGTGTGTTTCATGAATGGATCAATGTTTGAGCATGATGGGCTAGGGATAACTTGTTTTAGCATTGATACATTGAAAGACATGGTTGCTTGTTGATATTCTTGAGTATCTAAATTATTATGTCAAAACTAGACTATTGCTTTGAATCACATAAAAGTCCAAATGTCCATGCTATGAAAAATAAATATGATATGACATCATAAACAACACTCCACATGAAAAAATCTGTTTTATCACTTACCTACTCGAGGACGAGCAGGAGTTAAGCTTGGGGATGCTGATATGTCTCCAACGTATCTATAATTTTTGATTATTCCATGTTGTTTTATTATCATTTTTTGGTACTAACCTATTGACATAGTGCCAAGTGCCAGTTGCTGTTTTCTGCATGTTTTTTACATCGCGGGAAATCAATATCAGACGGAGTCCAAATTCCACGCCAATTTACGATGATTTATTATGGACCAGAAGGAAGAAGATGGGCCCTAGTTGCACCTGGGGGGAGTCCTGAGGAGGGAACAACCCACCAGGGCGCGCCAGGAGGCCCAGGTGCACCCTCGGGTGCCCCCTGGACCGACACTTTGCTATATAAATACCCCAATATTCCAGAAACGCTAGAGGAGTCGATGAAATTTTCATCGAGTCGCCGTAGAGTCCAGAACCACGAGATCCAATCTAGACACCATCACGGAGGGGTTCACCACTTCCATTGGTGCCTCTCCGATGATGCGTGAGTAGTTCTTTGTAGACCTTCGGGTCCGTAGTTAGTAGCTAGATGGCTTCCTCTCTCTCTCTTGATTATCAATACAATGGTCTCTTGGAGATCCATATGATGTAAGTCTTTTGGCGGTGTGTTTCTTGGAATCTGATGAACTTCGAGTTTATGATCAGTTATATCTTTTTATATCCATGAAAGTTATTTGAGTTCTTTGATCTATTATATGCGTGATATCTTATAGCCTCGTATTTATTCTCCGACATTTGGGTTTTGTTTGGCCAACTTGATCTATTTATCTTGCAATGGGAAGAAGTGCCCAGTAGTGGGTTCGTTCTTACGGTGCTTGATCCAGTGACAGAAAGGGAACCGACACATATGTATCGTTGATACTAAGGATAAAAACACGGGATCCATATCTGCCGCAATAGATAAACGGATCTTTTCTACATCATGTCATCGTTCTTATTGCATTACTCCATTTTTCCATGAACTTAATACACTAGATGCATGTTGGATAGCGGTCGATGTGTGGAGTAATAATAGTAGATGCAGGCATGAGCCGGTCTACTAATCTTGGACGTGATGCCTATGTAATGAGCATTGCCTGGATATCGTCATGATTATGTGAAGTTCTATCAATTGCCCAACAGTAATTTGTTCACCCACCGTTTGCTATTTTTCTCGAGAGAAGCCACTAGTGAAACCTACATCCCCCGGGTCTTCTTTCTCATATATTTGCCTTGTGATCTACTTTTTCCTTGCGTTTATTTTCAGATCTATTAAAGCAAAAAATACAAAAATACCTTGCTGAAATTTATTTGTTCCGTGATCTATTTATCCCATCTACAAATTTACCTCACATCCTTTGCAATGGATTGACAACCCCTTTAACACGTCGGGTTGCAAGGTGTTGTTCTTTGTGTGCAGGGGTTATTTACATTGTGTTGCTTGGTTCTCCTACTGGTTCGATAACCTTGGTTTCATATATGAGGGAAATACCTACCACCGATGTGCTGCATCATCCCTTCCTCTTTGGGGAAATACCAACGTAGCTTCAAGCGACATCACCCCCCCCCCCACACACACACCTCTCTCTTAGTAGTTGGCAGATATGATTCCATCATATCATTCGGTAGGATATACTTGACTGTTAGGCTGGATGATAATACGAGGCAAAGTTTTACCCAAGTCCGGGTCCTTGCAGTTGAGGAAAAAGCCTACTCCAGGTATTGTATATTTGTGATAGGGGTGTGTACAAACTACACGTGAATACCAGGCATTGTGCGTGTGTGTGTACTATCGACGAACTAGCCTCCGAGATTCTATAACATACTCGAGGCCTAGGGTTACAAATCATATATAGTCGGCTTATTATCAGTGGGGATAGAATCCTCCAAGACTCTGGTAGCTTCATCTCGTACGCCGAGTCCTCCACATGGGTCTTCGTAAAATGCGTCTCGGTCCAACCTATCTGGCGCAAGATGGAACCGACCCATGAGTTATCACATGGACCCACCACAACTAGAAATGATGTGCCCACCACACCCCACACGCAATCGACCACTAAGAAAATAAGCATATACAATAGTACAATGTTATACATTAAAGTTAATTGCATGGTGCATCCAATAATATTTGTTCTGCATTGTGAATGTTTATATTTTCTCCTAAAATATTAGTCACGGGAAAGAGAAACGAAGGGCATATCTCTCCTTGTCTCCACCGGACACCCCCTCTTTCTACACCACTTTCATGTACGCACAAAAACTATCTCTCGGCCCTCTAAAAGTATGCATGCCCCTGACACATTCATGCGTGACAGTCATTGTATTTCAAGCGAAAGCACTATACGGTCACTAGACTTCATAATATGCTCATTACGGTCACTGTATACATTCTTGTGGTGATCATACGGTACCTAGCTCATGATACGTCTCCGCATTTTGTTGATGACACTGACGGATATTGTATTTGGTGCGTGCTCCGTATTTTGTTGACGACACTTACGGTCATTGTATTTGAAGCGAAAGCACGATATGGTCACTGGACTTCAGAATAAGCTCATCACGGTCACCATATACATTTTGTGGTGCTAACCAACCTGTGGTTGGATGGTTAGGAGGACAGTGGTTTCCCCAGCCCACCATGGTTAAAGTCCTGGTGCTCACATTTATCTTGGATTAATTTCAGTATTTTCTGGCGATGTGTGTTCGGTGGGAGGAGACGTTCCCCTCGACTACGAGGCACCTATGGTGACTTCGTAAAATCTCAAGATCATATGTTGGCTCACTCTCTCGAAGGTGCTCATAGGGGTAGGGTCTGCGTGCGTGCGCTTATAGCGGTGAGTGTTTGTGCGTATATATGATCGCTTGCGTTTGTACCGTGTTAAAAAAATACATGTCGTGATTATACGGTCACTGGCTCACCCGTACAACTCCGTATTTTGTTGATGACACAATCAATTGACCAGTCAAATGTTCCACGGGGTGCAACTAGTGTTGCACCATCAGCGCACATAACCGTGGGGCCCACCTGTCAGCGTGTATATGAAAGAAACAAATGTTAGTTTGAGTCTGTACTGTGTTAATAAAATACATTTTATAGTCATCATACGGTCACTGGCTCACCATACAGCTTCGTAATTTGTTGATGACACGATCAATTGACCAGTGAAACGGTCCACATTCAGCAACGCACATTACCATAGGGCCCGCCCGTCAGCACGTATATGAAACACAAAAATGGTACTAAATTAGTGGTCGGTGGGGATTCGAAGTCGTGAGACCTCCGGTTGGCAGCCCGCGCCCCCTAACCACAGCGGACAAGGATCGCCTTGTGATGATATGCTGAGCCCGCCGTTTTAATTGCACACACGCATGAGCAACTGTGGTGAATACAAACTCATCACACATGCGCACAAACACGCCCGCAACGCCCGCATGCATGCATGAAATACTCACACGTACCGATTTAGCTACACTTC